>NW_028258358.1:602291-1204583 GCF_053883595.1 Heterocephalus glaber
ACTAATCATACATAAGAATAATCATCACAGTCCCAAAAGAAAGTTCCATTTAGTTGTGAAATAGTTTTTCTTTGACCTTGAAAAATTATCATGTGAATTTCTTTTAAAAGAGGTTTCTTTTAAATATTAAAACAACTGAAATTTTAAAGAAATCACATTTTGGCAGGTGATGGACAATTTTTCAGTAAGTCCCTAATGAACTTTAAATTGCATTCTTATAGAAATACAAGTTTCACATTTTAGAATTTTAAATATAAATCAGAAATTTCAAACACATATAAGTATATGATGACAAGCATGACAACCTACATATGAAAACTGAGGTCACGCTTAATGATTTTTAAAGCAGGCCAATCACTCAGATCATTTTATGTGAGAACTGAAAAGGAATTTATATCCAACTCTAATTTTCATTAGCATTCATAAAAACTATAGTTAAAACTATAGTTTTCTAAGTTATTGTTCTAAAGCTTTAAGTCTTTAAAATTAGTCTTTAAATTTTAATATTCCTATATACATAAACACAATTTTACCAGATTTTCTACATATTTCTGATATATCTTCTTGTTAAAGAAAGTTGTAATGATGCAGGCATAAGTTATTCTACGTAGCAGTGTTTCATTGTCTGGAGTAATTAAAAATTTTAACACAAAAAAAGGTTTGTACAATCAAATGGAAAGAATTAATGTTTATAAAATGTTTCAATGAAAAATACAACACGTTTGTTTAGGAAACACAAGTGTGTATATACCTCAGCACATAACGGAAGGCATACTTTTACATTATAAATATTTACTTTTTAAAGTAAACTCTTACTGATAATATTTTACATATGATTTAGCCAGCTATCACTGTGACAAAATACTTTAGAAAAACAACTTAGAGAAGTAAAGACTCACTTTTGGTTACACTATTTTTCTGTATTACACAGCATTTCATTGCTATGACAGAATACCTGATACAAATAATTTAAAGAAGGAAAGGATTAGTTTGGCTCACGGATTTAGATATCTCAATTCATAGTCATTTGGCCCTGTTGCTATAGGCTGGAGATGGGGTATAGTAAAGAGTGTGAAGTAGAGCAAAGCTGCCTACATAAAAGCCAAAAAAACAAAAAACAAACAAACAAACAGAAAGAGTGAGGAAGGGATTGGGGGACAAAATATAGATCCTGTCTTAATTTCTTTTTGCTGAGACAAAATACCTGCCACTCAAAACTTGAATAAGAAAAGGGTTTTGTGGATCATAGTTTGTAGATGTCACAGTCGATAGTCTGTTGGCTGCCTGGCAGGGTGGCATGGCAGAGGGGCATGGCAGAGAATCATGGCTTCTGGTATGATAGACAGGAAGGAGAGAAAGATCAGTGGAGGGAAGGAAATGTGCCAAAGCCCCCAGCAGCCAAACTCCTCCTAAGAGGCTTCAACTCCCAACATCACATTTAGCTATAAATTTATCAATGGACTAGTCCACTGGTGACTATCATGTCCCCATGGTTCAATCACCTCCCGAAGCTCTACTTATGAGCAGATGCAGCTTTGGGGAGACATCTAGATATAAACCATTACAGCTCCTGAGGGTATATTCCCAAAGATCTACTCACTCCAACTCTGTTCTTCTTCCTATGTTTCTACCAACTTGAAATAGTGCCTTCAACTGTGGAAGAAGTCTTCAATACACAAACTCTAGGGAGTCATTTGAGACCCAAACCTAACAATTTATTAACCTATTCTTCTTAAAGTTGGCGTTGAACAGATTGATAATCACAAAAAATAAATGCATTTTGCATTTTGTACAACATATACAATTTTTCACACATTCTTTATATATTATGTAAATCATTAATTTTATGTACAACTCAATATTATACAAATATTTAAAAATATCTCTAATGACCATTAATTATTAATTACCTTTTCTTTACCTTTCTATTCATCCTTTCCCCAGGCAACTACTCTCTGTATTTTTGTTTTTTTTTTTATTTTGAGGTAACTTTAAGTTTGCAGATAATTTATCAATATTGAAGATAATATTGATTTTGTATGACTAAATAAACTACTAGATGCATTCATATTTTTACTATTAATACTCATTTTCAGCTTCAGATAGTTTGGTTTACTTCTAATGAGTGTGTGAAGAATAACACCTCCCTCCTTTCCACCCCTAAATTATGTCTTAATCTCAATAACTATAAAAATCTTACCTTAAATGGTAAACAGATTTTGAAATATGATTAAAAGCTTGGGCACTGAGATAGGGATTAGTTTTGATTTTCAAAGCGAGCACATCGATCTTTATAGGTAGAGACTGTTGAAGGCTATAGTCAGAGGAAGATGTAAGGATGGAAGAAAGGAAGCAAGGTCCTGCTAGCTTGGAAGATGTAGAAGATGCCCCAAGTACCCAGGAATTATCAGGCGTCCTCCACAAGCTACAAAAACCAAGAAAATGGATTTTGTCCTAAAAGATTCAGAAAAGAACACAACTCTAATAATAATTTCTTTTAGCCCAGTGAGAACTACTGACATGTTAAACTTCTAATTCATAAAAAAAGAAAATAATAAATTTCTGTTAAGAAACTAAATTTGTTGTTCTGGAAGTCAACTCAGTGGTACAGTATATATTCAGTATGTATGTGGCTCTGGATTAAATTCCCAGAACACACACACACACACACACACACACACACACACACACACACATATACCCATGCACACACAAGTTAATTTGTTATGGCAGCAATAGAAATTTAATAGTTTCTTCCAATGTGTAGATATTCAGTGTATTGTGTTATAATGACCTTGATATTTCTTAACAGTGTAAATTAATTATTTAAAAAAGTTTATTTTTTGTTCACTTTTTTCATGGTAAGTTTGGAAAGAACATCACAAAAAATTGGTGTACTCTTTTTTTCACATAAGTCAGAGTATTACACGGTGTCAACATGCATTATGTATGATAACAAACGAGAACATAGTTGAGATGGTGTCTAGTTGAATTATATGCTGTAATTTTACTTGTTTTCTTTTGTAATATACTTTAGAATTTTTCACTGGTCATTTATCCATCTGTTATTCTTTCTATATTTGGGGTAATTCTTATTTAAAAGGAGTTCTTTTTTTTTCTTTCTTTTTCTTTTATCATCATTATGGACTCATGATTGTTTATTTTACTCTTTGTGTTATACTCCACTCTTCTCATTGATAGTCAAGACATTTCAGTGTTGGCCAGGGGAGATTTTTCAGATAGCTCCTTATGTCTTTTTGCCATTCAGCAGTCTGTTTCTCCCACTGTTCCAGTCCTGCAACAAGTAAATTCTACAAAATTCTCTCACTTCTTCTTGTGCTGAATAATAAAGATCCCTGCATATGGTGTGATTCTTGCTGTTAGGGTGATATTAATCGATTTTAACTACCAAAGAGAAATATTGACCTTCAGTTATTTTTGATATGATTGAGTTCCAGATTGAGTTTTAATTAAAGAACCAATTTACCTAACAGTTTATTAGAATCACATCACATTTTTTTCAGATTTTGCCATTTGTTTTTTATATCCCCATAACCCTGAAAGATTAACCAGAAACCACAGTTTTTACTTTTATTGCCAGTGTGTAAAATGAACATAGTATAATAAAAGTGATACCTTAAAAAGTAGTTATCATTGTATATCATTAATAATTACATTTTGAAGCAAGATATAAGCATGAAATATACATAAATAAGAAGGTTTCATAGAAATTAAATTAAATATCAGAAATTATCATAAATTACTATGATGTAATGTTGATGAACTTAAATCCTGAGCAAATTACTTCACTGTTTTATCTACATTTGTAATATTGATTTGTTCTGGGGCTCTTGTAATTTTACTATTTAATCATAACTGCTGATATTTAGGACTTTAAGTCTTAAAATTTATCCTGAACTGAGGAGAAGGCTGTGAGATCTACTTAAAAAGTATTACAGAAATGAAAGTCTTGAAATAAATTTTTAAATTTTAAAAATACTATAAATATATTATTTAAAATGAAACTTTTAATTTAAAATGTTAATTTAAATAATATAAATGTATCTATAAATATATTAATGAGTTTTAAATAGACACATATCAACACCACATATTCTTAAGTATAATTGAATTAATTTAATTTTGCCTTAAATTAGTTGATCAACTCAGTATAGAATTTGAGTCAACTACATAAACTAACATCTTTGCATTGTTTCTCTGGGAAGACCAGAAATATTTTAAGAGTCTCTGGAACTCTAGTATGAATAAAGGGTGAAGGTTTTGGCATATTGTCCTATAAATATCAAACTTAAAAACTCAGATAAATTATTTGATGCATCTTCTTATTTTGAGCAAGTTAAACTTTTTAGTGCTCCCAAGGATGAAGCCATTGTTGATATACTTCTCAATGAATTAATTGCCATGTAATCCTGTCTGTATTCTCCATTTTGTTTTTTAGCAATTCAGAAGTTATTATTTCAAAAGACTGGTTTTTATTAAAAAATCAGTTTCAAAGTTTTTGGCTACTTCTCAAAAAGCAGTCACAGTGTCTTCTTGTCATACTGTATCTCAGATGATGTGTTATTTATCAAACATATTGGCCAATATTGAAAATGCAAAAAAGTACAATACTAGTGACTCCACAATACAGGAAAATGTGGAATCCACTGTATGTGGCATATGCCTTGGCACAAAAATTTTAAATAACTTCCAGGATTTTTAAAAATCAGATTTCAGGTTTGTATCCAAGTTTAGTTCAATTTCAAATCCTTATTTACATATTCCATAGAAATTTAATATTATTATATTTATATTTTAGGTTTCCTCAACTTTATATTTTGCAACCTATAGACCAATACTGTATTTCAAAGAGAAAAGAGTGTGTGGTATATGCAATTATACCCAACAGCCAGATTCCTGGGATCAAGTCTTAGCTCTGGTATCTATAAGCACAACTTCCCTACCCTTAGTTTTTTCTTTTTTTTTCATTTTTCATTCTGTAAACACTCATGTTCTCAAGGAGGTTTGGAGAATAACTAATATAACTGAAATGTTGGTTTATTTTATGGTAAATGGCTTAACATACATAAGGTGTTCATCTTTATTGCATTCTAGGTAATTTTATATTTAAAAGAAAATATATAATAAGTATATTTTATGTATGATTACGCATGTTTATAGATGATATGTGCTTATATGTACCTGTTTATGCATTTTACAAATATTCCTATATGATGATGGTTATAAGAAGTGTATTTATATGTACACATGAAAATCTAAAGTATAATATTTAATACAAATTAGCTAAAATATGAAAATTTTTATCATTATTATTTTAATTATTTTGAGCATTTATTACTAGAAAAAATTGTATATCACCTGCAAAGTTAAAAAGTTTACTGTAGTATGATTTACATAAGACTTAGAAGGGATGAGTCACAGAATGTGGCAAAGGGAAATAGTATTGTTCATTTGATTAAGATATAATAACTTATCTGTATAATTTACTTCCAGTGTCATTGCCATAAATGAATTTCTCTTTCAGTGAAATACATCTTCACTAATCACATTGGTACTATTTTGAATATAGTGCAATTTTAACATTATGTATTGGAAATTTTCAATAAATAAAAAGTACACATTTTGTTATATTTTTTTCTACATGATTCTTTTCACTTCAAACAAAACATCATAATATTGATACTAAAAAAACCTATTTTTGTTCAGATATTGTAGTATTATACTAAGCAGATGTTACAATTAGGTGTAATTTTCAGAGAGAAGATCACACTCCTCACTCCATGTGAAGCATCCAGGCAATTGTCCAAGATTAGAGAAATGTTAGGATGCGCTTTGGTATATACGTGATTGGCTTCATAGACACCATTTTTCACTGTTCTTATTTTTTTCACAAGATAAAATGTTACTTCATAGATGAATGTGGTCTTACTAATGAAACTACAAAAAGCATAGGAGAAGAGATATGCATAAGATAAAAATGTTGGAGATTTGGACACAATGCATTTGTATAAACCAGGTTGTAGATTCTGTCATATATCCATAAAATAATGCAATTAATTAACATTTGCTTCTATAAGACTGCATTTAGCTAAATAAAGTGTGTATACAAGAAAGGATGTTAAAATTATGGTAAAAAAATCATTCAGAACATACTATAATGTTTTATTATCATGTGTGTCTTGACCTGAAAAATGAATCTGAGATAATAATTTAGTCAAAAATCTTTGCTTTAAAAAATATATTTTAGTATATAATAAGTCTTCCATTGTAACATAGCAAATTTCCCCAAACCCTACATGAGAACTCACTTCCCCTCACTGCAAGTAATATTCCTATTTATTTCTAATTCATTTTCTATAAATTCTTATAACTTTCATATTTTATATGAAAAATCATAATTATAATACATACATGACATGGTATTAATTTCACTTCAATAAGTTAATATCCAAGTTTTAATATATGAAAAATACCTGGTATGTAATTATTTTTCTCATTCAGGAATAAGAAATATATTTATTGATATGGTGATGGGTACTTTATATATCACATTTGTATTTCATAAGTATAAGTCATTCAATAATAATTCAATAAGTAAGAGTTTGTAGAAGTTCCATACAATTGTTTTTTAGCTGTAGGGTTAATTCTTATAACAACAGCATAGATTGAATAATTCCTATTATCTATAATTTTAATTTATTCATAAAGATTGAGTGAGCTACAATAACTCTAATTTTACTCACTTCAAAGATTCTGAGTGGAGATATTTTCTATCTGTGTTACCACAGGCCATTTAAGTGAACTCTCTGTGCCTCAGTCATTCATATATAACACAGGAATGCTCATAACCCTGGAGGCCTGTTGTGAGAATTAAAATGTCAACTCATGGAAGGCCCTCACAAAACATTGCCTATTTTTGTCCTTATTTCTTTTGTTTTACTTTCTTTTGTTTTGTACTCTTTCACTTTTTCAAAATAGGACTTCATTAAATACATTTTGAATGAGACTTGACTATACAAAAGCTGTGGATATTTTGAGTTTCACTTTATTACTTCCTCTTCTTTCTTTCTTTATTTTTTGACGATTGTAAATTTTAATGACATACCAAGTAATATTTTTCTATACGTATACACTGTATAATGTTTGCAAGAGTTTAAACATAACTGCCTTTTCAAACATTTGTCATTTGTTTATAGTGAAAACTTTCAAACCTTTTTTTCTGTATTTCTGAATTATACAGTAGATTATTTTCATCCAAAGCCACCCTTCTATACAGGTGCACATCAAAACAAATCAATATGGATGAAATAGAACACTTATTCTGTGAAATATGTGAAGTGCAAAATAATAACCCTAACTGCATGATCTCATTCATATGCAGGTTATACAAAGTTTTTTTTTTTTTTTTGATTAAATCCTTTTATTGGTACATTGTAGGTATACAACACAATTACATTTCTCATTGGGAATTGTACCTTTATATAATGCATCTTGGTTCTTATTTTTTCCCCAATCCTACCCCTCCCTTCACGCCCTCCACCCTTCCCTATTTACAAAGATTTTATTTCCATTTTTTCCATTTCTCATCATTTTTCCTTTCCCTTCTTTCCTTTCCCCTGCCCCTCCCACTACCCCTACCCCTTTGGACCTTTTCTTCCTATTTTACATTATCGATTATTCATTCTAATAATTGGTACATTTTAGGTATACAATATAATGACATTCATCATTGGAAATTTGCACCTTTACATAGTCTCTCTTGGTTCTTGTTTTTCACCCTTGCCCAGCCCTCCCTTCAACCCCTCCAGCCCTCCCTATTTACAAAAATTTTGTTCCTGTTTTTCCATTTTCTCATGTTAATCCCATTCCCTTCTATCCTTTCCCTTAGCCCTCCCGCTTCCTTCCCCTTTGCCCCTTTTCTTCCTATTTCACATGACCTATTATACATTTAATCCTTATTTACACTTTCAGTTTCTCATACCAGAGAAACTATTTGGTATTTACACATCTGTGTCCTATTTATTTCACTTAAGAGTATTACCTCAATGTGCATCCACTTAGCTATAAATGTCTCTAATTTCTCATTTTTTATGGCTGAGTAGTACTCCATTTATAAAAAAAACACATTTACTTTATCCAGTCTCCAGTTGATGGGCATTTGGGCTGTTTCTAAGTTTTAGCTATTACAAACTGTGCTGCTATGAACATGGGTGCACATATATCACTGTGGTATGATTCTTTTAATTCTTTGGGGAAGATCCCCAGCAGTGGAATAGCGGGATCAAATGGGATTTCCAGTCCTAGTTCTTTGAGGTATCTCCATACTGATTTCCACAGTGCTTGCACCAGTCCACACTCCCACCAGCAGTGGAGCAGGGTTCCTCTTTCCCCACAGCCCTGCCAGCATTTGTTATTGGTTGATTTCATGATAGCAGCCATTCTTTCTGCAGTGAAGTGGAATCTCAGTGTTGTTTTCATTTGCACCTCTCGAATGACCAGTGATGTTGAACATTTTTTCATGTATTTATTTGCTATTTCTACTTCTTTATCTGAGAAATGTCTGTTTATTTCAGATGCCCATTTTCGGATTGGGTCTTTAAATTTGGGAGGTCTGATCTTTTTAAGTTCTTTATAGATTAGAGATAGTAGACCTTTGTCTGAGGAAGAGCAGGTGAAGATTATTTCCCACATTGTGGATTGTCTCTTCACACTGCTAGTGGTTTCTCTTGCTGTGCAGAAGCTTTTTAATAAGAAGAGATCCCATTTGTTGATTGTTTGTGCTAGTTCACGGACAAGTGAGATTTTGTTCATAAAATCTTTTCCTACACCGATGTCTTCAAGGGTTCTACCTGACCTCTGTTCCAACTGGTTCAGAGTTTCTATTTTAATATTTAGGTCTTTAATCCATTTTGATTTTAGTTTAGTGCATGGTGAGAGATACAGGTCTAGTTTTAATCTTTGGCAAGTTGAAGCCCAATTTTTCCAGCACCATTTATTAAAGAGGCTATCTTTCCTCCAGTGAGAATGTTTGGCTCCTTTGTCGAAGATGAGATGGCTGAGTGTGTCTGGGGTTGTTTCTGCATCTTCTAATCTGTTCCACTGGTCCTCAAGCCTGTTTCTTTGCCAGTACCATGCTGTTTTTATCACAGTAGGTTTGTAGTAGAGTTTCAGGTTGGCGATTGTGATACCCCCTACCATGTCTCTGTTATCTAGAATTGCTTTTGCTATTCTGGGTCTCTTCTTACTCCAAATGAATTTTTGGATTTTTTTCTCAAGGTCTATGAAGTGTGCTGCTGGGATCTCAATTGGAATTGCATTAAATCTATATAGCAATTTTGGAAGTATGGCCATTTTCACTATATTAATCCTTCCTACCCAGGAGCAGGAGATGTCTGTCCATTTTCTGATATGATCTTCAATCTCTCTTTTTAGAGTGCGATAGTTTTCAGAGAAGAGGTCTTTGATTTCTTTCATTAGGATGATTCCTAGGTATTTCAGTTTTTTTGGATACTATTGTGAAAGGAATTATTTGCTGTAGGGAACAGGGGAATGGGACGTTACCAGAACCTCTGCAGTAAGTCCTGGTCTCCTGTGAGCCAAGGCAGCACACGGTGAATTACAGGAAAGGTAGACAAATGAGACTGAGAAGAAGCTGAGCTTTGGGTCTGATCAGTGCTGCTCTGGGCAGCAAAGACAAAAGCCCCCTAGCTTGCAGCACTTTTTATTCAGTACATCAGGAGAAACAGATGTAACAAGTGAAAAAAAAAGAGTTCAGTACTTCACATTCCGATAAACAAGGTGTAACAAAAACCTGGGGGGCAGTGGAAATCTAAGAACAATGAGGAGTTATGCAGATGAAGATTTGGTTCCTCCCTGGCTTCTCCCATAGGTGTGGTCTTGTCCTGGAGATTGCAGCATCTCGGGGGATCACTCAGGTCTCAGTTGTGACCAGAGGCCAAAATGCAATTATGTCTGGAATGTCCTAGCTGGGCTATAGGCAGGAGAACTAGGCCTACTCAAATGATTTTTCCTAGAATTATGTAGCATTGCTCCCAACAATTTGCCCTATTTCTCTCTCAGTGAGTCTATCATTGGTGTAGAGGAAAGCTATTGATTTTTGTGTGTTGACCTTGTAACCAGCTACTTGACTGAATTTGGTTATTAAGCTTCGAAGACTTTTGGTGGAGTTCTTGGGGTCTTCTATATAGAGTATCATGTCATCTGCAAATAATGACAATTTGACTTCTTCATTACCTATCTTTATTCCTTTTATTTCTTTGTCTTGTCTAATTCCCGTGGCTAATGTTTCTAGAACTATATTGAACAAGAGTGGTGATAGTGGACATCCTTGTCTTGTTCCTGATTTGAGTGTGAAGGATTTCAGTTTTTGACCATTTAGTATGATATTGGTTGTTGGTTTTTCATAGATGGCTTCTATCAGTTTGAGGTAGAGACCATCTATTCCAATTTTCTGTAGGGTTTTTACCATAAATGCATGTTGGATTTTGTCAAATGCTTTTTCTGGATCTATGGAGATAATCACATGGTTTTTGTCCTTGGCTCTATTGATATAGTGTATTAGATTAATTGATTTTCATATATTGAACCATCCCTGCATCCCTGGGATGAATCCCACTTGATCAGGGTGTATGATCTTCTTGATGATCAGCATTCTGTTTGCCAGTATCTTATTAAGGATTTTTGCATCTATGTTCATTAGTGAGATTGGCCTATAGTTCTCTTTTTCAGTTGGGTCTTTCTCTGCTTTGGGGATCAAGGTGATGCTTGCTTCCAGGAATGAATTTGGGAGTATTGCTTCCCTTTCAATTTCATTGAAGAGTTTAAACAGTAGTGGCAGTTGTTCCTCTCTAAATGTCTTGTAGAATTTAGCAGTGAAGCCATCAGGGCCTGGGCTTTTCATAGGTGATAAGTTTTTAATTACATTTTCAATTTCATTGGTTGATATTGGGTTGTTCAGAATTTTTAGGTCTTCTTCATTCAACCTTGGTAATTCATATGTATCTAGGAATCTGTCCATTTCTTCTGTGTTGTCCATCTTATTGGTATATAGGTTCTGGAAGTAGGTATTGATGATCATCTGGATTTCTGCTGGGTCTGTTATAATTTCACCCTTTTCATTCCTAATTGCATGGATTTGGCCCTTTTCTTTCCTTTTTCTGACAAGGTTGACTAAAGGTTTATCAATTTTGTTGATCTTTCAAAGAACCAACTCTTGGCTTCATTGACATTTTGTATGGTTCTCTTAGTCTCCATTGCATTGATTTCTCCTCTGATCTTTATAATTTCCTCCCTTGCATGAGCTTTGGGGTTGTCCTGCTCTTCTTTTTCTAGAAGCTTGAGGTGAAGCATCAGGTTGTTTAATTGGGCTTGTTCTGTTTTCCTAATATGCATATTCACTGCTATGAATTTCCCTCATAAGACTGCTTTCATTGTGTCCCATAGATTCCAATATGTTGTATTGTCATTGTCATTTAATTGAAAGGAACTGTCTGATTTCTTCTTTAATTTCCTCTGTGACCCATTGGTTATTCAGAAGTGTGCTGTTCAATTTCCATGTGTTTATGAAATTTTTTGAGTGTCTTTTGCTATGGATCTCCAATTTCATTGCACTATGGTCTGATAATATACAGGGGATAACTTCAATTGCTTTGCACTTACTTAAACATGTTCTATGTGTGAGAATGTGGTCTATTTTGGAGAATGACCCATGTGCAGCTGAGACAAATGTGTATTCTGATTTTGTGGGGTTGAAGACTCTGTAAACGTCTGTTAAGTTCATTTGTTCAAGAGTTCGATTGAGTTCTAGTATTTCATTACTTATTTTTCATGTAGTTGATCTATCTATTTGTGACAGTGGCTTGTTGAGGTCCCTCACTACAATTGTATTAGTGCATATATGGCTTTTCATGTCTGTTGGTATTTGTTTTATATAGTTGGGTGCACTAGTGTTTGGTGCATAGATATTTATGATTGTCATCTCTTCCTCTTGGATTCTTCCTGTTACAGGGATATAGTGTCCTTTTTCATCTCTCTTAATTAGTGTTGGTTTGAAATCTACTTGATCTGCAAGAGGATAGCTAGTCCTGCTTTTTTTCTGGTTCCTGTTGCATGCAGTATTGTTTTCCACCCTTTAACTTTCAGTCTATGAGTTTCCTTTTGAATTAAGTGTGTTTCTTGTATGCAGCATATTGTTGGATTTTGCTTCTTGACCCATTCTACCAGTCTATTTCTTTGGATTGGTGAATTGAGACCATTAACATTGATGGTTATAACTGAAACATATTGACTTGTCATTGCCATGACTTTTTTTTTTGTTATGTTCTCCCCCTTTACATTTAATTTCTTGTCATGCCAGATGGGTTCATTCCACTTTGCTTCCTGAAGTTGTGATACTCAATGTCTGTTCCTAGGAAATTGTGTAAAATTTTTGGAGTGCTGGCTTGGTATTTACAAAGGTCCTAAGGTGCTCTTTGTCATGAAAGTATCTTATTTCTCCATCCATTTTGAAAGATAGTTTAGGAGGGTACATCAATCTGGGTTGGAGGCTGTTTTCTTTTAGGGCTTGGAATATGTCACTCCAAGCTCTTCTTGCCTTGATGGTTTGTGTTGAGAAGTCTGCTGTGATTCTGATGGGCTTTCCTTTGTATGTGATTTGTTTCTTTTCTCTGACTGCATGGAGAACTTTGTTCCTCTGTTGTGTTTCTGGAATTTCAACAATTATATGCCTATATGTAGATTGTTTTTGATCAAGGCTATTTGGAGTCCTATATGCCTCACTTATCTGTATGTCAAGCTCTTTTCCCCTGCTTGGGAAGTTTTCTGCCATTATTTCTGTGAAGAGATTTTTTTATGTCATCTGCACTCTCTCCTGTTTCTTCATTGAACCCAATCAGTCTTATGTTATTCTTTTTTGCATCATCTAGCAGCTTCTGGATTGATTTCTCATGTTCCCTTATAATTTTGAAGCAATTTTTCTTTTCCTGGTCACTAATTGCAATCTTATCTTCTATATCTGAAATTCTCTCCTCACACTGGCTCATTCTGCTGTGTAGACTTTCAGTGGAGTTTTTCATGTCCTGGAAATCTATTTGCATCTGTTTTATGGATTCCATTTGTTTCTTATGTTGGGTTTCCATCATGTTCCTCAGCTCCTCTCTAGATTTATTAATCATGTCTTGCACTAAGGGCACAATTTCTCCTGTTATCTGAGAAATTATTTCTGATTTCATTTTTTCCAGATCCCGTTTTGTTGCCAGTTCAGTGGGTCCAGGTTGTTGAGTATCAGAGGGTTCCATCTCATTTCCCTTTGGGGTTGCTGTAGGTGATCTGGAAATCTGTTTTTGAGACTTATTTACATGTTTTCTCACTTTGACTGGGGTGGGTGGCTGTTAGCACCTGCACGGATTACCTCCTCTGAGCTGGGTGAGGTGGGACAGGGGCCCGGAGCAGCGGTAGGGATGGTGACCCAAAAGCCCTTTCCTGTGGGCTGGGAGCAGCCAGAGGGATGGTGGCCGGGAAACCCCTTCCTCTGGACCAGGAGCAGTGGGATGGTGGCTCAGAAGCCCCTCCCTCTGGGCCAGGAGTGGTGGGAGGGATGGTGGCCCAGAAGCCCCTTCCTCTGGACCAGGAGCAGTGGGACGATGGCTCAGAAGCTCCTACCTCTGAGCCAGAAACAGTGGAACTCAGTACCTTGGTCTGGTGGTCTGCTGTCCTCTGCACCTTGGTAATGTGGAATCAGGTGGCTGCCTGTCTGCAGTGGGGTGATTCTTTGTCTTCCGCGTGACTCAGGACCTCGGTAGGGTGTGCACACACCTGCCTGTCTGCAGAGGGCTGATTTGGCGTGTTCCACAGGAGTGGGGACCTCGCATTACTTCCTCTTCTTGATAAAATGTTGTCATTTTCTAAAATTGACTGCCTTACAGTGACAAAAAATAGTGTATTCTCCAGTGCAATATGACACTCATGCAATGAATTGCTGGAGAAATTGGTCTATGTGTCATGGTGAGGTGCAGAAGTCAGCTCTGCCTCTAGCAATATCTTCCACACAATATCTATGCCATTAAAGTAGGTTTCTCCAGTGGAAAGCAGTTTTATGATGTCAGTTCACAGTGACAATTCTTGGTAATGCTAGTTCACCTATGTTTTTTACAAGACAAGTTGTCAATATGTGGTCCAGGGTGTCCTTGAATTTATGTAGCTCAAGCTGGCCTCAAACTCCAGGTGATCCTGATTGCCTTAGCTTCCTGAGTTCTGGAGTTACAGGTGTGCACTACCACACCTGGCTAGTTAACCTATGTATCCCTGGAAGGTGATGTGCTTTTATAAGCAATTAATCCTAATTTATAAGTATTTCTTAATATAGTGAAAAAACACTGCACCACTTATATGTTTTACAGTTACCATTTTTCTACTGTTCCTTCTTGCCATGTGTAGTTTGCTTAGCCTCAATTTAGGCCTTACAGATCAACTAGAAAGCAAAAGGTAGCATTATCTCTGGTTCTCCTTTAAAATGTTCTCTTCCAGTGTTACTGCTTATTTTTAAGTGATTATTTCAACATAATTACTAGGTTTCCAAGGCTCTAACCTATTTGTATGTTTGGTCTAAGCTAAGGTACCAAATTTATCTTCATTACTGAATTCACCTCAATTCTAATGAGGCATATTCTTTGCTCACGTATGATAAGCTCAGTGAGCTGGACAAATTCACACAATATACAATGATGAATCATATATTCTTTCTGAGCATGAACATAAAGGTGTAGAAACAAAATATCTTTGCAAGTAATGTAATAAGAGAAATGGATAACTAAATATATAATACATTATTAAACATAATGGCATACTAAATAACTGCAACTGTGAGTCTAAAATAGATATATGTTTTTAAAAGAATAGATAATGAGACAATTTAAAGCAGTGTAGACATAAGTATATATCAAGATGTTTTCCAATATGTACCAATAAAACTTTGATTTTAATATATTTCATGTGATAAATTTGATTTACTCTCACATCAGAGGAGCATTTATTCTATACTCAAGAAAAATTATAGGCTATTCCTTCTGGACTGAGGACCAATGTTGATTTTTCTTTTGAATGTCATAGTGATAATGAAATAATAGAAGACCTATGTGAATCATTTTGAGAAGAATTACTAACAACTAATTACACTCAATATGTCCCAACGCTATGCACTTTAAAATTATATTTTGAAGTTGTATTGCTATTGTGTGGGTTTTAATGATGAGTTTATTCAATTTCATGGATACACCCTAAAATATTGTACTAGCAAACAAAGATGTCATAAATGTGGTTTATGCCATATACATGCATGCTTATAAATTGTTTATATTCAAAATATCAAGACATATCTATTTAGAATATTCATTTACTTAATGCCCATGACACAATATGATTACCAAACCCTGTATATCCCATAAGTATGTTAATCAATGAATGGGTTTTCATCATTATTAGAAGCAATATTAGTAGATTGCCAAATATGAAAGAAAGAATGTAATTTCTCCAATATCTTCGAGGTTAAGATGTCTGTGAAAATTAGTAGTGCAGTTGTATTTACAAAGCAACTTTCCAAACTTTCTTAGCTTCCTCTCTTTGCTATTATCCTTGCCACTGAGTGTGTTAATTCATCGTTCTTTTTCTGTCAGCTGCCTGCACTTTTAGTTGAAGATTTCCAAAATGCCTGAAGGGTGCACTGTCAAATGTATATACTTGAGTCAACATGGTAACCTCAGTTGATTTCACACTAAGCAATCCAAACAGTTGCCACAGTACACATTGTGGAGGCACCTGGCACATTTCAAAATATAACCTTTTGTTATTCTATTAATTGCCCAAAACAGCATAGAATTTTCTGCCCCTCAAGTATTTTTTCAAATTCTAGAAGTTTGGGAACAGGTATTGTGCAAGTTAGGCTGAAAAAATTAATTCTCAGAATACTTAAGTCAGTTGCTAAACAAAAGAATCTTGACATCATTCTACTTCTTAAATGCCCTTCAGTGAATAAATTGTCTTGTTTAAAAAAACATACTCATTGCATTCGTGGAATTACATGATATATACACATGGTGAATTTGTAGTTTAGAATCAAGAGCAATCTCTACCTTTAAGGTATATAAAAATGAAAATGATAGATGGAAGTAGATATAGAAATTGCAGCTGAACAAATTCAAGTTCAAAGGCCAAAGTTTACTTGTGTTGGTATTTTTCTTCACTCCCACATATTTTTGCATCTTCTATTGTTTGATTTTCTTCATGTTTCCTTTGGTAATCCTACAAGATATTAATTAAGCAGTTGGTGTGTAGCATGTGCAATTATCACAGAATTATTTGCTTCTATGCTTCTGTGGTTTTGGGGTCATTGACTCACTTACTGATGTATATAATATTTAGAACTCAAATACATGTTTGGCATAAATTCTGAATTTGTTATAAATGCAGAAACTTAAATTTCTTATATCATATATTTGAAAATATAGTCATTTTACACTCTAAGAAAATATGCAGAATAGATGTCTCTGAAAAATGCAGTAAAATCGAAATTTATTGGACCAGAGTATATTGAAAGATTGAGAAACCATCTTTACATTTCCAGCAAAGGAAATGATCAGATACTGGATTCAGGTTTCCAGATCTCATATTGGAGGTGAAAACAACATGATCTGTGGCATGGTGTGCTCATGGGAAGCGCAGTAGAAAAGGCAACTGGAAGAATCTCCAAGAAACACAGAAAACTGAGACAAGTTCAGAAAGTCAAAAGAAAACACAGAACAGTAGATTTGGTAACTACATAGAATTCCAGGTAATGAGAAGCACCTAGCAGGCAAGATTTAGCCTCACATTAATGTCAAGTTAGAGAAGAAAAATAGTATTGAAGTTTCTTTAGTTTTTTCATAAGGAATGATTGGCATTTCTTCATTAATTCTGACTTACATTTACAAAACCTCAGTGGCACGGGAACTAGCACAAAGAATCAATCACTGGGATCTCATCTTATTAAAAAGCTTCTGCACTGCAAGAGAAACCACCAACAGAGTTGAGACAACCTACAATATGGGAAAAAATTTGTAGCAGCTGTACCTCAGACAAAGGACTACTATCTAGAATATATAAAGAATTGAAAAAAATCAGACTCCCCAAATTCAAAGACACAATTCAAAAATGGACATCTGAAATGAGCAGACATTTCTCACACAAAGAAGTAAAAGCAGCAAACAAATATATGAAAAAATGTTGAACATCACTGGTCATTCGAGAGATGCAGATGAAAACAGCACTGAGATTTCACCTCACCCCAGAAAGAATGGCTGCTATCAAGAAATCAACCACTAACAAATACTGGCAGGCTTATGGGGAGAAAGGAGCCCTTCTCCATTGTTGGTAGGAGTGCAGACTGGTGCAACCATTGTGGAAATCAGTATGGAGATACCTCAAATAACTAGGACTACAGGTCCCATTTGACACAGCTATTCCCTTGATGGGTATCTTCCCAAAAGAATTTAAAAAATCATACCACAGCGATATATGTGCACCCATTTTCAGAGCAGCACAGTTTGTAATAGCTAAACCTTGGAAGCAGCCCAAGTGCCCATCAACTAGAAACTGGATAAAATGGAGTACTACTCAGCCATAAAGAACTTACATGAGTGTTTTGTGAGGTTAAGACTACATTTATCTTTGAAGAGTCCTCATCTATAATACACCAACAAATAATACTCAGTATAATCCTTAACACAAAAAGGTTTACCAGACTAGTCTACTTTGTTTTAAAATGATTGCTGTAATTATTGTAGCATTTTGTCAATCTTCTATAAAGACATAGATATATAACATCACATATATATATATATATATATATATATATAATCATTTTGAACTATACATGTGTTGAGATATGAACTTGATAAATACATATTTTTCATTGATGGTAAAATTGTGATTGAGAAGCTGGGGAACTAGCATCCTCTATAACTTTCATATGTCCATATATTCATTGCATAAATAACTGAGTTTAATAAATTTTCTACATTTATTATATTTAAACCTGCATCTCTCAACAACTTTAAAAATTCTAGTTCAGTAAAGTCTCTTAATTCACTTTTGAAAAACATCATTCATATTTTTCTCCTTCATAAAAAATGCCTCTACTTTTTTTTCCTCAAGGTCATAGAGCCCTGTATCAGATAGCAGCAGAACTTCTGCAATGACATCAGTGCCATCTTAGATTAATGTAAGTGAATGTTTTTTACAGTTTTTATAGCTGCTCTCCTTTGCACCCATTTTGACAGGGAACAATGTCGGGTTCAATGCTGGATGCCTCAGAGGTGCCCTAGAGTTATTTTAACGCATTAAATTTGCTTTGCTTTTCATGTAAGCATGATTTTTCTTCTTAGATATTTTTGAGGTATAGGAAAAACTATTTCTTACATAAAATATTTTAAAAGTTTATTCTTTATATAAACTTTAACTGTAGAATAATAGATTTTTAAAGCTAGAAACTATAGAGCATCTATTCTAATATTTTTCAAAGCTAATAAGGATAAAAAAATTCTGCCTATCACTCATTTCTATTGTCATTTTTCTTTATGAATTCAGTGATTTCATCCTGTTTTCTGGACTCCTCCGATGCTTTCTTTAAGTCAACAATGGAATTGAGCTAGTTTACTTTGAATTATGAAACACTGGAGTGGTTCAATGCCTTGTTTCACAGAACAAAAAACAAAGCCATAGAACAGCTTAGCTAATTGCACAAAGCACTGCAATTAGCAGAAGCAGAAAAGGATACCCTAAAGGCTCAAAAATGCATTACTGTTTTGCCCTTTGAATTGTAACTCTAATTTCTCTTCTCAGATCCTTCACCTAGTGCTTTCATAATTTTTCATTGAAAAATCCTAACTTGTCTCATTCAAATATTCTCTGTTGCATTCATCTTTCTAATCTATTTCCATTTGCTTTCTTATAATCAGTAAAATTCCTCAATTTTTGTACACAACATCAGAATCCATAAAAAAGCTGTCATATTAAGTCATATAGAATAATAAGAAACATCCAAATCTAGATATCTTGCTGTTACCCTATTTGATATGTTAGTTCTTTTTATAAAAATGTATACCATATGTAGCATGATTACATATATGTTAGCTTTTCTTTTTCATTGTTTTTAATTTTTGATCTTTTTTTTCCTGGGTTTATTTTAAAATTTTCTTGCTTCATTTTTCCCCCTTTTCAGGTTGTTAAATTTATGGTAGTTTTAAATTTTCCATTATTCAACTATATTTTTTCTTCTGTATAAATTTTTCTATAAGTAATTTAGCTTATCAATGTGAACAATAACTACAATGTTTGCAAATATTAAAATATGAATTAGTGATTCAGATTTAAATTATAAAATGGAAAGACATTGATTTAATCATGGTTATAAGCATCATTAAATAATTTTAATTGCATCTGCAGATGAAGCATTATATCCATGATACCAATTTATATCATGTTTATTATGATTATGTTTATTGATATTATTATTACTGTTTAAATAGCCTCATTCATTTCAAAGTATCTTTCAGTGAGTTGGTAAATGAAAATAAATTACATTATATTGAAATAATGATTTTTCACCTTGAATATCATAGTTTCTTGAATAGCACACTTTATTTGACATTAACATTATTCTGTTGTTTAAGGATTGCCTCATTATATTTTAACTGGTAATTCACTAACCTAAGCTTATCTCTCACATCAATTTCCTTTGACAAAATTAAAAATAATATTGTATTCATGGAGAAATAAATGCATCGATGAACATAAACAACTGATTAGTAAAAATTTCTCTACATTAAGCACATATTGACAAAAGTTGTTTTGATTTCCTAAAATTTTTCTTTTTTCATTCATTCCTTCCTTTATTCCTTTACCTGTGTGTCCACTTGTTACTTTGTTTCTAAACCATAGAATACGATTTAGTACAATATTATTTTTAGGGCACTGATTATAAAAAGTCTTATTAAAACAGCAGACATGGAGCAGTAATAGTATGTGAAATCTTTCTTCACATGAGATAATATGATAGATTTGCAAATCTATACACCATATAAAATAATAACAATATTTTATGTTGGACAAATCCTTAGCTTTGATTCTTGTGTTCAAAATTTTACCTTGGGTACTTTGCCAGGTAGCTAGTTTTTTGCTTTTGAACTTTCAGTTATTTGTCAAATCAAGAGAAAAATATTTTTCATACTTTTTATTTATTCTACTATAAAATATGGATTAATAATATCATTAACTTAATTATGATGCTAGAAAAATTAAATTTTGATGCAAAATCCCAGTTACAATATTTTCATATAGTAGTAAATGAATAAATATTTTATTTATTCTATTATATTTATCATTGAATTTCAGTAAAGATTAATTCCCATGGTGGTGGTAGTGGTGGCAATGATGATTATAATGATTAAGAATAGTGATGGTGATTATAATTTTCTTACCATTTGTATATTCACATTTTTATTGCACACTTATATGTTTAGTAACTTTGGATGTGTCTGCATTTATTATTTTGTATTAGTTAGCTTTCTTATCACTGAAACACAATATCCAATGCACACACTTAAAGGAAAAGTTTACTTTGATTCACAGTTTCCAGGAACTCAGCCAATGTCGGGCTGGCTCCAAGGCAGGAATATCATGGTGGAGCAAAGCTGCTCAATTTCTGGTGGTTGGGAAGCAGAGCAGGAAATAAAAGTGGTGAGGAAGAAGAGGTGAGGAATCAGATATAGACTTCAAGGACAATCTTCCATGACTCACCCAAACATACCCTGGAGCCCCCGCTCCTACTCTGCTGTATGTATCTTAATCTAATGAGATTAACCTAACAGGGTTAATGTTCACATGTCCTCAAATAACATTCATGCTTTCTCATGAGGGAATACTTTAGGCTTTTAAAAAATTCCTCATAAGGCATATAAAATAGATTGAATAAATAATTGAAGAAAAAAGTGATTTGAAGAGCAGACATAAAGCACAACAAAGTATTCAAAAATATATTCTTTATCCCTTAAGGAAAATGTAAGTAATCTATATATCCAATTTTTGTTTCTCATCTGAATCAACTGCCTTAAAATTCTGCCTCTTTTTTTTTGCCTGATTTTAGTAAAGATAGAATCATGAGTAGGGGATTTAGATCAGTGGTTCTGCCACCTGCCTCGCAAGCACTAGGTCCTGAGTTTGATCCCCGGCACCAAAAAAAAAGAGGTAGAAGCATGTCAACTTATATAAATATCAAGATTTACAGAGTTTGAGCAAATACCTATCAGAGGAAATTTTTTTATTAAATTCTTTTACTGGTACATTGTAGGTATACAACACAATTACATTTCTCATTGGGAATTGTACCTTTACATGATGCATCTTGGTTCTTATTTTTTTCCCCATTCCTAGCCCTCCCTTCACCCCTCCCGACCCTTCCCTATTTACAAAGATTTTATTTCCATTTTTTCCATTTCTCATCATTTTTCCTTTCGCTTCTTTCCTTTCCCTTGCCCTCCCACTACCCCTACCCCCCTGGACCTTTTCTTCCTATTTTGCATTATTGATTATTCATTCTAATCATTGGTACATTTTAGGTATACAATATAATGACATTCATCATTGGAAATTTGCACCTTTACATAGTCTCTCTTGGTTCTTATTTTTCACCCTTGCCCAGCCCTCCCTTCAACCCCTCCATTCCTCCCTATTTACAAAGATTTTGTTCCTATTTT
This sequence comes from Heterocephalus glaber, assembly GCF_053883595.1. Classification (NCBI taxonomy): domain Eukaryota; kingdom Metazoa; phylum Chordata; class Mammalia; order Rodentia; family Bathyergidae; genus Heterocephalus; species Heterocephalus glaber. Next base: position 624,116 of record NW_028258358.1, read on the forward strand.
TCCATTTTCTCATATTAATCCCATTCCCTTCTATCCTTTCACCTAGCCCTCCCACTTCCTTCCCCTTTGCCCGTTTTCTTCCCATTTCACATTACCTATTATACATTTAGTCCTTATTTACACTTTCAGTTTCTCACACCAGAGAAACTATTCAGTATTTATACATGTATGTCCTATTTATTTCACTTAAGAATATCGCCTCAATGTGCATCCACTTAGCTATAAATGTCTCTAATTTCTCATTTTTATGGCTGAGTAGTACTCCATTTCATAAAAAAACCACATTTTCTTTATCCAGTCTCCAGTTGATGGGCATTTGGGCTGTTTCTGAGTTTTAGCTCTCACAAACTGTGCTGCTATGAACATGGGAGCACATATATCACTGTGGTATGATTCTTTTAATTCTTTGGGGAAGATCCCCAGCAATGGAGTAGCGAGGTCAAATGGGATTTCCAGTCGTAGTTCTTTGAGGTATCTCCATACTGATCTCCACAGTGCTTGCACCAGTCTACACACCCACCAGCAGTGGAGCAGGGTTCCTCTTTCCCCACAGCCCAGGCAAGATTTGTTATTGGTTGATTTCATGATAGCAGCCATTCTTTCTGGAGTGAAGTGGAATCTCAGCATTGTTTTCATTTGCATCCCTCGAATGACCAGTGATGTTGAACATTTTTTCATGTATTTATTTGCTATTTCTACCTCCTTGTCTGAGAAATGCCTGTTTATTTCAGATGCTTATTTTCAGATTGGGTCTTTAAATTTGGGAGGTTTGATCTTTTTAAGTTCTTTATATATTCAAGATAGTAGACCTTTGTCTGAGGAAGAGCAAGTGAAGATTTTTTCCCATATTGTGAGTTGTCTCTTTACACTGCTGGTGGTTTCTCTTTCTGTGCAGAAGCTTTTTAATAAGAAGAGACCTCACTTGTTGATTGTGCCAGTTCATGGGCAACTGAGGTTTTGTTCATAAAATCTTTTCCTACACCGATGTCTTCAAGAGTTCTACCTAACATCTTTTCCAACTGGTCCAGAGTTTCTGTTTTAATATTTAGATCTTTAATTGATTTTGGTTTTAGTTTAGTGCATGGTGAGAGATATAGGTCTAGTTTTAATCTTTGGCAAGTTGAAGCCCAATTTTTCCAGCACCATTTATTAAAGAGGCTATCTTTCCTCCAGTGAGGGTGTTTGGCTCCTTTATAGAAGATGAGATGGCTGAGTGTGTCGTGTTGTTTCTGCATCTTCTAATCTGTTCCACTGTTCCTCAGGTCTGTTTCTTTGTTGGTACCATGCTGTTTTAATCACAGTAGCTTTGTAGTAGAGTTTCAGGTTGGGGATTGTGATACCCCCTGCCATGTCTCTGTTGCCTAGAATTGCTTTTGCTATTCTTGATCTCTTCTTGTTCCAAATGAATTTTTGGATTGTTTTCTCAAGGTCCATGAAGTATCCTGCTGGGATCTCAATTGGAATTGCATTAAATCTATATAGCAGTTTTGGAAGTATGACCATTTTCACTATATTAATCCTTCCTACTCAGGAACAGGGGATGTCTGTCCATTTTCTGATATCACCTTCAATCTCTCTTTTCAGAGTGCCATAGTTTTCAGAGAAGAGATCTTTGATTTCTTTCATTAGAATGATTTCTAGGTATTTCAGGTTTTTGGATGCTATTGTGAAAGGAATTATTTGCCCTATTTCTCTCTCAGTGAGTCTGTCATTCGTGTACAGGAAAGCTATTGATATTTGTGTGTTGACCTTGTAATCAGCTATTTGACTGAATTTGGTTATTAAGTCTAGAAGACTCTTGGTGGAGTTCTTGGGGTCTTCTATATAGAGTATCATGTCATCTGCAAATAATGACAATTTGACTTCTTCATTTCCTATCTTTATTCCTTTTATTTCTTTGTCTTGTCTAATTGCCATGGCTAATGTTTCCAGAACTATATTGAACAAGAGTGGTGATAGTGGACATCCTTGTCTTGTTCCTGATTTGAGTGTGAAGGATTTCAGTTTTTGACCATTTAGTATGATATTGGTTGTTGGTTTTTCATAAATGGCTTCTATCCATTTGAGGTAGAGACCATCGATTCCAATTTTTTGTAGGGTTTTTATCATAAATGCATGTTGGATTTTGTCAAATGCTTTTTCTGGATCTATGGAGATAATCATATGGTTTTTGTCCTTGGCTCTATTGATATAGTGTATTACATTGATTGATTTTCATATATTGAACCATCCCTGCATCCCTGGGATGAATCCCACTTGAGCAGGGTGTATCATCTTCTTGATGATCTTCTGCATTCTGTTTGCCAGTATCTTATTAAGGATTTTTGCATCTATGTTCATTAGTGAGATTGGCCTATAGTTCTCTTTTTCAGTTGGGTCTTTCTCTGCTTTGGGGATCAAGGTGATGCTTGCTTCCAGGAATGAATTTGGGAGTATTGCTTCCCTTTTAATTTCATTGAAGAGTTTAAACAGTAGTGGCAGCTGTTCCTCTCTAAATGTCTTGTAGAATTTAGCAGTGAATCCATCAGGGCCCGGGCTTTTCTTAGTTGATAAGTTTTTAATTAAATTTTCAATTTCATTGGTTGATATTGGGTTGTTCAAAATTTTTAGGTCTTCCTCATTCAACTTTGGTAATTCATATGTATCTAGGAATCTGTCCATTTCTTCTGTGTTGTCCATCTTATTGGCGTATAGGTTCAGGTTCTGGAAGTAGGTATTGACGACCCTCTGGATTTCTGCTGGGTCTGTTATAATTTCACCCTTTTCATTCCTAATTGCATGGATTTGGGCCTTTTTTTTCCTTTTTCTCACAAGGTTGGCTAAGGGTTTATTAATTTTGTTGATTCTTTTGAAGAACCAACTCTTGTCTTCATTGATTTTTTTGTATCATTCTCTTAGTCTCCATTGCATTGATTTCTCCTCTGATCTTTATAAGTTCCTCCCTTGTATGAGTTTTGGGGTTGTTCTGCTCTTCTTTTTCTAGAAGCTTGAGGTTCAGCATCAGGTTGTTTAATTGGGCTTGTTCTGTTTTCCTAATATGCATATTCACTGCTATGAATTTCCCTCATAAGACTACCTTCATTGTGTCCCATAGATTCCAATATGTTGTATTGTCATTATCATTTAATTGAAGGAATTGTCTGATTTCTTCTTTAACTTCCTCTGTGACCTATTGGTTATTCAGTAGTGTGTTGTTCAATTTCCATGTGTTTATGAAATTTTTTGTTTCTTTTGCTATGGATCTCCAATTTCATTGCACTATGGTCTGATAATATACAGGGGATGACTTCAATTCCTTTGCACTTACTTAAACATGTTCTATGTGTGAGTATGTGGTCTACTTTGGAGAATGACCCATGTGCAGCTGAGAAGAATGTGTATTCTGATTTTGTGGGCTGCAAGACTCTGCAAACATCTGTTAAGTTCATTTGTTCAAGAGTTCGATTGAGTTCTAGTATTTTGTTACTTATATTTAGTCTAGTTGATGTATCTATTTGTGACAGTGGGGTGTTGACGGTCCCCACTACTGTAGTAGATGTATGACTTTTCATGTCCATTAGTATTTGTTTTATATAGTTGGGTGCACTAGTGTTCGGTGCATAGATATTTATGACTGTCATCTCTTCCTCTTGGATTCTTCCCTTTACAAGGATGTAGTGTCCTTCTTCATCTCTCTTAATTAGTGTTGGTTTGAAATCTACTTGATCTGCCAAGAGGATAGCTACTCCTGCATTTTATTGGGTTCCTGTCACATGGAGTATTGTTTTCCACCCTTTAACTTTCAGTCTATGAGTTTCCTTTTGAATTAAGTGTGTTTCTTGTATGTAGCATATTCTTGAATTTTGCTTCTTGACCCATTCTGCCAGTCTATTTCTTTTGATTGGTGAATTGAGACCATTAACATTGATGGTTATAACTGAAATGTATTAACTTGTCATTGCCATGACTTTTTCTTTTTGTTGGGTTCTCCCCCTTTACATTGAATTTCTTGTCATGCCAGATGGGTTCATTCTCCTTTGCTTCCTGGGGTCGTGATCCTCAATGTCTGTTCCTAGGATATTGTGTAAAATTCTTTGGAGTGCTAGTTTGGTATTCCCGAAGTTCCTAATGTGCTCTTTGTCATGCAAGTATCTTATTTCTCCATCCGTTTTGAAAGATAGTTTAGGAGGGTACATCAATCTGGGTTGAAGGCTGTTTTCTTTTAGGTCTTGAAATATGTCACTCCAAGCTCTTCTTGCCTCGATGGTTTGTGTTGAGAAGTCTACTGTGATCCTGATAGGCTTTCTTTTGTCTGTCTGTAGCGGGCTGATTCGGTGTCTTCTGCACACCTCATTGCCTCGGTAGGGCATCCTGGAGGAATTTTTTGAACATTCTTATCATTCTTAAAATTTAATCTATCTTTATTTAGTGATCCAATTATTCTTTAGAATTTTTATTAGTACATGTTTGAGAACATAATTACTACATTTATTGTAGGGAATTAGTACATATACAAACATATCTCAATTCATCTTTTTTTTCCCTTTGTAACATCATTATTTATTTTGCAGCATCAGATTTATTTATCTTCTATTTCATTATGAAGTTAACTATCATATATACAGATTAACTGCCAGACTAATAGGCCAAAAATTATATAACAATTATAATAAACCAAGGTACACTTTTAGATACATTGCCAATGCTGGATAACAATAACTTTTCCTCTCTTTTTTTCCCTTGCATTTGTCTTATTAATTGTACTTTATTTATGTATTTTTTTCATATAGAACAAACCATCTGATATTTAAGCTTGTGTGGTGTTACTGATTTACTTCACTTAATATTATGCCCTCTAGGTGTACCCATTTTCCTACAAATGATGTCAATTTACCTTTCTTTACAGCAGAGTACTACATTTCCTTTATCCATTTGTCTGTTGATGGACATACAGGCTGTTTCCAAGTTTAGCTATTATGAATTCTATTGCTATAAAAGTGGGTATGCATGTATCACTTTAATATTTTGTCTTTAAGTTTTTCAAGAGGATACCTAGAAGGGGACTAGCTGGGTCAAATGGAATTTCCATTTTAGTGTTTTCAGGACTCTCCGTGCATCTCCATAGTAATTGTATAAGTTTATACTCTCACTAAGAATGAAGAAGGATTTCTTTCTCCTCACAATATTGCCAGCTTTTGTTATTTCAGTGATTTCTTGATGATACTCATTCTTTCTGGAGTAAGATGTTGTAATCACTGTTTTAATTTGCATTTTGCAAATGACCAGTGATGTTGAACACTTTTTCATGTATTACTTGGCCACTTGTACTCTTTCATCTGATAATTGTCTATTCATTTCAGATACCCAGTTTTCGGTTGGCTGTTTAAATTTGGCTTGTTCTAATTTTTTATTTACACTTATTAAATGTGCATCTAAATGGCACATAAACTCAGTTATTCTAGCATAAGTTGATGCTTTAACAGTAATGTTTGAATTAATGGTCATTTTGTTTGGCACAGTTCCTTCTAGTGTTTCACATTGTATATGAAAGGGTATCTAAAAGACATTAGCTGTTCTTGTTGAGGATTATGATGTGTCTGAGATTTTTCATATTAAAGCTATCATGTTAGCTTAAAAGAAGTAGAATGCTGACAGAAGATAGAAAATGCCTGGTCTAGATAAAAAGATCATTATCTTCATGGAAATAACACTAACTGGGCTCCTTGAGCCCAGGTCTATCAGAGTGACATTAAGAGAATGAGGTGACATGTGCATAACCCTTGGGATATACATTACCAATAAAGAATCCTGAAATTATGGAAGCTTTTACAATAAGCAGAAAGTATGTCTTCATTTTGATCTGAAGGAAGTCACTGACTTTACGTTTTAAGCCTGTAAAATTTGATTTCTACAATGGATGTAAATGTGTCTTCCAAAGCAGATTACTACATGAATATTTTTTAAGATATTCAAAAATAAAAATATAAAACTAAAAATGGTCAGTGCTTTTGTTCTCAAAATATACAGAAACACAAGAGGCCCATAGATAATTGTTTTCCATCAATCCCTTTCTACAAAATTACAATGCCTTTATTACAAATTCAAAAAGAAAAGGGGTGAAGGAAGAAAGGAAGGGAGGGAGAGAAGGAGGGAAAGAGTGAAAGGGAAGGACAGGAAGGAGATGGGAAAAGAGAGTTCTAACCCTAAGAAAGTCAAATTAATGAGTGACTATGAATCAGGCATTATCAAATATTTCAAAGATGATGAATGTCAATAAAGATAAAGTATATATTTGGATATCTGAATTATTATTTTATATCTTTAACTTCCTGGAAAACAATCATTTTTTCATATTTGTAACAGACACCTCTGCCCAGTATTAAAAGGCTGTAGTGGCACAAGCTTCTTGCCCCTCCTTAATTTGGCTGTGTTACATTGGAAGTAGCAGAACTTGGCTGACTTCACTCCCAGTAAAGGTCAACAAACTCCAACTGAATTCTTCCTTTCTGAATTAACCCTTTGTTCTCTTCAACAAAGATATGCTTGTGTCCTTGGTCTACAGCCCTGCCTGCTTGATACTTGTTATCAGCAGGTGTCCCAAGGCCTGCCCAGCTTGCCCCCTTCCCACACTTGTAATGAATAAACACTGGATGTCCTGGGAGTCTTTGTCTTGCCGGCCCAGAACAGCTTAGATCAGCCCAGGACTCAGTTTCTTTTAAGTTTCTGTCTGTGTGCTTCTTTCAATTCCCACTTTCCTATTGCGTGGCTGTCATACTGCAAGAGGCCAGGACCACTGCAGTGGTTTCTGACAACGTCCCATCACCCTTTCCCTATACGTATTGACCAAGATGTCATATATCACAGTCACATTACTTACCATGTTCAGATATTACTGTTTTTTTCTTGTTTGTATCTATCCTTTTTATGTTCCTAAATCAGTTCCAGCCCTTTAATAATTTTAGTATCCCAATAGAAAAGAGAACTTTACATAGCTCAAATTTTGAGCAGTTAGAAGTATAAGCCTTGGGGCCGGGGATTTAGCTCAGTGGTTTCGCCGCCTGCTGAGCAAGCGTAAGGACCGGAGATCGATCCCCGGCACCAAAAAAAAAAAAAAAAAAGAAGTATAAACCTTTATTTAATGTTAATTAATAAAATTATTAATTCATAAAGAATACTGAGATAAATTCAGCACTTTTAATAGACTAAGGAATAATTCTTCTTACACACACACACTCACAAAGACAAAAAAAATAGTACCACTTGTGAAAGTTTTCTATTACATCCCAATATGTAAAGAAATTATGACGAAGACTTGGTCTTTTGAATAAAATGATAAAATAATTATACCATAATCAACAATAACTTGGTAATAGTCCTAATCTTGTTAAAAAAGAAGCAACGGCCAACTTGGATGCATATACAGAAATTTAATTAGACATTGGAAATCTTTAGAGGATAAACAAGGTTTGTTGTTGTTAGAATTTATGAACTGCAAAGCAGGAATGTTTAAGATATTGTAATATCAAAGACAGGCTAGTGATGGGTAGTTGGCCCTGCAGCTAACTTTATTTATATTGTTTACTTATTTTCCTTTCCTGCTATTTCTACTAATTGGACACAATGGTATATACAAACCATTCTATAGTCAAAAATAGTTTCCATCAATGTACTTCAAGTTATAGAAAACTGAGAAATGTCAAGGAGCCAATGACTATCATGGGCATACTTCAAGGTCTGTAAGCTACTTCTGCATTTTTCTCTCATAACTAATCCACCTAGATCCCGTGGCTGCAAGAAAATCACATGATAAAAATCCCAGCATGCAAGCATAATTCAAGGTTTATAATCAGAGTTTATTTTGACTAACTGATTTTACTCAATAGTAGCAAGAATTTGATGTGCTTAATGAAGTTCTTCAAAAATCTAGTGAGAACACTTTTTTTGCTTTTCTCCATATCTAAGTTAAAATGCATCAGACCAGTTCTGTATGTGAAATTATTTTTACATAGTAATGTACATATATAACTATATAAACCATAAACTATGCAAACCATAGTGTGTGCATGAGGCTGTGCATATATGGTCTAAATGCTACTTGATATTTTATCATTCCTTTTTCTCGCCTTGCCTTGCCTTTTCCTTTCCCTTTCCCTTTCCCTTTCCCTTTCTCTTTCCCTTTTCCCTTTCCCTTTCCCTTTCCCTTTCCTTTCCTTTCCTTTCCTTTTTTCTTTCCTTTCCTGTTTTTCTTCTATTTTCTTCCTTTGTTTTCTATGTAGAGTTTACTGTACAAAGTTCGCTGTCAGTGGTCTCCTGTAGAGTCAGGTGTTGAAGAATACAAAAGGGCCATCTGTCTGGTGGGGATCCAAAGGATCCAGTAAATAGTTGAAGGGCTGAAGCTCATTGCAGAGTCTGGTGTGGATCTGTATCAGGAAGCCAAGGGCTTTGTGCTAAAAGACAGAAAAATCTGCATTGTAAGGCTGAAAAATCTGCATTCAGAGCCTAAAGATGGATATCCATAGGCAATGGTGAAGACTGGAACTCCTCCAATGAAATAGAAGCAGACTTCCTTCTTTTCTTTTTTTTATTCCATCTAGGATACAAGCCTATTAGTTGATATTACACACACCCAAGATGAGTCTGCCCTCTTCAGTAAATCCATCCTCCAGACATGCCTGGTACTATGCTAAATCAATCAGCTAGGCATTCCTTATTCAAGTTGACACCACAGCTAACTCTTACATTTTCCTTTGCCTTGCCTTGGCTTGCCTTTGCTTGCCTTGCCTTGCCTTGCCTTGCCTTCCCTTCCCTCCCCTCCCCTCCCCCCTCCCCTCCCCTCCCCTTCCCTTCCCTTAGCTTCTCTTCACTTCCCTTCACTTTCCTTTCTTTTTCTTCCCTTGGGACCACTGTTGTAACACAGCACACACTATGCATTGAAAAGAAGTAAATCCTCAAACTCTATTGAAACCTAAATAGGGAAGCTATATTCTTTTACACAAATTTGCACCATGGAAGAAATTTTAAATTGTGCATATAAAAATGACCTGATCATCAGCAAGTGTATCAAATGCCGACTCTGGATATGTGATGTAGATAGAGACAGTAATAAATTTTCCTCCAGGGTGCAGAGAACAACTTCTACATATAAATGAGTGGGTTTTAGTAGGGAAAAATATTCTTAGTTTAAGTCTGTAGTTTTTTGATCTCTAATATTTGGCAACCTGGAAATCTATTAATAATGTTAGATTTATTATTATTATCATTATCTTCATTATTATCATAATCATCATCATCATTATCATTACAAGAGGCAGTTTAGTTATTTATCTTTTAAGTGGGTAGTTAACAAAGGACAGGTTTTAAGATGGAGTGGGATTGGTCAGGCTTAAAAAAACAAAGGTATGTACACTGGCTTAAGTGTTAACTCCAGACATATAGATCATTAAGCTTGGGAATGTAAAGATAAATATGGAATAATGATAAGAGTTAAGAAAGGACAGGTTGTTAGAACTCTGACCCAGGAAAGAAACCCCATAGGCAGAATGAAGTGTACCAAGTAAACCAACCCCCTCTACATCCATGTTGGGGGCTGAGTACTTTTTATTCCTTTATACTATGGAGTATAAAGCCTGAGTTCAAATTGGTTGTTTTCAAATGACAGAGCTACTTGTAATAAGTGGCCACTGAACACTGAGAAAATTCCTATGTTCTGCTTACCCATAAAATAACAGTTTAAAGAGTCCAGTCTGGTGTTCTGTTTTGGGACCCATCCCAATGGCAAGCAACTTCCTTTCTTCTTGTACTTCCAAAAAACCACTCTTCTTAAATTCCTCCTTTGTCTGAAATTTAAGTCTTTAACTTTGTGAGACACCAGATCCATTTGGATTGAAACATCATTGTCATGTAAAATAAGATTTAAGTATAAATATGTGTTTGATTAAGAAGCTCAAATCCAGGAGTGAACTTTTTGTTAAACAAAACAAAACAAACAAAAAAGCGTTTTTTCCAGTTGGTCAAAGGAAATATTTTCATTAATCATGGAATTTTCTCCAATCCTGCTTAATGTGATTAAAAGTATATTATTCTCTGCAACTGAGAAAAATCTACTGATTTTCCTAAATGATTGAAGACAAATTAGGGAGAGGGATGCATGTTGAGAGGTGGAAAGGCTAATGCAGTTTTGTTTTGTTTTGATTTGGTTTGCTATGTTGTGGTTTTTCCTCTTCAAATTTCAGTGACATAAGTGTACCAAGGCCACATTTTTCTTCACCTGATTGAAGTTAACAATGTAAGTATAAATTTGAGTTAGTATTTGTAATCCACTCAAAATTCTTGCAAACATAAAAAATAATCAATACTAGACAAAATGAAATTATAATCAGTGAAGCACTTTTAATCTTCACTACTTTTTAAGATCTTTGTGTCAAGCATAACTTCTGATAGACTAAATGAAAAATGAAAGAACAAGTAAAAGAGAAAGAGAAGGTCAGTGGCCTCAATTTCTTTCATTAATTTGTCTATCATAAAGCAAAGTAAGTGGAAATGGTTGTCAAATGTTATTTGTGAGTGATTTACATCTTGTTCTTTTTATATTGTTTTGTTTGCCTCTTAATGTCATGACTTTATGTGACTGCTAGCTGAATACCCGTACATTAACAAGCTCAGGTCATAGAATCTTGATTGACATTACCAAGGTATTGATGCTGTGATATATATAAGTATATACTGATAATCACAATAACATAGATTTTACTAGTAAATAGTTATCAGAGGAAAGTCTATGCTAGTATGTACTAGGTTGGTATATGTACACTGAATCATATATATATATATATATATATATATATATATTTTTTTTTTTTTTTTTTTTTTTTTTTTTTTTGCGGTACCAGGCTTTAAACTTAGGACCTTGCACTTGCCAGGCAGGTGTTAGAACCACTGAACTAAATACCTGGCCTACAAATCCTTTCTTAAAAAAGCCACATCCCCAGCCCTGAATCATACATTTTACTATTCTATTTTATATACATGGAAAAATAAATTCAGAACACGGAGTACCATAAACAACACCTACAATTTTATCTTGCAGGCCTAAGATTCAGTATGCAAACAGACATATTTAAGACTTGAGAAATTATGCTATATCTGTTCCCAGAGTTATGAGTTAATCTAGACTTAAATTTGAGATTGAAAATAAATAGGTTGTGACAAAGGATGAGGCTCATGTGATGCTTTGTTTTTTTCAGTTTCTTCATTATAAGATTTTTTTGATATGGTTATTTTTAGTATTCATAATATGCATTTAAGAGATATATTCTATTCCTTTATGTATCTGTATTTACAAAAATGCCAAAGTAGACAGAAAACAGGTGTTAACAAATAAAATAAATACTAAACCCCATTAGGTCATCACTGAATTGGCCAAAGAGGACACAATTTGCGGTGTTTCTTCTGGTCAGCACTTCCTTCTAACTCATCTTAATTCATTCACTTTCCAGGCAAATAAAACTTTCTCTATTTCTCAGCTTTATTCTTTTCCCAAGCATATTTGTCTTTTTCAAGACAAATCCTTTCTTTTTTTTTTTTTTTTTTTTTTTTTTTGGTACTAGGGATCAAATTCAAGACCTTGCACTTGCAAGGCACTGAGCTAAATCCCCGGCCGACAAATCCTGTCTTAAAAAATAAAAAGGAAAACTATTTTTAAAATATTGTCTTTCTAAATTAAGGTATTTTTTGCTTTGTATTGCTTGGAAAATACTTTAACTTTTCCTTCTATAAAGTTCAATTTTCTTTCTCTTGAAAATATTCTATTAAAATCTTCCATAAATTACACATACAGATTAACATTAATGTATAGATAAGTTGAAACAGAATGTCATGAAGTGTTTATAGAAAGCACTTTCCAAAACTACATTTATATACATGTACATACATAAATGCACACATGCTAAAAGTTAAATATACAACCTGCTACGTGGGGTAAGATTTGTAGCAGTAATGGCTTTGTGACCCACAGATTTCTCAAAAATTACTTCAGAACCTCTAAAAGAAATTTGACTTTGAATATACCTTTATGGCTTCATTGTTTTCAACTTATTTTGAATGTTTACAAAAACACAACATAAGATATTTCTTAAAATACATTCCTAAAACTGAACATCACAACTGCTATCTCAAGAATAACATAGAAGAAAAACAAGAAAACAATTTTCAGAGCATTAAGTTTAATGTACAAAAGCAGTATCTCATTTTAGATCCTCAGAAACCTAAACAGAATAATGAGTAAAGTCTCTGCATAATATACATCTGCACAGTACTCCTTTGACTTACTAACGTGTCAAATATATAAAATAATTCATCATATGCAACACAAACTTTATATATCTATATCATCTGAATCTATATTCCCCCAACTCCTGCCATTTCCTACCTAAAGCTCTTCAATATACAAACTTTACATTAGTACCATGGGCATTTTAATATTCTACATTCAGATTCCCTTTTCAGTGAATCATGTTATGAGTTAGAATACACAAATTTTTCTTCCATTCTAGCTGTAATTTATTATTCTCTTATGAGTTCTTTATAATACTTTTTTTCTTGATTTGCAGAAAACTCTTCAAAAGTAGACCATCAATCACTGAACATGTTCGTGAAGAAATGACCTTCATGTCTGTATTTTGTTCCACATAATTTCTTTCTCCTTGGACACATTCCTTCATGTAACATTAATTTTTTCAGTTTCTTATCCCAAGTTGTGGCTATATTTGTGTTAGCAAATATAAATATATATATATATATATTATATATAATATACACATTTTTAGATAGGTATAAAATTTATATAAGACTGAATTACTAATACATTCATTACTTCTTGTTATTTTCTTAATTATATTTTTTAGTTGAGTAGACAAAATGAGGAAGGAAACATTATGGAATAAATAGAAAATATTTGTAGGCATGTGCATTTTTCTTATGAATATATTTAAGGTTTTGAATACATCATATAATCTAGTTAGTGCCTCCAGTTACATTACAGAGTAATTTATAAGTATAATATTATGAATGGTAAAAGTGATCCTTGAACAACATTTTTTGTTTTTTTGCAGTACCAGGGATCGAACTCAGGACCTTGTACTTGTGAGGCAGGCTTGGAGCCACTGAGCTAAATCCTTGGCCCAGAGAGAGGTTTGATAATTCTCCACCACAGAGTCATTTTGAGATTCCAGCTGAAGGAGAACTCCCATCAGGTAAGGAGAACACTTAAACAGTCAACCTTTTCACTACCACAGATGGTGACTAGACTTAAGATTCCAAAATCATAAATTTCATGCCTAAGCATAGAAAGTCAAATATATCATCACTCTATCACAAACATAATATATACGAAATTGATCACATGACCCCATTTAGTTGAAAGCAGGCAGATATAGACAATTTTGCTGTTTTTAAAAGGATGCAAACCCAACGTAAGAGAGAGTAAAATATTGGTCTTGTTGAAAAATGCCAAGTTATTCTGTCTCATATGTTCATATTTTATTTCTCAAGAAGTTTTAGCAAAATTTTCAAACATTTCACAAATTATTTTAGTATTTTAATTTAAAATATTAAATGAGATAGATGAGATGGGCATGCTTGTAGCCCAACCACTCAGGAGACTGAGCCAGAACAATTGATTGCAAGTTCAAAGCTACCCTGGACTACATAGTGACCTACATGAAGGCACCCTGTCTCAGAAAAAGGTGCTATGTTCATTCTAAACATTGATGATTTTTGCCAAGTGATTCCATGACACTTCCTAATTTTTATTGTTTGCCAATATGCAGTGTTGTAATTGGCATTTATAATTTTAATATTTAGCAACTCATTGACTTCTCTTTGCTTATGATGTATATGTCTTGCTAAATTACATTTCCTATCTCAGAATTGTATAGTTTACCTTGTTTCTAGGCATTTAATCTGAAGTATTTAATATTTAACAAATATTCTTGTTAGTGTTGAGGAACAAAGCATATTAGTACACTGTTAAATGTTTAAAAGAGTCATCAATGTCATAAGTACAGAGTTTCTTCTTAGACTATATGTGTTTTCATAAAGAATCATGTGCTGTGCTCTTTCTTCATGATAGATTTTGATGGGAAGTATACGAAGGGAATAGGAAGCAAAATGAATCAAGGCAGGATGTATATTCCCTACTAAGAATGTATTATGTATAACAAACATATACTAAGATAAAAGGGAAGGGAAAAAGTACATTAAACATACAAAATGTCTATAAAGGTCATTTGGCATTTAAAATGTGGGCGTATCATCTGCTGTGTCTATGTTACTTTATAACACAGCACAGCCCAACCACATTATGTTTATTCATATAAATTACACACAATTTTCTTGATTTTAATGAAAAGGAATTTGTAGAGTTAATGTGAATAGTTGAGCCAACACTTCTTGAGTGCCTGTTATGCTCAAACAACTGTGATATGTGCTGCAAGTACTAAGCCCTGCTTGATAAATGCAATACAGTTGAAGAGATAAAGCATTTAAACATGCATTTGTTTTGTTGTTTTATAGCTCAGAAGAGTTTCTTTTCAGAACTCCATAATAAAATAGAGTTATGTTCACAGATACAGGTAGATCTCTCTTATCTGTGCATGGGTTGGGGTATGCACTATCCTTAAAGAAAATCATTTAAAATCACATACATTTCAGCTTGGAATATTTAATATGATTTGAATCAGTATTATAAGTAATTATCTGATATATATTTTACTTGAAATAAAGCTGGAGTTATCTGAGCAAATTTACATTATGGAATACAACAAATATATTCTTTGTGTACTGGGACTGGAGAGAGTTACCCTAGGATTAAAAATTCAGGATGTTATGTCATGCAAATGAATAACCACATGTGATAAGTAGATATTTCCCTGTATTTATGGTTTAGCTGAAGAAAAGATGACTCCTTAACATATTAGATATGGATGAACTGATAATAATCAGTGTTGGAAGTGCATTGGCTTAAAGCCAATTCGTAGAATACACCCCCTGATTTGCCATTTATGGTTATGTTTGTGATATTTATCAAAAGTTTTGTTTCCAGTTACAAAGCTCTTGTATAAAAGAAAGCTATAGCTTGCCCGCTTCTAAATCTAATCCTACAAAGTAATATACTTTCCAAAGACTTTACTGTTTTACATATTTATGAATTTCTCCATAGGCCCCCTAAGGGATTCATTTCTCAATTGTGTCATGAGACACCACAGTGTATGCTTGGCTTATTTTTTCATCAAGTATTGTTCTACAGCTACACAGTGTTTTCTATTTGTAATTGCTTAGAACAGACTAAGGATTTAGGGTTGACCCAGCCTGCTCAATGTGCAGGACTCATGCCTGCAAGCACTGGGACACTATCAGACTTATCACTGTGTTTCTGTGTCATATCAGCAAGCTCATCTGCAGAAATACATTCTGACTGAGTAACCCTGAGGTAGACAAAGCTTAATTCTCCATTTCAAAATCTTCCAGGAATGGAAAACTAATACAGCTGGAAGGCATCTGCCCTGTCAGTACCCTATTATCCTAACACAGTGTTTACTTTGTTACTGGTTTCAGTTATCCTTACACAGTTTGATAATAATTTTTGAAGCTGGCCTGCTGTATAACTTAACACTGATTCACAGTGTGGTTGTGATTGGTTTAACATGATACCTATGGATTTTCATCTATCGTTCTCTCTAGTTATTCTTTTCATTTGAGCAAATATAATAAGAAAAAATGTTACTGAAAAGAAATTGAAAAGTAATTTGTTAAAGATATTCTAAAGATAGTTTAGCAGTTACAGATAGCTAATATAATGACTTTAAGGTATACACAAGCACACACACACACACACACACACGTTTACTCACACATACACCACAGAAGAAAAGAAGTGCTATACACAAAGTGTATTCATATATAAATGACAGTAAGATGTGACACAATCATCTTAAAAATTATGGTAAGAACTTTGATCTCTCTTATAAATGAAATTATGAAATTTACCAATTATTTACCATTTTTATTCACCAATATATTTGTAAGATATTTTATGGAAGCTAATCATTAGTTTTTAATACAAGAGAAAATACTTACTGCATATATATTTTTCATATTAGCTTCATAGGACAATTGGTTTAAAAAATCAAGGCAAAATATGGGTGAGAGGGTGTAAAATAAAGCAGAAAGTAAGTCAAAATTTCAGTAGGTTTAATCTTAAATTATAAACTGATTTTAAAATTAGGTTTTCTACATGAATCTAGAAAAATAATTTATGTGTTATAATTTCATTATCAAAAATATCACCATAAAGATGACATAATGTTAATGCAATTATATTGTATTAAACTATTTCTTAATATATTTATTTATTCATTAAATAAATATTAAGTATTACTCTATGATAGTTATATTTGTTGGCAAACTGTTTTGAAAACTAAGATAAATAATATCAAATTTGTGAATCTATTGGTGTCATCTATTTGTCCTATTCTGGTTGTATTTTTCCTTAGCACTTTTCAGGGATGAAATTATTAAAAATCCATTTTAAACTGTAGTAAAATATATTCAGGTTCAGGTATAATATTGGGCTTGAAGATTAGCTTTATAATTTTTAAAAATTGCACGTATTGGCAGAAGCCTTCATGTTAAATATAAAAATTATACTACATTTAGTATTATCAAAGAATTTTTTATTTAATAATATACATATATTGGTATATAGAGATAATTTTTCTAGTTTGATATACATTTTAATGAGCTAATTTTATAATAATAGGTATGTCTATGTACACATACACATATATAATCATACATGAATAATAAATTCAAAAGTTTATATCATCCATGATCATGTTGATTTATGCCTTTATGTGTACATGGTCTTAGATTGCTATAATAACTCACCATATACTTAGCAACTTAGAAGAGCATTTCTTGAAGACAGAAGTCTGAATGATGTTAGAAAGACTGGATCCTTTCACAGGCCATGAAGGAAAATCTGGGCTGTGCATTTCCCCCATGTTTGGTGGGGGCTGAAAACCTTGGGTCTTCCTTGGCTTGTGTGCACATCATTCTGGTCTCTGACTCTGTCTCCATGACATTCTCTCCTGTTTGTAAATCTTCTCTTATGGAAAGACAAGTAATACAGTGGTACCCCAGTTCACAAACTTAATTCTTTCCACAATTCTGGCTGCAAACTAAACTGGATGAGAACCACATCAAATTCAATGGTTAGGTTCAATGTTGAGCTTGTGGGGAAATTAGCTCACATAATCTGATATCATATCATTCTATTTAATTATATCCATAAAAGCCCTATTTCCAAATAATGTCATACTTGTAGTCACTGGTCTCAGGATTTCAAACTTTCTTTTCAGGAGAGTCAATTCAGGTCTTTCTGCATTTGTATATACTTGCAAACATATGCTTATAAATATATATGCATACTTGCCTGTTCATGAATAGTCATGCAAATATACATTTGCATATGCATATTGCATGCATATATGTGTGTATATATGTTCATTTATATGTACATGTGGTTATCTATGCATTCATACATTTCATATAAATGCAATATATGATGTCACATATATGTGTATATATGATGGTGCTCTTTATTAATAAAGTACATTATAGAATCATATTTTTCTTTAGTCCATTAAAACTAAATAGCATATCTTTATCAAGCACTACTTTATTTATATTACATTAAGTAATAAATAAAAACAGAAATCATGTTTGGTGGCCCAATTGAACAATTTCAGCAATAGAGAGGATGAGGCAGATGGATTCCAAATTCAAGGCCAGCCTAGGCTATAAATCAAGACTCTGCCATAAAAAAAAAAAACACAAAACAAACAAACCACAAGTGCAATACTCAATTGGGTAGATCAGGTTTATAAGTATTATATTTTAAGCAAATCTTTAATTTACTAAAATATTGTAATGCAAAGTGAATGAAACAGACCATAATTGATGTTTTTGAAATTATAAAGACTGCCAACTGTTACAAACATTTATTTTACCAGTAGAAAGATTCTTAATATCCATGCATTTCTAATTCCTAAATTTATTAAAGGTAAATTTAGACACTTAAAAATAAAACATTTTATGCTGAGACAAAGAGGTAATATTGTTCATAAATACACTAGTCTAATATGAATAAATTGGATTTCTCATTAGCAAAATAGAAAGAGGTAACTATCCAATTCAAAATCAAAATCAAGCCTTGGTAGTATACACCAGTAACCCCAGCATTTTGGAAATTGGAAGCTGGAGATTTGCAAGTTCAGCCCAGCCTGGGAAAACTTACCAGCTTGGTGACACCCTGTCTCAAAAGTAAAAACAAGTTCTGGAGATATAGCTCAGTGTAAAGGCCCTTCTTTTAAATGCTAATACTATACCAAACAAGAAAATATAATGACTTATCTAAGTTCATAAACTTAGGCTAAAAAATAACAAAACAGATTCCTCTCAGAATATCCACATATAAAAGTCTTGTTTAGTATTCAGTATTAACAAGGAAAATGAATAGGGCCACTAAGGTCTATTTTTAAACTCTTAATGTTTTTCAAGAGCTGAATTTAAAACAAAGTTGACAGAATTTTACAGTGAATACTAATATATCCATAATTTAATTCTATCAACATTTGCCTATTTCTATTAACCAGTCATTTATCTATTTATATATCCTAACTGTCCATCACTAAATGTTAATTTTGTATGCATTTCACAGCATGTTATGAATGTTTCTGGGTATTTCTTAACTACATCATTATGATATCATTAATCAGAGGTCAATATTATAATTTTCTTTAATTTGACAAAAATTTACATGAAATGGGGTTCACAAATCACATAAATATATTGAATTTTGATAAATACCTTCACACTTGTAACCAAAATCTCTACAGATACACTATAAAACTAAAAACTTGCATTATCCTTGAAAGTTTCCTTGTGCTTTTTCTTAATCAACTCCTGTCCCGAACTCCCCAGGCTGAGCCACTTTTATAGATTTTCCTCTTCTAGAATTTAAATACATTAAAACATACAATAGGTATTCTATTAGAGAATCCTTTCTATTAAATAATATTCTTTTAGAGGAAGCTCCCCCACTGCCATTCCATGCTCCTAGGGCAGAGAAGCTAAGCCAGTCCCAGCACCTGGAAGGAAACTCCCCCACTGCCATTCCACACTCCTAGGGCAGAAAAGTTAAGCCAGTCCCAGCACCCGGAAGGAAGCTCCCCTGCTGCCATCCCATGCTCCTAGGGCAGAGAAGGTGAGCCAAGTGGGTGCCAGAAGCACCCCCACCCTACTCCTTGGAAATGAGAAGACACGTAAACAAGCCTCAAAATCAGACTTGCCAATCACCTACAGCATCCCCAAAGGGAAACAAGATGGAAAAATTTGATACTCAACCAGCTGGACTCTCTGAACTAGCAACAAAAGAGGATCTGGGAAAAATGAAATCAGAAATAATTACTCAGATAACAGCAAAGATTCTGCTCATAGTGCAAGACATGATTAATAAATCTAGAGAGGACACAGATAAAAAATAGAGAATCTGAGGAACATGATGGAATCCCAACATAGGAAACAAATGGAATCCGTAAAACAGATGCAAATAGATTTCCAGGAGATGAAAAACTCCATTGAAAGTCTACACAGCAGAATGAACCAATGTGAGGATAGAATTTCAGATACAGAAGATACGATTGCAATTAGTGACCAGGAAAAGAAAAATTGCTTTAAAATTGTAAGGGAGCAGGAGAAATCAATCCAGCAGCTGCTAGAAGATGCAAAGAAGAATAACATAAGACTGATTGGAGTCAATGAAGAAAGAGGAGAGAGTGCAGATGATATAACAAAATTATTCACAGAAGTGATGGCAGAAAGCTTCCCAAGGAGGGGAAAAGAACTTAACACACAGATAAGTGAGGCATATAGGACTCCAACTAGCCTTGATCAAAAAAACTCTACACATAGGCATATAATAGTTAGGATTCCAGAAATCCAACAGAAGAACAAAATTCTACAAACAGTGAGAGAAAAGAAACAAATCACATACAAAGGAAAGCCCATCAGAATCACAGCAGACACTCATTGCAAACCCTCAAGGCAAGAAGAGCTTAGAGTGATGTATTTCAAGTCCTAAAGGAAAACAGCCTCCAACCCAGGTTGATGTACCCTGCAAAACTATCTTTCAAAATTGACGGAGAAATAAGATACTTTCATGATAAAGAGCACCTCAGGAACTTCATGAATATGAAACTGACACTCCAAAAACTTTTAGACAATACCCTAGGAAAAGACAATGAGGATCACAACCCCAGAAAACCCAGCAGAATGAATCCATTGGGGGTGACAAATTAAATGCAAAGGGGGAGAATCCAACAAAAAGAAAAAGTCATGACAAGACTTTTAAAACTTTTAACTTCATCTCCCTAATGAGTGTATAATTCAATCTTGTTATTGTACTGATTAGTATTTTTCTGATTCTAGAGTTGGGCACCTTTCCTTGTGCTGTACTGGCTATTTATCATCTTCTTATGTCTACTTATTAATTGGGTTGTCTATTAATGAGCTGTAAGAGATCTTTATATATTCTGGTCATAGGTTATATGCATTGTAAATATGGTCTGTTTAAGGACTCCTTTTCATTTTAATGATGTCTTTTAAAGTTCTAAATTTTGATGGAATCTCATTTATCAATTTTTTCTTTTATACATCATGTTTTTTGTATCCTAGGTAGTTCTTGCCTACCCTAAACTCATAAACATTTTCCCTTATAATTTCTTCTTAAAGCTTTATACTTTTAGGTTCATAGATCCCTTCAAGTTATTTTTATGTGTGAGAATAAAGGGTTGAGGTTAATTTTTTTATATATGGATACCAGGTGTTCTAGTTCCATTTGCTGAAAACACTATCTTTTCCTCGGCTCTTGAATTGAGTTTATATTCTATAAAATGCTAATGTTAAGTAATCTTTCAAAACTCAGTGGACCATATATGTGTGGTTCTATTTCTAGATTCTCTGTTTTATTCCAATGATCTATATGTCTTTCCTTACACCAACACTGCCTTGATTACTGTAGCTTTAGAAGAAGTCTTAAAATTAGGTACTAAACGTCTTCCAACAATTTTTTATTGTTTGTCTGTTTGTTTGTTTGCTTGTTTGAACTTTTCTAGGTCCTTTGTCCTCCTGCATAACTTCTAAATTTCAATATTCAATTCTTCATTTATAGCAAGTACACATAGACCTGAATTTTTGTATATACCTTGTGTTTTCTAATCCTGCTAAATTCAAATACAAGTTCTAGGGGCTCCTAGAGATTTCTTAGTACTTTCTCTGTAGGTGATCATTTCATCTACATAACAGATTTTGCTTCTACCTTGCCAATCCTATCCTAATTGTGTCATTTTATTGCCAGACTATTTTGGTGAGGTCTAGGTTTCAGTTTAATGGACAGATAAAGAGTAAGCATATCTGTCCTTGTTCCCCACCTTAAGGAGAAAGCATTGTA
Organism: Heterocephalus glaber; assembly: GCF_053883595.1. NCBI lineage: Eukaryota > Metazoa > Chordata > Mammalia > Rodentia > Bathyergidae > Heterocephalus > Heterocephalus glaber. The sequence goes on from NW_028258358.1 coordinate 645,663, forward strand.
TCTTCTCAATTCATATAAGGCATTTTTGCTGGAAGTATGGAGTACATGTCTTTAATCTATTGAGAAGGTTCTGTTCTACTTCTAGGCTCCTGATAGCTTTTACCATTAACAGTTGCGGAATTTAGTCCAATAGTTTTTCTCCAACTAGTGACAGGATCATATGGCTTTTTCCTTTCCTCTGTTAAAATGATGACTTTTGGGGGTGGATCTTCCAATGTTGAACCAACACTGCCATCCCTATAAAAAAACCACTTTCTACATCTTGCCATATCTGACTTCTAAAAATTTGTTTTGTTAAATAAATTTCTATCTATGTTCATACTTTTTTCTTCTCTTATCTTTATCCAGTTTTAGGATTAGCACAATGTTGATTACCTAAAATGAGCGGAGAAGTGTTCCTTTTTTTCTGCTTTAAATATTTGATATAATTTATCAGTTAAAATGTATAAAAGCCTGTTGTTGTCATATAGATCAGTTTTCAAGCTAGGAATATACTTTCTTTAATAGGTGTTATTCAAATTTTGTATTTCCTCCAAAGTTAATTTTATTAATTTGTCTTTCAAGGTACTTCTCAGAAGTTGTCAAATTTATTTCAAAGCAGATTTTTGAAATATGCTTTCTATATCCTTTTAAATTCTGTAAAATCTGTGGTAATGTCTCCTAGGTCTTGATGTTTTAATTTTAAAAAGTATAATTGATATTGTGTATTATGAAGTAAAGGTCTAAAGGAGCAGGGTAATTGGGAGGGTTAGGGGAAAAGAAAGAAGGGAAAAAATATGAGAAATGGAAAAAAATGGAAACAATATCTTTGCAAACAGGGAAGGGTGGAGGGGGTGAAGGGAGGGCAGGGGAAGGGGAAAAAAAATAAGAACCCAGATACTCATGTAATGGTACGAGATCCCAATGATGCATGTAAATATATTTTATACCTAAAATGTACCAATAAAATTAAAGGGGAAAAATAAATAAATAAATAATATTCTTTTAAAATTCACTCTGCCAATTATAAATAATTAATATCTAACAATAAACAATTTACTCTTTCCCCATAGACCTCAAATGTTTTCTAAATTTTGGGTTTCATCAAGAAAACATTTTTGAACCTTCTTGTCCAAGTTTTTGTGGGGTTATATTTTCATTTATCTTTATAAGTGCATGGAATGAAGTCATAATGTTGTAGATAGATAAGGTGGTATTTTAAATTTCAATGAAACTTCTATATATACTTTGGTTGAATTATTATAGTCCAACACCAAGAATATATGAATTTGATATGTATCCTTGCCAACTGTGGTGTTATTAGTCTAATTTTACTCATTCTTATTTCTTTTATTTCAGTACCAGCGATCAAACTCAACCTTGTGCCAGGTGTGGTACCACTGAGCTAAATTCCCGGTCCCTAATTTAAATCATTCCAATGGGTGTGTAATGATATCACATAGTGGTTTAATAATGTATAAAGTTAACAATTAATATTCCAAAGATGTATTCATATCATTATGAATAATCATCTCCAGTGAATTTTGTTCAAATTGTTGCGATTATTTATTGGCTTAAAATATTAATTGAAGTCTTTATTAGTTCTAGCCTTTGGTCAAATATGCCTGGGAAATATTTTCTCCCCGTTGTGGCTTGCCTATTCATCTTCTTATGAACATATTGTGTTGAATATATATTTTGAATATTGATGAAGTCTAATTCATTGATTTTAACCTTTTTTATTGCTTTTTGTAGAAATTCTAAGAAAATTTTATTTGCTTCCAAGAATTATATTTCTAGCTTATATAAAGTTCCTGATAAATCTCAAAATAATATTCTTATAATATGAGTGATAGGTTGAAACCTTTTTTTCTAAATATGTATTTATTTAAAAGTTAATTATTAACAACTATTTATTTCCTCTTACATTATTACTTAGCCAAGTCTGTTGTAAATGACTCTGTACAGTATTTATCTTCTCCAATGTCCTTCATTTTTCTGAATCACAAACATTATTTTACCTTGAAATTTTACTTTAACTTGAAAATTTCCTTTAGCTTGAAGTATTTCCTTTAGCATTTCTTATACTGTCATCTGTTGGTAATACATTTTCTTTATTTCCAGTATCTAAAAATGCTTTTATTTTACCTTTACCCTTGAGAGTTACTCATGTTACATAGAATTCTGAATTCAAAAGCTTTTGGTTGAACATTTAAATAGTATTGGTTTATTATTTTCTAGACTCCTTATGTCAATAATAGACATCTGAGTCAAACTTTTATTATGTATATTTTGATTTTCTCTGTTTTCAGTATTTTTACATTATATTTATTTGAGCAATGCAACTATAATTAGATAGTATCAACTTTCTTATTAGTATTTGCCTTTGTAGTGGATCACAAATCTTTCTGAATTTTTAACTTTCAACAATTACAGTAATTTTCTACATGTATTATAGTTATACATTTTCTATTGAAATATCCTTTTCTCCTCCTCTCTGTAGGATGCATTAAGCATGTGTTTAATCTTTTAATATTGTCCATTGGTATATAAAGATCAGTGATTGGGTCTTTTATTGTATATTTTCTTCTGTTTTTTCTGTCTTTGTCAGAGAAATTTATTTTGATCTCTCTTAAATTTACTAGGGGTAAGGGAAAGGAAAGAAGGGTATGGAATTAATATGAGAAAATGGAAAAATAGCAACAAAATCTTTGTAAATAGGGATGAATGGAGGGGTTGAAGGGAGGGCTGGGCAAGGGTGAAAAATAAGAACCAAGAGAGATTATGTAAAGGTGCAAATTTCCAACAATGAATGTCATTATATTGTATACCTAAAATGTACCAATGATTAGAATGAATAATCGATAATGCAAAATAGGAAGAAAATGTCCAAAGGGATAGGAGTAGTGGGAGGGTCAAGGGAAAGCAAAGAATGGAACAGGAAAATGATGAGAAATGGAAAAAATGAAAATAAAGTCTTTGTAAATAGGGAAGGGTGGAGGGGGTGAAGGGAGGGCTAGGAATTGGGGGAAAAAAAGAACCAAAATGCATCATGTAAAGGTACAAGTTCCCAATAAGAAATGTAATTGTGTTTTATACCTAAAATATACCAATAAAGGAATTTTAAAAAAATTTACTGTTACTTTCATCTTTAACTTGAATTATATTCAATCAAAATGCACATATATACATATATAAACACATATACAAAATATTTCTTTTATTTCTAGAATATTTAATTTTCTATAATTTATATTTTACAGTCTATTTTGGATATTTATATGTGTATTTTTCTGCATTTTGTTGAGCAAATTTGCAAGGTGTAATAGTTAAATTGTATCTGCTAATTCTGTCATCTGGGACATTTTAAGAATTTCTGAGATAGACTCTTGGAAATGGTAATATTTTCCAGATTTGTTTTCATCAACGAGTTTCTATTATTTCGTGAATATTTTGAATGCCCTATTTATGAAGACATTATTTTCTCTTTATTTAAAGAATTCTCATGTCTGCTTTACAATGATTTCATTCTATAACAAATAAGCAGGAAAATATCACTTGATTAACAATTCAGATCTCACCTTAATTTTCTCCTCCTCTTGTCTTCATCCTTTTCCTCCTGCTTCTATTCTTCATTCACTCCTCAGGTTTTTCTTTTTCTCTTTGTATCTGTCCATAATAATAAATTAAACATCTGTAAAAGTATCAAACACTTAAGAGTTTATCAGTCATTCAAAATAATGAAACTATTTTTAAATTATCACAATCTAAATAGCTATGTATTTACACCACCTACATGTATAAGTAAACTTGATAGTAACAAACGTTTCAGCAACTTTTGTATTTTTTGTACAGTAGTGTGTTCCTTTTTTTCATCCCTGGGACAAAATGCCTGACACCCACAAATTGTAGGAAAATAAATTTATTTTGGCACATAATTTTTAGAGTTTCAGTACATAGCTGCTTGCTCCAAAGCAGGGTGGCCACAGAGGAAGGGCCTGGCCAAGGTTGGGGAAGATTTTCTTTTCCCGGTCATACCCGCACTGGCCCACCTGCTGTGACCAGGCCCTGCCTTCCCAAAGCACATTCAGCTGCTGTGTACACCAGCTCAGCAATTCAATCACCTTCCCAAAGCTCCACCCCTGAACATACGAGGCTTCTGGGGACATTCTCCATCTAAAGGATCATAAGCAGAAAGGAAGAAATCTCTGAGTGCTTAAAATGTATCCCTATAATAAAATACAGAAGAAAATAATATATATATATATTTAAATTGCATGTAAAATAGTATAATAATATTAATCATGTAGTTGGTCTCCTACTTTGGTTCTGGTTACTAGGCAGATTTAGATAAATACAGATAAAATGTGGCTTCTAGTATATGTATGTCCCAAATATTATATGACATACATAAAATAAATATTTATTGTTTTATTTGAAACTCTACTTTAACTGGTTATCCTTTATTTTTTGCAAGCATGGTAAACTTATTGTAAGGGAATATAGGCAAGAGTGAATTAATCTTTTAAAATTATGAATTCTAAGAATTACTAGTCTTTGATTTTAAACTTACTTTTACAGTTTACCTTGTGTGACTGCTATATTACTTTTTTTTTTTTTTTTTTACTTCTACAGCAAGTGAAATAGGTAAGACTTTGCCTTCATTTTATTTATAGGACCATTGTTAGGAAAAAAATGTGCATATAAACCCAGAATATCTTGAAAAACAAATACTCCATAAAACTGCAATATCATCATTATTACCATTGTTATAGAGAGAATTTTGGAAAAGTCACCTGGCTGAATATATTATAGTTATTTCCTACAAAAAGAAAATAAAAATATCTTTACAATGTATATGTAATGGTTTTTATTTCATTTTATTCAGCATAGTATATGAATTTAGATATATTATCTTTGGCTCACTGCAAAAGTATGTTATTTCGTGTTACCTTTCTACCTTCTTAATCAGAGCCTAACAGTAAGTATGCTACTGTATTTGTTTCTTTCGTCATTTTCTAACAATTACTGAAACCGTGCATAGTCATAAGTGTCAGATTTTCAAGATTCAAGATTTTATCTTGATTCTTATATGTGTTATGAATATCTGTGTTCATGTATGTAGTGGAAAAAAAATTTCTTGTTTAACCCTTCTACAGAACACACCATATATAATACTATGAAGACTACTTGATGGTATTCATATTTAATAAACTACTAGTGTGTTAGCTTTTACAACCTAAGTTCCTATTGCTTCTTTTTAAATGGAACATATCATGTGCAACTAAGAATTTCCATTTTAAACAATGGATGTTAGGAACCTCACAATTATCTTAGTTACCTATAAACCACTGAAGAGTTACCTTCCTGAAGATTCTTGTGACATATTATAGAGTTAACTATATTAATATCATGCTCTACTCACATCCTAATATTTTTTGAAATATGCAGAAGACCTAAGGTATGGAGAAGAATAAAGAAAAAAACTAATTCATAGCATCAAGGTACAGGATAATTCTACTAGAGTAAATCACTTAACTACAATATAAGAGAATAAGACAGAAGGACACTACTTTAAAATTAGAAAACAAGTTACAAAATGCCTCTAAGAATGTACTTATTGGTACATGCCATGGATATAAATGGATTGAATTATCAAATGTAAAAGACAAAGAAAGACTGAACAACAATTAAAAAGAAAGAATCAAGTTAGCAATGAAAAACAACAGAAACAATACTCAACTAGATGTTGTTTACAAAAAACTGACCTAACATCTAGGGACATGTGTGTGAAAGTGAAGAGATGAAATAAGATGTTCCATGCAATTTCATCACCATCTGGGCAGAAATATCTATATAATCTATATCCATATATTTGTCTATCAGATAAAACAGGTGTTAAAACAAAGATAGCAAAAATGAATGAGGAATATTATTATTTTTATGACTTAATTATGTAGGCATCAATACAGTAAGAAAAATAACAATTCTAAATACATGATCACATGATATTGGAATACTCAATATACAAAGCAAATGTTGATAAGCCTAAAGTAAAACTGGACACTAGTATGATAATAGTCAGGACCCTAACACCTCACAGCACAGAACTAACCACTCACAAAGAGAATCAACAAAAAATATAATACAATTAAATTGCATGCTACACCAAATGAACCCAACAGTCATCTACAGAACATTCTGTTAAATAAGTACATAATGCATTTTCTTCTCAATTGCACCAGGATTTCTTGCAGACAGATCATATGTTAAGTCTCCAAATAAGTCTTCAAAAAAAAGTATAGAGAATTCATATAATTGCAATAAAGAGAAATCATTGTAACAGTGTACTAAAACTAGAAATAAATAACATGAAAATTTTGTGAAATGAAGACATACATGGAAATGAAAAAAATTTACTATCAAATAACCAACAGATCAAGGGAGAAATCAAGAAGGGGATGTAAAATTTTTTGAAACAAATTAAAATAGAAATATGGTATATCAAAAATGTATGAGACACATCTAAAGAAGTAAATACTAAAAGGAAAGTTTACAGCAATTAGTCTACACTTAAAAAATAGAACATATTAAATTAACTAATCACTGAATCTCCAGAAACTGGAAAACAAAATAAACGAAAGAAAATTTGTACAGAGTTAGATATAATAAAAACCAGTGAGGAGCAGTGCCTCCCTCCCAGCACTAAGGAGGTGAGCCACATGAGAGCCAGCAGCACACCCCCCTCCCCATGGCTGATAGATTAATAACTACCACACATTGTCATTTTCTAAGCTGTGCTTGATGCTATTGTTGCTGCTGATTGTATCACTTGGGCTAAATTGTTGTAATTGATCTCATCAGTTGTCCTTCCTGATATACTGAAAATGAGATTGTCGAAGAGTCATTAGAGACTCAAAACCTAAAGACCAACTATATCTGAAAGACACCTGTGAGAAGCAATCATTCCGTAAGGGTTCTAAATTCAAGCAACAAAGATACATACAATAAGCAATATTGAAATATCAACCCAGGAATTGAACCAAGGACAGTACCAACAACAAAAACATAAATAAGAAGACATTTAAGACAGCCACAAACCCAGAATTCCAGCTCACCAAATGCAAATTCTGGGGGAAGCAAGGTGGGAATATCTGATAATCAACTGCGTGGAAACCCTGAACTGATAGCCCAGGAAATAACAAACAATGAATGAGGCTCTAGAAAAATGCAAAACAGAAATAATTTCCCAGATAACTACAGAGATGGGGAGCAGAATGAAAGACCTGATAGAGACTAGAACAGAAACAGATAAAAAAAATAGATGAGCTCAGGACCATGATGGAAGCCAAGAATGCCCAGGATAGGAAAGAATGGAAACCATGAATGTGCAACATTGGAAAGAAATGGAATCCATGAAACAGATTCAAATAGATATCCAGGAGATTAAAAACTCTATTGAAAGCATTCACACCAGAATTAGCCAATGTGAAGACAGAATTTCAAATACAGAAGACAGGATTGCAGTCAGTGACCATGAAAAAAGATATCTCTCAAAAATAGTAAGGGACCATGAGAAATCGATCCAGCAGCTCCTAGATTACTCAAAGAAGAATAATATAAGATTGATAAGAATCCATGAAAAAGCAGAAGAAAGTAAAAATGACATAAAAAAATGTACACAGAAGTAATGACAGAAAATTTCCCAGAATGAAAGAATTTGACATACAGATAAGTGAGGCATATAGGACTCCAATTAGCCATGATCAAAAATTGACACCTAGATATATAATAATCAAGATACCAGAAACACAACAGAAGAACAAAACACTACGTGCAATTAGAGAAAAGAAACAAAGCACCTACAAAGGAAAGCCCATCAGAATTAGAGCAGACTTTTCAACACAAACCCTCAAGTAAAGGAGATCCTGGAGTGAGGTATTTCAAGATGTAAAAGAAAACAACCTCCAACCTAGACTGATGTATCCTTCAAAACTATCTTTCAAAATTGGTGTGGAAATAAGATACTTCTATGACAAAGAACACCTGAGAAACTTCATGAATTCCAAACCCACCCTCCAAACAATTCTAAACAATATCCTAGAAGAAGAAAATGAGGGTCACAACTCCATGAGGACCAAAAGAACAAATCCAGAAGGCAAGGCAAGAAATTAAAGGGCAAGAGGGAAAAATAAAAAATAAAAGAGTCAACAGCAGGAAAATAACATGACAAGAATAAGTCAATACATATCAGTTATAACTATCAATGTTAATGGCCTCAATTCACCAATCAAAAGAAATAGACTGACAGAATGGATTAAGAGGCAAAATCCAACAATATGCTATATACAAGAAACACACCTAGTCCAAAAATAAATTCATAGACTGAAAGTCAAAGGATGGAAAACACTTCTCCATGTGACAGGAGCCCAGAAAAAAGCAGAGGTAGCTATTTTATATGCAGACAAAGTAGATTTCAAATCAAAACTAATTAAGAGATGCAAAGAAGTACATCCTTGGAACAAGCCAAGATGAAGAGATAACAATCATAAATATATATACACGGAATTCTAATGCCCCTAACTATACAAAACAAATATTAATGGACATGAAAAACCAAATAAGCACTAATACAATTGTAGTGGGGGACCTCAATACCCCACTGTCACAAATAGATCATCTAAACAAAAAATCAACAGCAAAATGCTAGTACTGAACCAAGCTTTTGAACAAGTGGACTTAAGAGATGTCTACAGAATGTTCCACTCCACAAAATCAGAATATACATTATTTTTGGCTGTACAGGGTCATTCTCCAAAATAGACCACATGCCAGCTCATAGAACATGGTTAAGTAAATTAAAAGGAATTGAAGTTATCCCCTGTAATTATCAGACCATAGTGCAATTAAACTGGAGATCAATTGCATAAGAATCCACAAGAGCTTCACAAACTCATGGAAATTGAATAACACTCTCCTAAACAACCAATAGGTCACAGAGGAAATTAAAGAAGAAATTAGACCATTTCTACAATTAAATAATGATGCCAATACAACATACAGGAATCTATGGAACACAATGAAACCAGTTCTATGAGGGAAATTCATAGCAGTTAGTGCCCATACTAGGAAAACAGAGCAAGCTCAAATAAATGACCTAATGCTGAACCTTAGGCTCCTAGAAAAAGAAGAGCAAGACAAACCCAAAGCACATGCAATGGAGAAAATTATAAAGATCAGAGCAGAAATAAATGCAATGGAGACTAAGAGAATGATGTAAAAATAAATGAATAAAAAAGCTGGTTTTTCAAATGAATAAATAAAATCGATAAACTCTTAGCCAGCCTTGTTAAAAAAGGAAACAAAAGACTCAAATCCATGCCATTAAGGACCTAAAAGGTAAAGTTACAACAGATCCAGCAGAAATCCAGAGATCATCAATATTTACCTCAAAAACCTGTACTCTAATAAAATGGAAAATACAGAACAAAATACAATAATGTATATGGGACAGATACCTAGATATATATGAATTACCAAATTTGAACAAAGAAGATATAAAAATTCTAAACACCCCAATTACAATCAGTGAAATTGAAAATGTAATTAAAAATTCACCAACGAAAAAACCTAGGTCCTGATGACTTCACTGCTGAATTCTACAAGACTTTTAGAGAAAAACTATGGCCACTACTCTTCAAACTCTTCAATGAAATTGAAAGGGAAGGAATACTTCCAAATTCAATCCTGGAAGCAAGTGTTACTTTGATTCCAAAACCAGGAGAAACCCCAACCAAGAAAGAGAGCCAATCTCCCTAATGAACATACATACAAATATCCTCAATAAGATATTGGCAAACAGAATACAGAGGGTCATCAAGAAGATCATACACCCTGACCAAGTTGGATTTATCCCAGGGATGCAAGGATGGTTCAAAATATGTAAACCAATAAATGTAATACACTATGTTAATAGAGTCAAGGACAAAAACCATGTGATCATCTCAATAGATGCAGAAAAAGCAATTGACACAGTTCAACAGACATTCATGATAAAAACCCTACAGAAAATTAGAATAGATCATCTTTACCCGATAAAGGCAATGTATGAAAAACCAATAGTCAACATCATATTAAATTGTCAAAAACTGAAATCCATCACCTGAAAATCAGGAACAAGACAAGGATGTCCTCTATCACCACTCCTGTTCAATATAGTTCTGGAAGCATTAGCCACAGCAATTAGACAAGAGAAATAAAAGGAATAAAGATAGAAAAGGAAGAAGTTAAATTGTCATTATTTACTGATATGATACTCTATATAGAAGAACCAAAAAATTCTGCCAAAAGACTTCTAGACTTAATTGACAGATTCAGTAGAGTAGCTGGATACAAGGGAACACCCAAAAATCAATAGCCTTCTTGTACACAAATAACAGACTCACTGGGAAAGAAATTAGGCAAACAATCCCTTTCACAATAGCATCCAAAAAAAGGAAGCATCTAGGAGTCTATCTGAAGAAGGAACCAAAAGACCTCTGTAGTGAAAACTACATCACTCTAAAAAGTAGAGGATATAAGAAAATGGAGGGCCAAGGATTTAGCTGCATAGTTCCACTTCCTGCCTCAAAAGCACAAGGTCCTGAGTTTGATCCCTTGTACCAAAGAAAGAAAGAAAGAAAGAAAGAAAGAAAGAAAGAAAGAAAGAAAGAAAGAAAGAAAGAAAGAAGGAAGGAAGGAAGGAAGGAAGGAAGGAAGGAAGGAAGGAAGGAAGGAAAGAAAATGGAAAGACATCCCCTGTTCCTGGGTAGGAAGAACTAATATAGTGAAAGTGGTCATACTTGCAAAATTGCTATACAGATTCAATACAATCCTGATTGAAATTCCAACAGTATATTTCACAGAACTAGAGAAAATAAACCAAAAATTCATTTGGAGCAAGATGAGACCTAGAATAGCAAAAGCAATTCTAGGCAACAGAGACATCACAATCCCCAACTTGAAACTATACTATAAAGCCACTGTGATATGAACAGCATGCTACTGGTAAAGAAACAGACCTGAGGATCAGTGGAATAGATTAGAAGATGCAGAAACAACTACAGACCTACTCAGATACCTCATCTTTGACAAATGAGCCCACCACCCTCATTGGAGGAAAGGTAGCCTATTTAACAAATGGTGTTGGAAAAACTGGATTTCAACCTGCCAAAGATTCAAATTAGACCCCTATCTTTCACCATGCACTAAGCTAAAATTGAAGTGGATTAAAGATCTAAATATTAAAGCAGAAACACTAAACTTGCTGGAAGATAAGTTAGGTAGAACTTCAGAAGACTTGGGCATAGGAAAACCCTCTATGAACAAATCTTCAATAGCATGGGAAGTAGCACAGATTCAACAACTGGGATCCCATCTTACTAAAAAGCTTCTGCACTGCATGAGAAACAACCAACAGAGCTAAGAGACAACCTACAATGTTGGAAAAAAATTTTACCAGCTGTTTCTCAGACAAAAGTCTACTATCTAAAATATATAAAGAACTCAAAAAAATCAGACCACCCAAATATAAAGACCCTGTCCAAAAATGGGCATTTGAAATGAACAGACATTTCTCAAAGAAGTAAAAGTAGCAAATAAATATATGAAAAAATGTTCACCATCACTGGACATTCAAGAGATGCAGATGAAAACAACACTGAGATTCCACCTCACCCCAAAAAGAATGGCTGCTATCAAGAAATCAACCAACAACAAATGCTGGTGGGGTTGTGGGGAGAAAGGAACCCTTCTCCATTGTTTTTGGGAGTGCAGATTGGTGCAACCACTGTGGAAATCAATATTGAGACACCTCAAAAACTAGGATTAGAGGTCCCATTTGATCCAGCTAGTACTCTGCCTGGTATCTTCCAAAAAGAATTAAAAGCATCATACCACAGTGATATATATTCACCCATGTTTATAGCGGCACAGTTTGTAATAGCTAAAACTTGGAAACAGCCAAAATGCCCATCAACTGGAGACTGGATAAAGAAGATGTGTTTTTTTGTTTTGTTTTGTTTTCTTTTGTTTTTATAAAATGGAGTACTACTCAGCCTTAAAGAATGAGAAACTAGACATTTATAGCTAAATGTATGCACAGTGAGGGCATACTCTTAAGTGAAATAAATAAGGACAAACGTGTCAATTATCGAACAGTTTTTCTGGTGTGAAAAACTAAAAGTGTAAATAAGGATCTAAGGATAGTAATATATAATTGATAATATGAAATAGGATGATAAGGTCTTAAGAGGTAGGGTAAGTGGGAGGTAGAGGGGAAAGAAAAGAAGGGAAGAGAAAAAAACATGAGAAATGGAAAAAATGGAAAAAATTTCTGTGTAAATAGGGAAGGGTGGAGTGGGGGAATGGAGAAAAATAAGAATGAAGATACATCATGTAAAGGTACAAGATCCCAGTGATGAATGTTAACTGTATTGTATACCTAAAATGTACCAATAAACTTAATTAAAAAAATAAACTGGATTATTTTTTTAAAAACACTGAAAAAAATATTTGAAATAGAGATGAACAAAAGAATTTTTAAAAATCTATAAAAAAGCATGTTTTTAGAAATAAATAAAATTAACAAACCCTGAGGTAAATTAAAAGAAGCAAAAGAAAGGTACAAAAATAATTTCAGTAACAAAAAGGATATGTTAAACTGATGCAACAGAAATACAAAGGATCATGAGAGATTATTATGAACAAGTATATATCTGACAAAATTGATATAGTAGAAGAAATGGACAAACTTTTGGACATATACACTTTACCAATACTCCATCATAAACATAAAGAAAACCTGAACAATCCAACAATGATACTACTGAGTTACAAAATTGGATCAACAATAAAAAGCTTCTTTCAAAGAAAAGCTCAGGATCAGAGGGTTTCAATGCTGATTACTACCAAGCATTTAAAGGCAAATTAATAGCATTTTAAAAAATTATTACAAAAAGTTGAAACAAGAGTGCATTATTGCCAAATTCATTTTTGAAGCTTGATTTAGACCAAAAGCCCAACCAGACAAGTATTCAAGAAAGAAAGAAAGAAAGAAAGAAAGAAAGAAAGAAAGAAAAAATAATGCTCCAGGCCAATCCACACATCATTAGAAAGATTATTCCACATGATCTGGTGGGATTCATTCCACAAATCCAAGTAAGTTTCAGTATATACATATCAATGAATATCATGCGCCATATCACAAAATAAAGTTTGAGAAAATTGATCATCTTTGCAGATGTGGAAAATTTATTTGTCAATATTTCTTCATTGGTAAAATTCTCAACATATTAGTAATAAAAGGAAAATACCACAACACAATGAAGACTATATATAAGAAGTTAACTGCTAACATCATACTGAATAGGAAATGATGAAAGCCTTTCCTCTAAGATCGAGAACAAGACAAGGATTCTAATTTTCACTTTTATTGAATATTATACTGAAAGATAAACCCAGTACCATTGGGCAAGAGAAAGAAATAAAAAAAATCAGCAAATTTGCAGGATATAAAATGAACACATCAAAATCAGTAGCTTTTTAATACACCAACAGTAATTATTCTGAATTACAAATAAAAACTCAATACAATTTAAAAATAGCTACAAAATTTAACAAGGCATAATTTAGCTAAATATGTAACAGGTTTTTATGACAAAATCTCCAAATTATTAAAGAGGAAATTGAGGAGGCCACACACAATAGAAGACATCCTGTGTTCATCGATTGGAAGAATAGATATTATTAAAATATTCAGACTACCCAAAGCAAGGTATACATTCATTACAATCTCTATAAAAATACTAGTGACATTCTTCATAGATATAGAAAAAATTCATAAAATATATAATCACAAAAAGTCAAAGACTTTTTATAGACAAAGGTCAGGATATTTATTTTGAGTAAAAATAATAGGATAGAAAGTTTACATTCCTTGATTTCAAAATATACTACAATACTGTAGGCATCCAAGCAGCAATTTGATAAAGACAGACACATGGGGTAAAAGAACAGAATAGAGAAACTTGAATTCAACACACACACACACACACACACACACACGCACACACACACACCTACCTACAGTCACATGATTTTTGACCAAAATGCCAAAAAATACACTTTTGAAAAATACTCCAGAGGAAATAGGATATTCACCTGCAGAAGAATGAAAATAGACCCGTATTTCTCACCAGTTACAAAAATCAATTAAAATAGATTAAAGAGTGAAACATGAATTCTGAGACTATGAAAGTACTAGAAGAAAAAAAAATAGTATAAATGGTTCAGGGCATTGCACTGGTCAGTATTTTTTTGGAAAGACCCCTAAAACATGGTAAATGAAAGTGAAATTTGACAAATAGGAGTACATCAAACTATAAACTTTTGCTCAGCAAAAGAAACAGTCATGAGAGAATACACAATGAGAGAAGATATTTGTAAACTGTATATCTGATAGTGTTTAGTATGAAGAATATAGAACTTAATAACATAAAAGCAAATAACCTTCCCCAAAAGTGTACAATAAAAAAATAAAATTTTTCCAAAAGACCTACAAATGTACAATGAGTATAGGAAAAAATGCTCAACATCACTTAGCAATGGGTGATACGAGAAAAACCAGAAAACCCTTATACACTGTTGGTAGAAATGTAAATTAGACTAGTACAGCTATTACAGGAAGCAGAATGGAAGTTTCTTGATAAATTAAAAAAGATAAGGAAACATATAATCCAGCACTCTCATCACTGTGTATATATCCAAGGGAAAGGAATTCAATATTTCAACACACCTATACTCCTAGGTTCATTGCAGCACTATTCACAGTAGACAAGAAAGGGAAGTGAGTAGCTATTTATGATGAATACATAAAGAAAATATAGTATATGTTTACTATTAAATACTATCCAATCAAAAAGAATACTGAAAATTTATCATTTGTAACAGCATGGAAGATATAGGAAAGCATTGTTAAATGAAATAAGCTAGGAATAGAAAGACCACAAGTTGTGAATCTTATCTATATGTGAAACCTAAAAAACGTTGATGAAACAGAAGTTGAGATAGAATGATTGTTACCAGAGGATAAGAGAGGAGGAATGGGAGAGTTATAGGATAAAATTGATCAAAGGATATTGTTTCAGTTAGAAAGTAGTAAGAGGTCCCTGTTTTTTACTGTAGGGTAATTTTACTACAGATAATTATAATGCACTCTATATTTCAATAAGGTATAGGACAAAATACTTTCGATGTTTTCCCTATAAGGAAATGATAAATATTTGAGGAAATAGTTAACTAAGACTAAATATAACACAATTATACATCTGTCAGAAAAATCACATCTTACTATGTAAATATGTTCAGGTTTGTATTTTATGCACCAATTAAAATAAATTGAAACATAAAAATAGATAGAAAATCTTACAAATAGAACATTTCCAGAGGTTTAAAATTACATGATACCGCTATTAAACAACGTTTTTAATTTCTTTTAATATGTCATATAATTCTTACAAAATTGGATGTTTACATTGATTTACATCCATAAAATAAGCACATCCAATGAAGAAAGAAACAGATTATGCTAAGAACAAAGAGTTGCTCATCTCAGTAGTTATTTCAGGATACATTTAAAGATTTCTCTAATTATGCTTTTGTTTTAGTTGAAATTACTTTTCTCTTTGTTATTTTCAAATTTAATTTTCTTAGAATGCATTATTTAAACATAAGATATATTAACTGTATTATTTTGAGGGTGTCATTATTTTGTTCATTTTCTCTATATATGTATATATATGTATTTGAAAATATTTACAATCTATTTGTTTATGATTATTAAAATTGCTTCATAAAGCCTAAATGAACCTTTGGCTTTTTTCCTTACTTATAAATGTATTTTTTCCAAACTCTTAAAAACAGATATTTTATTTTGTTTTCGTCAACAAAGACATTTAAGATTTTGAAGATAGTGTGTCATATTTGGCTGCCCTTGTCATGTCACATCAATCATACTCCCTTCACTAAGACATAATCTGATTTAATTGATGAACATGATATGATTTGAAGTACTAAATACATTCCTTATAAAAGGTCAAAGAAAACCAAATGTGAAAATGTTTAAAATTAAAAACCTTTATTTTTATGACATAATAAAATATAATAAAAATATTTTTAAATTGTTCTTATGTTCTTACTTCATATGTATGTATATATGTGACAAATATGTGTTTCAATGTGTGTGTGATTATATGTTACAAAGAGAAAATTTGCTTTAATGTTATTATTAGATGCAATGATTTTTCTAGTTATACCAATAAACTCCCTGACAGGTTTAAAAGCTTGTTTTGTTTTTAAAAGAAAACATTTTGTCTAATAGTTGGTGAATTCATTATACATAAGTAAAAACTGTTTCTACCAGCAATGCTTCAGTAGGCAGTTTCATTTAACAACACTTTTATTTTACTTATCTAAATTATCTCCAACCATATAGTTTATGAAAAATTATTTAAATATCTTTGTTCCCTACCAGCAGATACTATTACTTTTTCCATTGTTACAACTTTTTGTTCTCCCTCTTGTTTACTGATGCCAAAATTTCATTGTTTTAATAATATGTTGCTACACCTAACACAAAACAAATTTGAGTATCCTAAATTATTTCTATGGATAATTGATAATATCACTGAATTTAGGGCTAAAAAAGCAAAACTCTAATAAAATATTGTGTATTCTTTTTCATTAAGTTTATTGGTAAATTTTAGGCATACAATACAGTTATATTCATCATTGGGAACTTGTACCTTCACATGTTGTATCTTGGTCCTTATTTTTTCCCCATTCCTCTGCCTTCCCTTCAAACCCTCCACCCTTCCCTATTTACAAAGAGATTGTTTTTATTTTTTTCCTTTTCTTATATTTTGCCCATCAACCAGAGACTGGATAAAGATGTGGATTTTTTTTTTATAAAATGGAGTACTACTCAGACATAAAGAACAAGAAACTAGAGACATTTAGAGCTAAATGGGTGCACACTGAGGCCATACTGTTAAGTGAAATAAACAGAACATACATGTGTAAATACTAAATAGCTTCCCTGGTGTGAGAAACTAAAAGTGCAAATAAGGATCAAAATGTATAATTGATAATATAAAATAGGAAGGAAAGGAAAAAATCTATGTATTTTAATTATTTTATAAAATATTGTATTTTTTCTTTGAGTCTGCATGAAAATAAAGGTCACTGTTTTATGGAACATACTGTTCACTGATTTTTAATGTCTTAGTCTATTAGGGATGTTATAATAAAGTAACATGGGTTGGGTCACTTATAATGAATAGAAATTTATTTTCAAAGATCTGTATTCTGCAAAATTCAGTAGATAGAAATTGGTAGATTTGGTACTCTTTCTTGTCAGGAATAGTACCTTCAAGTTCTGTCTTCACATAGTAGAAGTAGAGAATCCAGTCTTTTTAGCCCTTATAAAGACTCTAATTTCAGTCATGAAGGATCCACTCTTATGACCTCTAATTATTTTCTCCACACTCCACTTCTAAGTCCCTCAGTATCATGAAGAGGCATCAACATAGGGATTTGAAACATAAACAGCCCATGATAAATACTTTTTTAAAGATTTTTAGATTGGGACTAAATTTACAGACAACTATACCTTATTTATCTTCTCTTTTGGTCCAATAAAAGTCATTTTATCTTTTTGATGGAAAAACTGTATCACATCTATATTTTACAAATATTTTATCTCAATTGTGACTTGTATTTTCATTCTCTTAACAATGTCTTTCATATAGAGTACTTTTATTTTCCCCATTAACTTTATTGGTACATTTTAGGTATAAAATACAGTTACATTCATCATTGGGATCTTGTACCATGACATGAGTCTCTTGGTTCTTATTTTTTTCCTCTTCCCTTGCCCTCCCTTCACCCCCTCCACCCTTCCCTATTTGCAAAGACCTTGTTTCCACTTTTTCCTCTTCTCATATTTTTTTTCCTTTCCCTTTTTTCCCTTCCCCTACCCCTCCCAATTACGCTGTTCTTTTAGACTTTTTCTTCCTGTTACACAATATCAGTTATACATTTTTTAAATTACAATATTAAGATCTAGGAGACATTACCACAGATTTTACAGAATTTAAAAGGATATAGAAAGCATATTACAGAAATCTTTTTTGAAATAAATTTGACAACTTCTAAGAAGTACCTTGGAATACAAATTAATGAAACTAACTCTGGAGGAAATATAAAATTGGAATAGTACCTATTAAAGAAAGTATATTCCTAGCTTGAAAACCCTACCTATATGACAACAGCAGGCTCATAAACATTTTAACTGATAAATTATATCAAACAATTAAAGCAGAAAAAAGAAGGAACACTTCTCCCCTCATTTTAGGAACTCAACATTGTGCTAATCCTAAAACTGGATAAAGATAATAGAAGATAAAAGTATGAACATAGATAGAAATTTGTTTAACAAAACAAACTATTAGAAGTCAGATCTGGCAGTATGTAGAAAGTGGTTTTGTTATAGGGATGGCAGTGTTCGTTCAGCATTGGAAGATCCATCCCTAAAAGTCATCATTTTAACAGAGGAAAGGAAAAAGCCACATGATCCTGTCACTAGTTGGAGAAAAAGTATTGGACTAAATTCTACAGCTGTTCATGGTGAAAGCTATCAGGAGCCTAGAAGTAGAACAGAAACTTCTCAACAGATTAAAGATATGTATAGAGTACTTTTTGTTTCATTTCTTTTTAATAGAATAATGAAGTCCAAATTGCTAATTGTTTTCTTTTATGGATCTTTCTTTTATGTTATATCTAAATAAATGTGTTTTTGCATGTGGATATTCAATTGTTCAAGCAAGTTGAGAAGACTATCCTTTCTCTATTGGACTTTATTCTACTGCTAGCAAAGATTACTCTGTTCCTGTGGATCTATTTTGGGTTCATTATCTTTTCCACTAATTTCCTTATGTACGGTTTTGCCAGTATCACAAACTGTGTTCAATGGTGTAGCTCTATAGTAAGTCACATTGGGTCAGTATACCAGGTTTATACAAGGAGGAAGGCTCATGATTACTGCGTCATGTAGTTCATGTTTAGTAAAGATGAATAAAACATTGAAAATTCAGAAAAATTACAGTATCTTTGTGATTCCAATGCTCCATTTTTACTTAGCCAATCCTTAAAGAGAAAAATATTTATTTCCCCATGTTAATTTAAAACATATAGAAGACAAAATACAAGTAAATACCTATGGAAGATTTCTTCTTTTCTAAAAAAAAAAAAAAAGGAATATTCTAATTGCATTCAGAGACACAAGATGGGTTACTGTACCAGCCCTTATTTTCATAAATAAAAAAATCATTCATTTAGCAGATATAGATTAAGTTCATACTATGTGCCGGGGACTTTGAAGGTAAAGACATTTTTAAAGTCCTTGCCATCAACAAGTTAATATGAGTGTGGGAGAAAAAATAATAATACCAGGTAGTACTAACCATGTCAGGGTATGTCATTTTGAGTGATTGACACTGAACAAAAAACTGAATAAAATTATAGGGAGTCTCTGTAAATACATTCCCCAAAATCACTGTAGTAAGAATGAACAAATAACACAAATGTATTCAAATGCTTGCTGCCATACTGGGGAAATGTAAAGAAACACTGTATACTTAGAAATAGGTTAAATATTTTATTCAGAAGTTGCTAGATATCCTGAAATAAGCTAAGACATGACTTTAATGAGTCTTTCCAAAAGTTGTATATTAATTAGTATCAGCTAGAGTTCTTAAAAACACTAATGTCTGAATACAATCCTAAAATTCTTACTCAATAGTATGTAGTGCCACATGAGCTTATGGACTTTTAATACTTTCCCAAGTGATTCTAATATGCAGTAAAATTTGAGAATTGAGCTTTCCTCTAAATTATCTTTAAATCTTTGGACTGGACAGATATTAAGTTACTTAACAGAATATTCACTTCTCAGTCTGGCCTCTATTTGTCCCTAATTAGATCTGCTACTCTTGCTTTTGTGGTATTTTTCATCAGATTTCCCAGGTCTTTATGTTTCTTCATGCTTTTAATACTTGGCCATAAATTTGAATTTTATTTCCTCTTTAGTTTTTATCTTTGAAACTCCCGAATTAATGCTAAATTCAGAAATTCCTTGAGTTTCCTTCTGTCTCAGTGAGCCTTGCATGGCTTTTATCACAGTTTTTTTGTGTACAGTTTCTGTTTACTTTTGTTGTTAGAGGATAACTAAAATAATGATTATAATTATACTCTCAAAATAGATCCAGTTTGCACCAAAGTTGTATTAATCAGCTTTTCTGTTGTTAGAACAGTGTACCTGACACCCACAAGTTAGAGGGGGAGAGGTTTATTTGGATCGTGGTCTCAGAGAATTCAGTCCATGACTGGCACTAAAGCAGGAATATCCTTTTGGAAGTGTGTGGCAGTGCAAAGCTGCTTAGTTCATGGTAGCAGTGAAGCAAGGGAGTGGAACAGTGCCAGAGAAGAAGGTTCCAGGTACTGGATATAGACCCCAAGGTCATGCCTCCATAATATCCAGAGACACATCCGGAAGTGTGCTTTAGTAATCCTCTGGGCAGCTCCCAAGCCATTCAAATTGACAATCAAACTTCAACCTCACAACAGTCATCCCCTAATCACTGGTCCCATATAATGTTTATTATTTATTGTAATACACCATAGTTTTCAAGTAACTCAGGCATATCTGTTACCATAATGTAAGCTCTGTAAAATGAACAGTACACAAAATTCTCTTTTGCAATGCCTACAATAAGCACATTGCCAATTACACAGTAGATGCCTGTAGAAATTGCTGATTTGTTTTAATGGATGTGTGGAAGTTAGTGCTTATAAGGAATGATGAAATATTTGTGTAAAACAGCCACAAATATTTGTATTTTAATTGAAAATTAATTTGTATCCTTAAGGCTCATCTTCCATCAGTTCTCTAGAATACTGTGAATTAATTTACACAAATACAGTTAAGGCCACTTCTGTTACACAGTGACAGTTTTACCAATATAGTCTGAGACAAATTGAAGTCAGAGTACATTTTCTCATAGCCTTGCTCTTACCTTTTTTCCATGAACTGCAGAAGGTTTCAATTTACTGAAGCACCAGGGTAGGTAAGATCCAATCAAAGTAAAAGCAAAATCAATAAATGCTAACCCTGAAGGGCTAAATAGTAGTGACATCAGTCACAAAAAAAGTTATCTGCAGGTTTGAAATACTGTTGTTCTATAAAGGTAAGAGAAGAAAACTGAAACTATGAGGACTTGTAAATTTTGTTTTCTTTGATATGTGCAACAAACAGAAATAGCAACATACATGATGTTATATGAATATGCTAGTGCTAAATAATAAGAGAAAATCTGGTATTCTCACACTAATAGCAAAGTATGTTCACAATGTAGCACATTTCTTTCTTTTTTTTTTTTTTTTGGTACGGAGGATTGAACTCAGGTCCTTGAGCTTGTGCAGCAGGTGGCGAAACCACTGAGCTAAATCCCCGGCCCTGTAGCACATTTCTTAAAATGTAGTTTTCAAAGAATCCCTTATAAAACTTTTTAAATGTTTGTAACAACATTTATATAACTAGTTATTTTTCCTTATATAAATGCTTTTAAGGACTATATGAAAAGCATTTCATTGATTTTATACCTGAAACAAAGTTTAAAAAAGATTGGAACCCTGGCTCAAAATATAAAGAAAAGCCATTAAAAACATATATTTGCATGCCAACAGTGCCACTATCTTCTGTCTAAACTTGATTAAACTATTGGAACTAATTCTATTTTCACATTTGTAACAATATCCCATATATAGCATAATGTTTTGAATATTTAAAAGAATGAGAGCATATTAGGTGCTCCATAAATACTGACTAAATTATGGCATGCAACAGTAAAGATGAAGTAATATGATTATTATATCATAGCTGGAAAGACTGAGATCTTTATCAGTGACATTGTAGAGACTAAAGAGGCAAATTATTACTGTCAATTATTTATGGAACTTTATTTATTTTCAATTTATTTTTGAAAAATTTAATATTTTAATCATTTTCTCTTCACTGATTCATAATAATTAGATTGAACTATTATGCAGCTACTTTATTTGACCATGTTGAATCACAAGTCCATTAATTTTTATAGTCAACAAAGTAAATTTAATACATATACATTTAAAATTTCTATGAAGATTATCATCTTGTATTTTTTTTTCAATCTGTAAAAATAAAATCAAGGTAAGAGCTGCACATGTGGCTTGTGATTAATATAATCACATAGAAAGTTACAATTCTAAGCACATGACAATATCTTAATTTTTTTGTTCGGCCTGGTCACAGTTTATTACTCCATATTCAACACAGAGACTATCATACTTACTTGTATGTTTAAGTTACTGTGTCAGTACTGTCACTGAACTACTCAATTTTTAACTATATTTCTAGTACAACAGAGATATAACTCTAGAATTTTTATCATACTATATCCAAGGATGTTTTTTAAATTAAATTTATTGGTACATTTTAGGTATACAATACAGTTACATTTATTATTGGGAAGTTGTACCTTTACATGATGTATCTTGATTCTTATTTTTTCCCCATTTCCCTTGCCCTCCCTTCCACCCCTCCACTCCTCCCTATTTACAAAGACTTTGTTTCCATTTTTTCTTTTCTTATATTTTTTCCTTTCCCTTCTTTCCTTTCCCTTACCTCCCCCACTTCACCTACCCCTTTAGACCTTTTTTCCTATTTCATATTATCAATTATACATTTTGACCCTCATTTACACTTTTAGTTTCTCACACCAGAGAAATTATTTGGTATTGACACATGTGTGACCTATTGATTTCACTTAAGAGTATGGCCTCAATGGGCATCCATTTAGCTATAAAGGTCTTTAGTTTATCATTCTTTATGGCTTAGTAGTACTCCATTTTATAAAAATAACCACATCTTCTTTATCCAGTCTCTAGTTGAGGGGCAATTGGGCTGTTTCCAAGCTTTAGCTATTATAAACTGTGCCGCTATAAACATGAGCGTGCATATACCACTGTGGTATGATTCTTTTAATTCTTTTGGTAAGATACCTAGCAGAGGAATAGCTGGGTCAAATGGGACCTCTGGTCCTAGTTTTTTGAGGTATCTCCCTATTGATTTCCACAGCAGTTGCACCAGTCCAAGCATGCTGTTTTTTGAGCAACATGGTTTTTCCAGAGAAGATTGCAATTCATCCAGGAATGAGATAAATTTTAAGACAGAGTATTGACTTGAAGAAGAGAAATACATATCATTGCTTATGGGCAGACATATTCATCAGATGATTAAAAACAACTTTGTCACATTGGGTTGGGAGCTGTATGCATATTGTACTCTCTTGATTTTACCCTTTTGTTATCATCTGAGGACTAATAAAAGTTTGGGTGTCTTGCCTGATCTATCTCTTCCAGATGGAATGGATAATATGATCAAGGAGTTACATGTATTAAAATGAAAGCAAGGCTTCTTGAAAGCTACATACAGTGGACCCTGAGTTACAACCAGACATATGAACAATTTGGGTTCTGACCAGAATTTTAGTTTTAACTTACAACCAAAGTCTTGAGTTGTTACCCAAATGCTGGGTGCTTGTGCTTCCAGATAGTCTCAGATACAGATTTAACCCTTAAAGTATTCTGGAAGGAACATTACAACATCCTTTCCTGTGTGGGGTTAATTGAGAAATCCTGGGTCAGTGTCTCTCTAAGGACACTGGAATCTGCCTGTATTCATGACAGAGACTTTGAAGGCTGTGTAGAGGACCCTAAGCCTTCAATTGACCAACTTGAATTACATTGAGAATGAATTTAGTTTGTAAGTCAAGGATGCACTGTATTGCCATATTGGCAGGATAGAGATCCCAAAAGTAAAATAAACAGTAAGGAATCCAGAATGTGTCTTGATGAGGTCTAGCTTTATTTTTTCTTCACCAAGATATTGTCCTTTTTTTGATAGGTTGGATGATTTTACCTCGGTTGTATTTAATTTTAATGAAGCTCTTTTAAATATTAAAGAAATAATTTGTATAAAACATTTTTACAAATTAAAAGGCAAAATAATTATTTTTATTATTACCGTGGCAAGGATGTTTCATTAAACCAATCATGTTTTAATCTGGAAAATAATTCAATGATATGACCAGTAAATTTTTGGTTGTGCCACTTACACATAAAGTGAATCCAAATCGCACTGCCAGGTACAGAGTCAATGCTCAAAAGTTGATCATGGAAAGTCACTGTTTGGGGCAAATGACAGAAGGCAGTCAACTCTCTGTAGCTGCAACTAGTACTACTATGAGGTTATGTTTGTTAGTTTGGTGTTTGTATCTGAAACTAAAGAAATTTTAAAAGGTAGGAAGCCAAATGAGTCATGAATATAACAGTTTATTAAAGTTCAATACATCATTTGTGAAGACCACATATTATTTATGTGATAGGGCTAGAAGAAACATATATCAAAGCAAAAATACGCAGCTGCAATCTTAAGAAAGAAACAGAGCAGGAAAATGTAGGAGCCTAGACTGTCTTATTTTATATTTTTTCACAGTTTTTAATGAAAGAAAAAACGAATATATTATTTTTTAGAAAAGGTGACTAAATGACCGAAAGAATAAACAAGTAAAAGTAAATGAGAAGGGTTTCTGCAGCTCATCTTAGGCTATTAATTGCTTAATTGCATTTACTCTTTGTTTTCAACTGTTTAATTAGTCATGAATTTATTTTTTTGTTAGGTTTATTTTTTTTCTCTTGGAAAACTGTCAAAGATAACAATCATCTCCTTTGGTCTAATATCAAACATCTAGTGTTTAACTTACAAACTTTCATGTTGCTTTTCTTTTTTTTAATTCATAAAGTTAATTGGTACATTTTAGGTATATAATATGATGACAATAATTATTGGGAATTTGTACCTTTACAGGATATGTCTTGGTTCTTATTTTTCCCCATTCCCCTGCCCTCCTTTTAACCTCTTCACCCTTCCCTATTTACAAAGACTTTGTTCTTGTTTTTTCCTTTCCTTTCCCCTACCCACCCTGCAACTCCCCTTTTCCTTCCCCTTTGTATCTTTTATTTTTCTATTTCACCTTATGTTGTTTTTCTTCTTAAATGTTTACAAGGAAGGTGAAGTATAGGTCTTCTTAAAGCAATGCTAAATTAGCAGAAATTTGGCAACTTTAATTTTATATAAATTAAAATTTACTACTCATAATCTTTAGGGCCCCTTTGTGTTACTGACCTTTGTGGAAGTAACACTTTAGTGGTCAAATCCACAAGTATACTTGTCAAATTTATTTTCAATGTTATTAACTTTTCTAGTTCAAACTCCTTGAGTTAAAGTGATATTTCTACCAATGAAAGTTAAAAATGTATTGCTATTTCTTTGTGTGACCCTAGCACATTACAATTGTATAGATCATTGGTTATTATACACTGTATGTCATGTAATGAAGACCTTTAGCTTTACCATTATAAGACTTGGTTTATTTGTTTTTCAGCTGCACCATCAATTTTGGTTAAATATTGATAACTTTGAATAGTAAAATGCATGTAGTCCATTTTGTGGGTAGGTAGCTGACACTCAGTAGCATAAAGCTTTTTATATGTTATAGAAGTGCAGAAATAAATATTGACCAAATCTCATTATAAAGAACCTTGTATATACATTACAAATGATGATACTATTCTACATGTAAAGTTACCATATTAAATGAGGCATCTCATTTTTCAATCCCAATGAAAAATAGGAAGATAATTGCATTTAAAAATAAATTTTAAATTGTTTCTGATACCAGAAAGATATTCAATATACTGTCAGAAAACATAATTTACTTTCTTTAGAGAAATTATTGCAAATCAAGGTATACTATGTATAATATTAATAATTGCTACATATCAGAATCTACAGAGATAATATCAGCTTTTGAATTAAAAATATTTGATTGTGTTGATGCCATTTTTTTAGGATTTAACATTGTATATCTTTAAGCAGAGTTGATCAGCATTATTGGATATTGAATTAGACAGTTTTTGAAGGAAAATTTCCTTTCATGTAGCAGTGGGAAAGTATTTTTTGAAATAATAGTACTGCAGAATTTTATAATAAAAGGAGTTAAATTGTCTCTCATTTCATTTTTCTTTAAAAGTATTGCTGATTAAAGTATTTTATAATGTTCTGTATTAGGAATTACATGTAAAAATGATGAACAGGGCAGACACTTCAGAGAAATATGTCAAAAAGAGAAAAAGATAAAGCATATTTATTTAATACATATTTTAATAAGTACTTCACTGGTTCTCTTTTGTAGACAATATCATATCCTCTAGGTTCTGTTGTATTGCAGTCACTATTGCAATTTCTAGTCCCTCACAAACTTTAAACAGCAGCTCTGTAACTGTACAAGTAATCATTTTATAGTCAAAATTATGTGTTCCTCTTTTCTTCATGGATGCACAAATCCACTTGCTCTTCCTAAGTGAAGAACTCAGAAGTGAAGTGGACTTATGTACAATGAGCAGTATAGTGTGACTCTTTGCTCAAACAGGATAGCAGATAATGAGTAAATAATTTTCTGCTTTTCTCCTACTTTCTAGGGTAGCATTTACAAAAATACCACTCCCATGTAAATCTCTCCCATAAGCACAATTGTGGAGGAAAATCCAGACTTAGATAGCACCACTGAAACATTTCTTTTTTTTTTTCTTAAATTCTTTTTTTGGTACATTTTAGGTATACAACACAATTACATTTCTCATTGGGAACTTGTACCTTTACATGATGCAACTTGGTTCTTACATTTTCCCCATTCCTAGCCCTCACTTCACCCCCTCCACACTTCCCTATTTACAAAGACTTTTTTTCCATTTTTTCCATTTCTCAGCATTTTTCCTTTCCCTTCTTTCCTTTCCCCTGCCCCTCCCACTACCCCTACCCCTTCGGACCTTTTCTTCCTATTTTACATTATTGATTATTCATCCTAATCATTGGTACATTTTAGGTATACAATATAATGACAATCATCATTGGAAATTTACACCTTTACATAATCTCTCTTTGTTCTTATTTTTCACCCTTGCTGAGCCCTCCCTTCAACCCTTCTATCCCTCCTTATTTACAAAGATTTAGTTCCTATTTTTCCATTTTCTCCCGTTAATTCCTTTCCCTTCTTTCTTTCCCATACCCCTCCCACTTCCCCTTCCTTTTTGACTCTTTTCTTCCTATTTCACATTACCTATTATACATTTTAGTCCTTATCTACACTTTCAGTTTCTCACACTAGAGAAACTACTCAATATTTACACGTGTGTCCTATTGATTTCACTTAAGAGTATCTCCTCAATGTGCATCCATTTAATTATAAATGTCTCTAATTTCTCATTTTTTATGGCTCAGTAGTACTCCATTTTATAAAAAAATATTTTCTTTATCCAGTCTCCAGTTGATGGGCATTTGGGCTACTTCCAAGTTTTAGCTATCACAAACTGTGCTCTATGAACATGGGTACACATATATCACTGTGGTATGATTCTTTTAATTCTTTGGGGAAGATCTCCAGCAGTGGAATAACGGGGTCAAATGGGACTTCCAGTCCTAGTTCTTTGAGGTAGCTCCATACTGATTTCCACAGTGGTTGCACCAGTCTACACTCCCACCAACAGTGGAGCAGGGTTCCTCTTTCTCCACAGCCCTGGCAGCATTTGTTATTGGTTGATTTCATGATAGCAGCCATTCTTTCTGGAGTGAGGTGGAATCTCAACATTGTTTTCATTTGCATCTCTACAGTAACCAGTGATGTTGAACATTTTATCATGTATTTATTTGCTATTTCTACTTCTTTGTCTGAGAAATATCTGTTTATTTCACATGCCCATTTTGAGATTGGGTCTTTAAATTTGAGAGGGCTGATCTTTTTAAGTTCTTTATAGATTCGAGATAGTAGACCTTTGTCTGAGGAAGAGCAGGTGAAGATTTTTTCCCACATTGTGGGTTGACTCTTAACACTGCTGGTGGTTTCTCTTGCTGTGCAGAAGCTTTTTAATATGTAGAGATCCCACTTTTGCTTGTTTGTGATAGTTTGCGAGCAACTGAGGTTTTGTTCATAAAATCTTTTCTTACACCAATGTCTTCAAGAGTTCAACCTAACATCTCTTCCAACTGGTTCAGCTTTTCTATTTTAATATTTACATCTTTAATCCATTTCGATGTTAGTTTAGTACATGGCAAGAGATATAGGTCTAGTTTTAATCTTTGGCAAGTTGAAGCCCAATTTTTCCAGCACCATTTATTAAAGAGGCTATCTTTCCTCCAGTGAGGGTGTTTGGCTCCTTTATTGAAGATGAGATGGCTGAGTGTGCCTGGAGTTGTTTCTGCATTTTCTAATCAGTTCCACTGGTCCTCAGGTCTGTTTCTTTGCCATACCATACTGTTTTTATCACAGTAGCTTTGTAGTAGAGTTGGAGGTTGGGGATTGTGATACCCCCTGCCCTGTCTCTGTTACGTAGAATTACTTTTGCTGTTCTGGGTCTCTTCTTGCTCCAAATGAATTTTTGGATTTTTTTCTCAAGGTCCATGAAGTGTGCTGCTGGGATCTCAATTGGAATTGCATTGAATCTATATAGCAGTTTTGGAAGTATGGCCATTTTCACTATATTAATCCTTCCTATCCAGGAGCAGGGCATGTCTGTCCATTTTCTGATATCATTTTCAATCTCTCTGTTCAGAGTGCCATAGTTTTCAGAGAAGAGGTCTTTGATTTCTTTTGTTAGGATGATTCCTAGGCATTTCAGTTTTTTGGATGCTATTGTGAAAGGAATTATTTGCCCTATTCCTCTCTCAGTGAGTCTGTCATTGGTGTCGAGGAAAGCTATTGATTTTTGTGTGTTGACCTTGTAACCAGCTATTTGACTGAATTTGGTTATTAAGTATAGAAGACTTTTGGTGGAGTTCTTGGGGTCTTCTATATACAGAATCATATCATCTGGAAATAATGACAATTTGACTTCTTCATATCCTATCTTTATTCCTTTTATTTCTTTCTCTTGTCTAATTTTCATGGCTAATGTTTCCAAAACTATATTGAACAACAGTGGTGATAGTGGACATCCTTGTCTTGTTCCTGATTTGAGTGTGAAGGATTTCAGTTTTTGAACATTTAGTATGATACTGGCTGTTGGTTTTTCATAGATGGCGTCTATCAGTTTGAGGTAGAGACCATCTATTCCAATTTTTTGTAGGGTTTTTATCATAAATGCATGTTGGATTTTGTCAAATGCTTTTTCTGCATCCATGGAGATAATCATATGGTTTTTGTCCTTGGCTCTATTGATATAGTGTATTACATTAATTGCTTTTCGTATATTGAACCATCCCTGCATCCCTGGGATGAATCCCACTTGATCAGGGTGTATGATCTTCTTGATGATCTTCTGCATTCTGTTTGCCAATATCTTAAGGATTTTTGCATCTATGATCATTGGTGAGATTGGCCTATAGTTCTTCTTTTTGGTTCGGTCTTTCTCTGCTTTGGGGATCAAGGTGATGCTTGCTTCCAGGAATGAATTTGGGAGTATTGTTTCCCTTTCAATTTCATTGAAGAGTTTAAACAGTAGTGGCAGTAGTTCCTCTCTCAATGTCTTGTAGAATTCAGAAGTGAAGCCATCAGGGCCCAGGCTTTTCTTAGTTCTTAAGTTTTTAATTAAGTTTTCAATTTCACTGGTTGATATTGGGTTGTTCAGAACTTTTAGGTCTTCTTCGTTCAACTTTGGTAATTCATGTGTATCTAGGAATCTGTCCATTTCTTCTGTGTTGTCCATCTTATTGGGATATAGGTTCTGGAAGTAGGTATTGATGATCCTTTGGATTTCTGTTGGGTCTGTTGTAATTTCACCCTTTTCATTCCTAATTGCACGGATTTGGGCCTTTTCTTTCCTTTTTCTGATAAGGTTGGCTAAGGATTTGTCAATTTTGTTGATTCTTTTGAAGAACCAACTCTTGGCTTCATTGATTTTTTGTATCATTCTCTTAGTCTTCATTGCATTGATTTCTCCTCTGATGTTTGTAATCTCTTCCCTTGTATGAGCTTTAGGGTTGTCCTACTTTTCTTTTTCTAGAAGCTTGAGGTTCAGCATCAGGTTGTTTAATTGGGCTCATTCTGTTTTCCTAATATGTGTATTCACTACTATGAATTTCCCTTGTAAGACTGCTTTATTTGTGTCCCATACATTCTGATATGTTGTATTGTCATTGTCATTTAATTAAAGGAAATGTCTGATTTCTACTTTAATTTCCTCTGTTACCCATTGGTTACTCTGAAGTGTGTTGTTCAATTTCCACGTGTTTATGAAATTTTTTGAGTTTCTTTTGCTATGGATCTCCAATTTCATCCCACTATGGTCTGATAATATACAGGGGATAACTTCAATCCCTTTGCACTTACTTAAACATGTTCTATATGTGAGAATGTGGTCTATTTTTAAGAATGACCCATGTGCAGCTGAGAAGAATGTGTATTCTGATTTTGTGGGGTGGAAGATTCTGTAAACATCTGTTAAGTTCATTTGTTCAAGAGTTTGATTGAGTTCTATAATATCATTGCTTACTGTTTGTCTAGTTGATCTATCTATTTGTGACAGTGGGGTGTTGCGGTCCCCCACTACAATTGTATTAGTGCATATACGACTTTTCATGTCTGTTAGTATTTGTTTTATATAGTTGGACACACTAGTGTTTGGTGCACAGATATTTATGATTGTTATCACTTCCTCCTGGATTGTTCCCTTTTCAAGGATGTAGTGTCCTTCTTCATCTCTCTTAATCACTGGTGGTTTGAAATCTACTTAATCTGCAAGAGGATAGCTAGTCCTGCTTTTTGGGGAGTTCCCGTTTCATGGAGTATTGTTTTCTACCCTTTAACTTTCAGTCTATGAGTTTCCTTTTGAGTTAAGTGTGTTTCTTGTATGCAGCATATTTTTGGATTTTGCTTCTTGACACATTCTGACAGTCTATTTCTTTTGTTTGGTGAATTGAGACCATTAACATTGATGGTTATATTTGAAACCTATTGACTTGTCATTGCCATGACTTTTTCTTTTTGTTAGGTTCTCCCCCTTTACATTTAATTTCTTGTCATGCCAGATGGGTTCCTTCCACTTTGCTTCCTGAAGTTGTGATACTCAATGTCTGTTCCTAGGAAATTGTGTAAAATTTTTGGAGTGCTGGCTTGGTATTCACAAAGTTCCTAAGGTGCTCTTTGTCATGAAAGTATCTTATTTCTTCATCCATTTTGAAAGATAGTTTAGGAGGGTACATCAATCTGGGTTGGAGGCTGTTTTCTTTTAGGGCTTGGAATATGTCACTCCAAGCTCTTCTTGTCTTGATGGTTTGTGTGGAGAAGTCTGCTATGATTCTGATAGGCTTTCCTTTGTATGTGACTTGTTTCAGAAAGACAGAAGACAGCCCAAAAGCCCTTTCCTCTGGGTGGGGAATAGTGGGAGGGATGGCCCCACTTAAACATTTCAATAGTAAATACTAGAATGGGATTGTGGAGCCATGCTATTTACCAGTCAAAAAAAAAATAATAATCTTCATGGAAAGTGCAGATCTTTGGCATGGAGTAACACAGTATAATTATGTGTATATTTATTATGGTTCATTAGAATGAGTTCAAATCAAAAGTGAAATATTAACTGTTGCATTTATTGTAGTACTTTACCAATATTAGGAAAATACTACTTGTAAATATTAAGGGTGTGTGGCTTTTATTAAACTATTTGATATATATATATATATATATATATATATATATTTTTTTTTTTTTTTTTTTTTTTTTTTTGGTACCGGGGATGGAACTCAGGGCCTTGTGCTGCAAGGCAGTCACAGTGCCACTCAGCTAAATCCCCAGCCCACTATTTGATAGATTTCTAACAAAGAAAATATAAGCTGATTTCTTGATATAATAAGATATATCATTATTCTGAAATAGCCAGCCTGATGTAACAGTGGAATAATGAAGCCACAGCTAAAAGCCAAACTGATGACAAAATTTTATAGGATTGAGGAACAATTCTTTAGGACAGAAAGAGTTGTATTTACTGAATTATGAACAATGTTTAATACTATGATTAAAGGGTAGTGTAGAAAAAGAGTATAGTGAGAAGAGTCTGGTAAGTCAATCAGGAAAATCATGACTCAGGCAATGATGGTGGGGAATACACATACTGTCACTCATGACTAAATGACAGCGCTATATTCTGAAAAGTGTGGTGAAAGTGGTCTTGCCATTGTAAAAGCATTACTGAATGTACTTACAAAAAGTAAAGTGGCTACAACTTCACTAGATGATACAGTCTCACAGAATGACTGAGGTATGTGCAGTCTGTCATTGACAATACATCACAACAGGCTACATGATGTTCATCTATGGTTCACAATTACACAAATCTACATATGTAAATATACAAATCTGTGCATCTCCATTTAATCTACAAATGAGTAATGCTACTGCCTTAGATGTATATCTTCAGAGAGTGTTGGAAAAAATCACCAGGGAAGATGAATGGATAAAGAAGATGTGTTTTTTTGTGGGGTTTTTTTTTTTCACAACGGAGTACTCAGACACAAAGAAGGATAAACTTGAGACATTTCTAGGTAAATAGATGTACCTTGAGATCATACTCTTAATTGAGATAAATAAAACACACGTGTAAATATCACATTGTTTCTCTAATATGAGAAACCAAAAGTATAACTGAGGACCAAAATATATACTAGATGTTTTGGAATAGGAAGAAAATGTTCAAATGGGAAGTGGAATGAGGCAAGGGGAAGGAGGAAAGGAGAGAAGGGAAAAGAAAAAAAGGAGAAAAGAAGGAAAAATGGAAATAAAGTTTTTGTAAATAAAGAGTGGAAGAGAGGTTGAAGGAAGGGTAGAGGAATGGGGAAAAAAAGAAGAATTAAGATATATCTTATACAGGTACAAATTCCCTACAATAAATGTGATCTATATACATCTAAAATGTACCAATAAACTTTAAAAATGAATAAGTAAAATAATTAAATAAATGAATTCAAAAGATTCCATTAAAATTTAAGTGAATTTTAAGCAAAGCTATCTCTGTTAGAGAAATGACTTAGAAAAGATATTGTTTATTGACTTAACCAATTACCTATCTCTTATGCAGCATTCTTTAGTATACTATATATATTTTTGAATTATATGTTCTTAAACACTATAGCATTTCACCTAAAAAACAACACTAGGGAAATAAAATCTGGAGAATGAGGAGTTTATGAAACCAATTAAATAGAATATATATATAAATATTATAGCAGAAGGTAGAGGATAGATGACTGTCAAAATTAATCTGCCATCTCAGAGAACAGCTTTGGTCCTGTACAAGTTTGAATAAACAGACTCTAATATGCATTCATTCATCAACAAATATTTGTTGAGGAACTGCCTTGTACTGCACCAGCTGGTACATGGGACTCATCAGACAACAAAAACCATAAATAGCCTTTTCCTTCTCATATAATTGAATTTAAAAGAAATATATTAAATGAATTACTAAGTGAATATATTAGGAGGTGAAAATCCCAAAGCAAAAACTAATTAAAATTGAGCTGGGTGAGTGGGACCAGGATTTTTAAGAGGCAGGGCTGGCAGACAACCAATTAAGATTACCAAGATAAGAACCACCAAGGAGATTTTTGAGTAAAAACTTACAGGAGGTGATCTATTAAACCAGAAGAGATGTTAAGTCAGATGTGTGTAATTTAGAGAGAAAAGTTATAACTAGAGAAATACTTTATAGGCTTCAAGATATATTTGGATGGACCAAGTCAAAGAGTGGAAGGAGAGAAGGGATGAGGATGAGTTGAAAAGTGAAATCATTTAGAAACTTGTGGACACTGTCAAAACTTTACAGAAGTGAGAAGGCATTGTGGGGTTTAGAAGAGCATGATATGATAACATTTTAAAAATGATTCCTCTAGCTGAACTATGTAGTGAAACAAATCTATAGTATAATGTACACGTTGCAAAATTAGTTTATATACTATAGGCCAAATCCAGCCCATTGCTTATTTTTGTAATACTTTTAAAAAAAATGGCTATTTCAAGTGACACTAGCAATTAATGTGATGATAAAAATACTAACAAGAAGATAATTGCAATTTTGACATTATCATATTTTACAAATAATATATTCAATTTTTATTACTACATTTAGAATTGTTTGAATAAAATTTTTTATCTCTTGTTATAGTTGCACCTTCATAATATCCTGTTTTTCATTTTGTTCCTCAAAGTTCAAAATTTTCCTATCTGTGATAATAAGTATATTAAAAGTATAATGGAAATACATTGGTAAATTGAAGATTAATACAAGTATTGAATGAAATATCTAAAATATATGGTACAATTTATGAGAACTATTCTTAATTAATTTTTTTAAACTTTCTGTAATATTATATTGAACATCAAATGAGTTATTGGACATAGATTGGCTGTAATTGAATTTCCTGATTACTACTTGCATATCACAGCAAGTAACACTAAGACATGATAGACTGTCTTTTGACCAAACCTAGACCAGGACTCCATATTTTACCTGGATACTGTGGCCATCTTTTTTAAAATTAAAAAATGAATAAGAACATTTTCAGGAGAACATTTTATTCCTAGTTTCAAAAAATAATTTGGCTAAAATGAGAAAATACCAAAGGCTTTTAGAAAGCAATCTTTCTGTCAGCTAATTCACTTTGAAATAAAGTAAGTTGTAGTTTTCATCCATATTTACATGGCATATCTTCAGAATGGATGAAATCTGTGGAGCAAGTTGAAGTGTTGAGACATGTTAAAAAGGAACTGCCTGCCATATTATAAGAATGAACAGGGAAAATAATTGCAAACAGAGATTTGGCAAGTTTGCAGATTTTGTGTCTAGTGGATTTGAGAAAGATTCCCAGAAAAGAAGATGCCTAAGTTAAATCTTGGAGGCAGAGGGAAAGTTGTTGTATGATTTAAAGTATGACCTCTAAATACTACCACATCAGAGATTTGTAAGAAAGGAGGGCATGGAACAGTAATCAAGTAGAAGATAATGAAGGGTCTTGTATTGTATATTAAGGACTTTTTAGTGCTACAGGTAATAGAGGATCATTAAACAATTTATATCAGGACAAAAAATCATGTTGTGGGTTTTTATTTTTTTATTTTTTTGGTACCGGGGATCAAACTTGGGACCTTGTGCTTGCAGGGCAGGCAGTGGAACCACTGAGCTAAATCCCCGGCCCATGTTGTGGGTTTTAAATAAAAGATTTATGGGGCATCAAAAGCCAGAACCCAAGATTTAAGCAAGGATGCTATTATTGTAGTCTAGTTCATAGATAATAGAGGCTGTAACTCTACATGGCACTAGGGAAAGAAAGAAGGGAACATTTGAATAATGGAAATTAGTTGGACTTGGGAAATGATAAGACATTGAAAAGGTGAAAGCCCAGGGTAAATAATAAGACTCAAGCTTTTATAATAGTTACATATTTTGTATTAACCGATGTAAAATGAAAAAAGTACTACCATTTAGAAAGGGTAGGGAGATAAAGATAATAATGAAAAGTTATTCAGTTATGTAAATGTCAATTGTGCAATCCTCACTGGAAATGTAGATGGAGATATAAAACAAGTAATTGTGTATCAACCCTTGAACAGCAAATGAAAGTCTAGGCAAGAGAAACTGATTTTTCTTCAAGGAAAGAATCCATTGAAGCTTTGAGAATAGATTATATTATCCCAATATAACTAGCTTTATGCTTCTGTTTTCTATAGAAGTTATGTTATTTTTGTAAACTAGAAGACAAAAATATTTTGTAATACTGTATTGGATTTTCCTTTCAAATTAAAAATCAATATGTACTCTGCAATAAACCAAGCAACTTTCCAGAATTTCTTCTGGTTTTGATTACAAATAATTTTATTAGTACAAACTTCTAAATGTTTGGATGCTTTTTCATTGCTATCTCTCTGTTGCATGTTTTTGTGAATCTCATTTTGCTATTCTATTTTCTCTTTTGTTCATTCTGAAATAAAATGGATATGTAGCAACCCATTATTTCATAAACTACATGGAATGCTTTTAGGATTTCTTGCTATCTCCATGGATATTAGTACATAATTCATTAATATATGTTAAGTTAGAAGATATTTCAGGATGGAGTCCCTGAAAAAATGTTCTGAATTAAATATTTAAAGGTATGGGTATATACTCAGGACTGGGGAAAGACTAAAGTTAAAAATGTACTACAATGACCTCAGCTGATCCCAAATCTGAGCTGCCTTGAACTGAGACAAGAAGTCTGGGCCTTTCACTTGATTGGCAGCTATTCTTTGAATATAACCTAACCCCAGACAAGGGCAAATCGATCAGAAAGATGCAGCTGTAAATTGTCAAGAGTCAGTCCTAGCTTCGTGAATGAGTGCTCCAGCCTGAAGTGAACTGTGTCATTGTCCCTAATTACATACATGGTTTATTGTCCTTAATTACATATCTGTTTTATTCTATTTTTATCTACACACTTCTAATAATTTCACTCATCTGGGTGAGGTTCTTCAAGATTACATTTTGTGTCATCTCTTGGAAAATACATAAAATGCTGGTTAGTGAGACAATTTGCAGTCCTCTCCTTTTCTATTTCAGTAGTATCAAGGGTAAATTCACTTTCTAGATTTCCTTCACATTGCATAGCATCTCTTTTGGTCTGAGTAGCTTAATGGGAAGTTGAAGATAACTTCAATCTACCAATGATGATCTTTCCAAGGCATGCAGTTATCCATTTAATATTAAAATTGAATATAGAATGTACCACAAAAAATCTCACTGAAATAACTGAATTCCAAAAGTATTGAGTTACCACCATTCTGTAACAGAACTTTTACTACCTGTAGATGATTAGGTCAGTTACCTTGAGTATGTTCATTCCTTTACATGTGTGACTATGACAGGATAACCTAAAGGTCAATGGAACTATTATTTTGTCCTCTAGCATAAATGCTTCTCACTTTTTGAATTCTTACCTATATCTATAAAGCTGCAGTTATTAGGATGGAACACTCTGAGTGATTCAAAAAAAGAATGGGAAATGAAATTACACCTACTTATTCTCCTTAGTTTCTAATTATTGAGGAAAAGCAACATCTGAATCTCGGTGATTTCAGCATATATCATATCCTGGAGCATAACATCTGTTATGGTTTGGATCTAAAATGCCCCTCAAATGTCTCATGATTTTGAAAGTTGATTGGATCATGGGGAGATATTCTTTTCAATGAAATAATACTGTACATAGCCTACAGTAGTTTGTGAAGGTAGGGCCTGGTTGGAGGAGGAAAGTAACTATAGCCATAACAAGAAGGATGAATTCTTGTCCTCAGCTCCTCCCTTCTCTTTGTGCTTCCTGACCACCATGGCTTGAACAGCTTTCTTCCAACATGTGCCTCCACCATGTCATTTATATTTTGCAGCCTGCTTACCAAGGACTGGACCCACTGAAACTGTGAGCCAAAATAAACTTCTACCCCTTTAAGTTGTCAGTGTCAGGTATTGTGTTACTGTGATAGAAAATTGATTAATACAATATCCCAGAGTATTAATTCTAATATAGCAACATTGCTAACACTGTTATAGTCAGTTCCACTGTTTTATCATATTAGTGGCTTCCAGTGTTGTAATTTTTTATAAGACTGGTGGATATTATACTCATGTGCCATCGCCAGATCTCTGCTTTGTATTTTTTTTTCTTTCACCAGAGGTAATGTCATGAAACATCACTATGACTGTATGAGACGTTCTGTAATCCCTTGAGAGTGATACTGTGGACCTGATCAACATGAAAGGGAGAATCAAGAATACTGAACAGCTTCCACATGAGAATTGTAATCCCTTCCAGAGGATAAGGGGTCCAGTATAATACTACTACCAATATGTAGTGGATGGGTTTTTATTTAATCATCATCAACATGATGAATCACGAGCTTTTATGAAGAATGTTCACATATTAAACTAAAGACACTATGTACTAGTATAATAGCAACACATCATGTACCCAAGGTTATGCCAACTTATTCTAAAACACAACTGACATTGTGTCTGCAATTTCAATTGTTTCTGTTGCAATAGATCTGTTTTCATTTGTTTGTTTGTTCCTTTGCTTGTTTGAGACAGGGTTTTGCTTTGTAATTCAGGATGGCCTTGAACTCAGGATCTTCCTGTCTCAGCCTCTCAAATGCAGGAATTACAGGCATGCACCACCAGGCCTGGCTCTGTCTTATTTTACTTATGAGGCTGGACTATTAGATTAGAAAAGATTACACTAAAGATTGGTAATTTTAAGGTATCATTTTATCCTGGATATGATAATAACTTTTGATTTTTCTTTATAAAGGCTTCACCTTTATAGCTAGGTGAAGTTTCTGCAAACTACCTGTCAATAACTGTGAAGCATGTAAGATTTTACAGTACTTTCAAGCTTATAATTTATACAAAAGATCAAAAGTTTGTATGTCAGAGGAAAATGAGTTGATTGCGCACAGTTGAACAAGGATCATGAAGTTCATGTTTACCTAGCTTTCCCTTTCTTTCCAAGGTTTATAAGGACGATGCAGCAGACAAAGCACATTTAACATATATGATGAGCTTGCTTCACCCGAGAGTTACATCAAGCTTGAAAAACACATTGGTTTCAGAAAAGATAGTACATATGCCTCTCCTTTGCCCTGGTTGGAGACATTTTCTTTGTTCATTGGACAATAAACAAACTTGTCTTTTATCTCAAAGTGAGTCATAATTTCATTCAACCAAGGCTATTTGTTTTAAAATTATCTTTGAAAAGCTATCTCAGAGAAAAACAACCAGTGCACTCAAGTCATTTAGAAATATGGGAGACTGATGAAAAATCATCCCTCTAAACTATTAAAAACTATGATATAGTAATCTAATTGGAATTTAGAAAAATAACCAATGTCTAACTGCATAGGAACAATGAAGTCTATTAAACAGAGCTAAGCCAGGATTCTATCTCTTATTTTTCTCCATTATATCCTGATTTTAATAACTGGCAAATATCAGAAACACAAAATATAGACTGAATCTCTGATTTAAATAATGTAGCACTAGATTCTTTGTATCTTCATATCTTATCAGTACTATTTTTTGAAATAATTTCTAATATCAAATATTAATTTAAAACACTAAGATATGAAATTAGGGTTTTTTTGCAATTATTATTTTAACAACTCATTATTTTACTGACAAGAAATTCTGTAAATGTACTAAAGCAATGGAACAATTTCCAAGTCAGAGAAATATGAAAATTCTGAGGAAAACTATCTGTAAAGCTGGTGTATGTGTGTGCGTGTGTGTGTGTGTGTTTGTATATGGACACATACATATTTTTTATGGAAAAGAATTGTGAAAAGAAAGAAAAGGAGAAGATTGAAGAAGAGAAATAGCAGCAGGAAAGAAGGACAGTGGGTATGAGGGAAAGGAAGAAGAAATAGAAGAAAGGCTGAATAGCAGAAAAGAAAAGAAAAACAGAATATCCTTGGTCTAAACTACACAGGAAAATGGTTATTAGCTTTTAATTTTCTAAACATTAAGGCACAATTCCAAACTTTTCAACTAAATTTTCCAATATTTATCTCTGTCTAACTTGCTAAAATCCTTTTTATATTCTCCCTGAAATATTCCCTGTTCTAAATTTTAATGTTCTCATTTAGTCTTCTTTATATCATTTCATTTGTGAACAGTAAGAAAGAGAGGAAAGGGGAGAAAAGATATTTCCTTATTCTCTAATTTGAAGGTCAGATTCTATTTTTCTTAGTGTGTTGAGCAAAGATTATTTAAAATCTACTGGTATTGTTATGGACACAGAATCACCAGGAACTTTCTGCAATCGTTAATGAATGGCAGTAGGTCTTTGGGTCCTGCAACAAAGAATTCCATTACTGCCATCTCATTCAGACGACTGTCTCATTTGGCAGATACTCTGCATGGCTGCTATTGAGCTTCCACCTGTCACAGCTCAATGCTACATCTAAGACAGCCACTTCAAAAGGGCAATTACTCCACTGCCTAGTGGACTTACAAAATAAAGAAAAGGAAGATAACACTGTGGGTGTTTACATTAAATAAAACAGTCTCCTTTATTGAGTACTTCTTACAGACCACATACCCTACATATGCATCCCTTTTAATTAATGTAAAATCCTATAATATAAACATTAATTGGTAACGAAATCAAGCTCATAAATCATTCTGACACAAAATTCATATCTAAACATAATACATTTCATATCTAAACATAATACATTTAAAACTTGACTATTCATCCTGGCAATAATTTTTAAAACACATAGGAATCTGATATTTTAAGGACATAAAAATCTTCTTTGAAATGTATCAATTTTATTTTCTTCTTTTTCCTTGAATTTGTTCCTTCAGGATATGTATACTTCTGAACACTATTTCAGACTCTTGTTTAGCTTATAAACAGTTCATAATTTTCAAAAAGTAGATGATCTCTATCTGCTTTGGGATTCCTTTTGGAGGTTCTAATTTTAAATTAGGATGATGATGATGATGATGATGATGATGATCCTATATAGCAAAATGAGCAGATTAATCTCACAGAGCTTGAAGTCTTCTGAATAGAACTTTGTTCTGCTCTTTTTACTTTCCCACTCCTCAATACATGAGCATCCCACCCACCTAGGTGAGTAGGTTAGCAATAGTAACATTCCCCTGTGCTTCGGTCTGCATCTAAGTCACGGATTGCTGCTATATCTGTCTATCTCTTGCGTACCTTTCATCCCAAAATTTCCTTTCCATGTATCTGCCCAATTAATTATGACTTATCTTTCAAAAATAATTCTCTTATCCTCATATCCTTTTCTGATTTTCACAGATTCTGTGTTCTACTACTACTTTCCTAATGTTCTTATTATTTTTACAAGTATATTAGAAAAAAATTTTCCGTCTCTTTGCATATATTTGTGTCTCTCTGTAATTAAATGTCTAAAAATAAGCATTGTATGACAGTTATTGTTCCTATTCCATAGCCTAGTTACATACATAGTATATAAAAGACTCCATGTAATAGTTCTGTAAAAAAGGAATAATTGATTTCCAAATTTTAAACACCACATTTAAAATCCTTATACTGTGCTCACTCATAAATTGCTAAACTAGCCTTATTAAGAGGTTTTATTTTCTTAAAGTAATAAAATTGTTGGAAAAATAAAAATTGGAATTTTATGCTACAAATTCTAATGTCTTATATGGAATGTTTTCTACAATATATACAACTACTTTTCTAAAATGTATAAACTAATGCTTTGCATGGTAGTATATATTATATTGTAGAAACCTAAAATTGTTATAAAAGCAGGTTTGAAAACTTATAAGGCCATGAAACTGAAAATCTGACTTTGGGACATTTTTTAAAAAATGATTTTCCCCCTGGCATTGTATTTGCCAAAAAAAATCAAAAGTGAACTCTCTTATTATTGTTATACAAGTTATTTCATCAATGAAGTGTTTGCAAATGAAATGCTGAACTGATAAATGACACAGGTGCAGGGTTTGTGGAACATAAATAGTAAAATATAAAACTTGTAAAAAGAGTTTTGTAGGGAAAATTGAGTCCCTATTCCACTTTACCCAAAGCACTATTTAGCAAGCCTTTGTTTTATTACCATCCAATTCACAAAGCATGAGTAATTTCCCCATCAATTCTTTTATCTAGTGGCAACATAAACACTCACACTTTCTCAAATAAAGGAGTTTGAGTATTATAGTTGCTCCGTTCAAGCAGCTATCTTTAAGGTTGTGTCAGCGTTTCCATTATATACCCAGTTTCTTGAAGTTTATAACTTGCAATAAAATCTAACCCTTAGGTTGAATCTTTACTTACAGAAGTATTTTTCAGTGCAACTTATGGAGACATAGCTGCAAGACACCCCATTTCTGTTAATGGAAGCCAGGTCATGAATCCCTACCTGGCACATTGAACAGATTTATCCTGTAACTTCTCTACCTGGAGAAAATTATTTTTTATCAAAATGAGAGAAATATTTCATTTTGATTCCTGCACAGTTAAAAGTGCAATACTTATCCATACAGGTATGAATTTTCATTAGCTTTTCTATACTTAAAATGAACTCACCCTTTTTTTCCCCCTCTAAAAGTGACCTTGATAAAGGATAATCTATTTAGTTCCATTAAGTGTAAGTAAAAATAAGCTTTTTTATTTTTCTCTAAAAATCTATTGAAATATTTTCTTTCCTTATTGTCTCTTAAAGCTAGAGATTAATTTGAATGTTTTACAAAATAGAGTAGTATTGTATTGATTATTAATACATTATAATTCTACATACAGTATGCACATGAATTCCATTAGCACCCATTATGTGTTTATAGTTATTTTAATATAGTACAGAAATGTAAGAGCACAAAATGCTTATATTTTTACTAAAACTTAAAAGAACATATAACAAAACAATTTATGGAGAAGTTAAACAATTTTTGTCATATAAATATGCAAAATTACTACACACTGATATTTTTGAAATATAATTTCCCAATTGACATTTTTGAAACAAATATTTCAGAGTCTTTATTGAATACACTTACTTCCAAATTCAGT
The DNA here is from genome assembly GCF_053883595.1 of Heterocephalus glaber. Classification (NCBI taxonomy): domain Eukaryota; kingdom Metazoa; phylum Chordata; class Mammalia; order Rodentia; family Bathyergidae; genus Heterocephalus; species Heterocephalus glaber. The sequence goes on from NW_028258358.1 coordinate 688,480, forward strand.
AGCAATCAGATAGCACATTTTAAAAAAGAATAAAAAGGAAGAATTAAAATCAATTTAATGAATGATCTTTGAGGCAAAGATAGACTAATATATTAAATTGAAATAGACCTAATTGCTATTATTTTCATCTCTTATCATAGTCATAAAATAAAAAATAATTGACAAAATAATTCATAATAAAATATTAATATAGTAAATACATAAAAATAGAGAATGCAAAGAATCATAAGATGTATACACATATCATTCAACAAAATGTATACACATTGTAACATTAATTTCTAATATAGTCAAACTATGTGGTATTTGAGTAACATGTCTACAAAGTTGAATCATTTCTATTTCTATTTTAGGTGTTTATTAAAATATATACTCAGTTTCTTTATAATTTAAGTATTTTTAATGTAAAGTAAATTTGAGGGTTTTTTTTGAAAAATGTTCAATATTTGTATTTATACATAAAATTTTTGTGCACATATAATTAAAATAAAACCATGAAGATTATTGTAAATGATGTACATTTAGTTCTCATTCGTCCATTTTTTCCATGTGTCAGAAAAGACAGAGAAAATGAAGAGGATCTATTAGAATAATTTTTTAAAATTACGGATAGTCTTTTAATATTCAAAAAAATGTTTATTTAAAAATGACATTTCCATAATACACATTTTCTAAGGAAATTCAAAATTTTATAAAATTTTGTAAAAATTTGTAAAAAGGGAAGTATAAATTATAAACGACACTGCAGGTCATATATCTCTACTCCCAAAGCTTGATGAAAAATAAAAGAGGTGTTATTAGAAGAGCATGTTTCAAAATAAGATATAACAAGTAAATGCCAATTTTTTCCCTTGCTTTACAAATTTCAAATTAATGCTTATTCTAACTTCTCACAACATTTTTTGCTCAATTGACTGTCTGGTTTTAGGAAACTTCTTATTTTGAATAACATGTTTAACAAAATTAATCACATAAAAAAGAAACAAAATATTCAAAGTCACTAGAAGCCAGAAAGGAATACTAGAATGTTTATTTCATCCACGTAGTTCTGAATTGTCAAATTAATAAATATAATTAATAATAATGTATCTTAGAAGTTTATGGTTAAAGCAGACAGATTACACTAGTAATAGAGAACAACTTTCAAAATTATATTTACTTTTGTCTTATAATTAAGGTGTTGAATAGCTCTTGGGGCTATTGTAGATATTAGAAGAATGAAACGGTTCTAAGTTTCTACAAAATGGTTTTAAGACAATTTTTATTGTCTTTAGGGCTCATAAAATTTGTCATAATTTGTTCGCTCAAAGCAATTTTCAGTATTAACATTGGGGTGGCTTGTAATAAGCCTAATTGCATAGCTTTATATAATTGCTTAGAATATCTTCACTGCATATTTCAGGTTAAGAGGTGCCACATAAATATTTGATGAGATATTTCAAATAAAAGGGAAGGCAAAAGTGAAACATCAGTAATAGTGTTTTCATGGTAAGGAGGTTGGTACATGGTCACCAGTTGGCTTAAAGGTCATGGGTGTTGAAATTTGTCACTAGGTTCACTTCAGTGGAATAACTGGACATGTTGCTGCTGCAGTCTTCCTTAAAGCCTTCTTTACCCTAGGCCAGGTCATGTGGTAAGCACTGTGACAGAGAGCTCCAGTTTCTCCTTAAAAGGACATCACCACCTGCCATCATTAAATCTGAAGTCAATGAGACTGGCATGAATAGTTCTACCTTTGTGGGTTCATACTTCTGCTACTATACACTATCTTTCTCTTCCAACTGCTAGTCTTGTAGACTTTAAGTCTAAGTACTGTATTAGACACAAACATAATAATAAGAGGGTGTGTGTGTGTGTGTGTGTTTTCTCTGATTGGGCCCTGATACAATTTTTAATGAATCAAATAAGAAAAGAGTAAAATGATTTAAAATGAGTTCTTTGGTTTAATAAAATGATAAAACTTACTGTAATGTGATGAGAGTTTTAAAAATTGCAACACATAAATGATAGGACATAAATTTTTAAGCTATAATTAAAAAATAAGTATACATACTTATGATGAACCACATAATATTTTGATATATTTGTATATTGTAAAATAGTAAAATCAAGTTAATGAACATATCTTTGACTTCATATTCTTAATTTTAGTGATGAAAATATTTTAAATATGTCTTTGGAAATTTTCAAGAAAAGTATAAAGGAGGCAAACACCCTCACTGGAGGAAAGATAGCCTATTTAATAAATGATCCTGGAAAAATTGGGTTTCAACTTGCCAAAGATTAAAACTAGATCTATATCTCTCACCATGGACTGAACTAAAATCAAAATGGATTAAGGATCTAAATATTAATATTTGGCTGGAATTAGCTGGAACAGAGATTAGGTAGAACTCTTGAAGACATTGGTATAGGAAAAGATTTTATCAAGAAAAACTCAGTTGCTCGTGAACTAACACAAACAATCAACAAGTGGGATCTCTACTTATTAAAAAGCTTCTGCCCAGCAAGAGAAACCACCAACAGTGTCAAGAGACAACCCACAATGAGGAAAAAAAAATCATCACCTGCTGTTCCTCTGACAAAGGAATCTATAAAGAACTATATCTCGAATCTATAAAGACCTTAAAAAATCAGACCTCCCAAATTTAAAGACCCAATCCAAAAAGGAGCATGTGAAATGAACAGACATTTTTCAGACAAAGAAGTAGAAATAGCAAATAAAGATATGAAAAAATGTTCAACATCACTGGTCATTCCAGAGATGCAAATGAAAACAACACTGAGATTCCACCTTGCCCCAGAAAGAATGGCTGCTATCATGAAATCAACCAATAACAAATGTTGCCAGGGCTGTGGGGAAAGAGGAACCCTACTGCTGGTGGGAGTGTAGACTTGTTCGACCACTGGGGAAATCAGTATGGAGATACCTCAAAGAACTAGGATTGGAAGTCCCACTTGACCCAGTTATTCCTCTGCTGCCTATCTTCCCCAAAGAATTAAAAGAATCATACCACAATGATATATGTTTACCCATGTTCACAGAAGCACAATTTGTAATAGCAAAAATTTGGAAGCAGCCCAAATGCCCATCAACTAGAGACTGGATAAAGAAAATGTGTTTTTTTTGTAAAGTGGAGTACTACTTATCCATAAAAAAAGAGAAATTAGAAATATATCTAGCTAAATGGATGCACATTGAGGTGATACTCTCAAGTGAAATAAATAGGACACACGTGTAATTACTGAATAGTTTCTCTAGTGTGAGAAACTGAAAGTGTAGATAAGGACTACATGATATAACAGATAATGTGAAATAGGAAGAAAAGGGTCAAAGGGGAAGGGGAAGTGGTAGGGGTATGGGAAAGGAAAGAAAGGAATGGAATTAATATGAGAAAATGAAGATAAGGAAACAAAGTCTTTGTAAATAAGGAGGGATGGAGGGGTTGAAGGGAGGGCAGGGGAAGGGGGAAAAATAAGAACCAAGAGAGATTATGTAAAGGTGCAAATTTCCAATGATGAATGTTATTATATTGTATACCTAAATTGTACCAATAAAATAAAATTTTTAAAAAAGGAACTGAGGGGGGCCAAGGATTAAAAAAAAACAAAAAGCATTACTAGTAAAGATAGTCATGTTTATAAATATATTAATTCTCTGAACTTATTTCTTCTAACTATTGCTGTATTCTTTCATTAATATTTTCCCCTTCCTCTAGTTCTCAGGCCCCTGTCATATACCATTCTATTCTCCATTTCTATGAATTCAGTTTTTTTATATTTGACATGTAAGTATCTGCAGTATTTGTCTTCTTTTTACTCTCTTATTTCATGTTGTATGTTCTCCATGTTCATTCATATTTTCTGACATGACAGAATTTCATTCTTTATAAAAGTTGAATAGTATTTCAGTCTGTTATATGTATTTCAGTACCTCACAATAAAATATCTAGGAATATTTTTTTAAAAACCTTAGAGCTCAAACTCTGAACTTTACAAAACTTTGTTGAAAGAATTTAGACCTAAATAAGTTAAAAGATATTATGAATTGAATATTCTAAATATTTGCAATTTTTTTCACGAAAGACTTCTACCTCTATACTCCTGTCTATCATACAATCTAGATTTTTGTATGGTTAGTGAACTCTATACATTGATGTCTTTTTAAAAACATTTTTCCTAGTACATGTTTGCCATATGTCATGAGTACATTCATTATAGGTAGTTGGTACATGTACATAACACATTTTAATTCTTTTTGTATCCCTCTCCCTCTCCATCTCTTATTGCTCTTTCCATTTCCCAAAGATCTTTCTCCCTACTTTCTATTGTCTAAATTTTATTTTGCTCTTTGATTTATTTATACCTTGAGTTTCTCATAAAAGAGAAACTATACTCACTCTGCCATTTCTTTCTTGTTCCTTTCTTGTCTTGTGGATTTTATGATCAATAATCTTCAATTTCATTGGGAAGCATTTCAAAATACTAGACAGCATTCTAAAGAGAGTTACACAATTTTCAGTAAATACTGGAAAAAAATAGCATATTTGTGGGAAATGGGTTCAAGATATGGAACCTTGGATTTAGACCTCAAAGTACAGAAGAAATTCTAGAAAACTAGCATTGGACTCTTGACTGTTGAAAAACATCAGGACAAATGCTTTTCCAGGAAAGTCAGTTCAAGAGGAAAGGGAGAATAAAAATAAAGGGTATGACAAGCATTTCCTTTCTCTCCTTCCAAACTCTCCAACATTACTTTCCTGGGACAGAATGTGTGGATGAGTAGAGGTTAAGAGTGTTTCCCTAATAATTGTTCCTCCGCATTTACAGAAAATATTAGAATGTAAGAAAAATAAGAGCTAAGAGTCATTACCATGAAAGCCTTCCATAATAAAATGTTTTGATTTCCTAGTTCCTTTTCCATAATCATACAGATTGAAATAAAACAGAACACTCAACACCGAAGTATTTATTCACTCCGGCACCAAAAGAATAAAATAAAATAAAATAAAATAGCCGAATTTAGTTTTATCTGCCCATCTTAGATAATTTACTGCTTCCTAGTAAATTCACTTTCCATTACTCTAGGATGACTAATTCACGTTTTCGTTTTTTCTTCCAAACTCCATCAGCCATCCCACTCACATATGATTAACTCAGAAACTTTTCACTGAGAACATCTAAATAATCAGGAGCAAATGTCTGATCTCTGTACTATCATATTCTGATGAATTCCATCTTGCCAATTTCAGTTTTTTCTATTCAACTTTTGAGAAGTCTAGCATGGTTGATTATACTTTCTTCTTTAGAAACATTCTTAACTCCCCTGTGGGGAGACTGTACATTCCTACCTATCCCTCTACATCACTGAGTATTCCTTCTCAGTCTTTGTTATGATTCCTTTCTCCTTATTTACCTGAAATAGTCTCTTAATTTTGAAACCTGATCTTGATTCCTGTTAGTATATTCTCACATCCTAGGTAATCTTATCACCTATCATGTTTCAAAATTTCCCATTGCTAAAGCTGCAGAGTTTAATTTTAAGCCTGATCTCCTAAAGTGCTTTACATACAAACATCTCTCTAGTTAGATGTTTAAATGGCACCTCAAATGTAACATGTCTAAAACCAAGTTATTTGTCCCATGACCCAAACATATCACTTTTTACTTCATTTGTTTTTCTCAATTTAGTAGAAGGCGTCTGCATTTACCTGGAGTCAGATTGAAATTCTGTCACTTTTCCCTCACCAAATTCAAACCATTATAAAAATCTTACTAATTCTAACTTTATTTATAAAAATTCAAAGCAATTTTGATACCACCACTCCTGCTTATAACTCTACAGTGAATTTTCTTCAGGTGTGGACATAGCATTAGCTTTCTATTGCCACATAACAAATTGCTACAAATTTAGTGGCTCAACCAAAAATAATTTTTCTCACGATTTTTGTGGTTGAAGCCTCCAGACATAGTTTAGTGGGATTCTTTATTCAATATCTCACAAACTCATGTCAAAATATTAACCAGGGCTGTCATCTCTTCTCAGGGTCAGAATTCTCTATCAAATTCACATGAATTTGTGTGTAAAATTCATCTTCTCCTACCTGTAGAAGTCATCTTGGCTATTTTATTTCAATGCTGCTGAGAGGTCTTTGTTTTTTGTTTCCTTCTTCTGCATCCTCTATCCAAAAGTCTTGTCTAGGGGCCAGGGATTTAGCTCAGTGCTTCTGCTGCTTGCCCTGCAAGTCCAAGGACCCAAATTTGATCTCTGGTTCCAAAAAAATAAAAATAAAAAAAGGTTTATTTAGGTGAGGCACACTAATGATATTAGATATACTAATTTTATCTGCAAAAACTTCCTTCTCTTTTCTCACATAATCAAACATAGCCATAGGAATGATATCAAAGTGGAGGAGATTAGGTTAAGTATGTCACAAACATGCCGGAACCTAGAAAATCATCATAAAAATTCTGCACATCACAAATATAAGACCTTGTCAAAGTTTTGAAAAAGACTTCGGGTTTACTTTTTATCACTATTCTCCGAGTTCTTTGATCTACCATTTTTTTTTCTGTTTTTTTAGGAGGTCACACAAATTGGGATCAATAGCCTTAGAAAACATTTTTTCTGCTTAAAATTGTTCTTCCTACAAAATTCACATGTTTAAATTTTCTCTTATGCTGATCATGTCATATTTCAAATAGATCTTTATTGATTGGCAAATCAAAAAAATTTTTTTAAAAGTTAAATCCTGTTTTTACTTTTATTCTTTATCACATTTTTATATAACAGTGGCTAAAATTATATTCCATTGTTTTATGTCATGTGTTAACTAATATGGTTTTTGTCACCTGCTCTGTACCATAATCTCCATTACAGAAAGGCCCATTCTATACTGCTTCCTACAAATATACTTGGAACACAGATTGCACAGAGAGAGATGGGGGAAAAAGGAAAAAAATAGGAGGGAAAAGAGAAAATGAAGAGAGTGACGAAGGTAAGAATTATCAGAAAAGAATAGGTAATCATATAATTTTATGTTTGCGTTCTTTTGATGGCTTCTCATTACTTAGAGAATTAGATCTCAAAATACCAAAGTACTGAAACAAACAAGGAGAGCCTGGTATGGTGGTCGGGATTGTAATCCTAGCACTTGGGAAGCTGAAGCAGGAGCACTGCTGCAAGGTGCAGGGCAGCCTGGGCTACATAGGGAGAACCTGTCTCAAAAAATAAAAATAAATAAAATAAATTTTAAAAATAAAACAAGGAATATATATATATATACACATCTTGTTTCTGCCTTAGTCACAATATTTTTCTCTTGAAATTCTATGATATATTCTGAAAATATGCTGAATTTCAAATAATTACATGTTATATTGTACAATATTTCTCTTCCTTTGGTAATACATTTATCTCACTCTATTAACCTGTGGTGAGTTAGGGCCAGCAAACCCTGTTAGAGAGATGCATGAAGCCTGGAGAGCCAGAGAATCTTTGTCAGAGGCCAGGAGTCTTCACTGGAGTACAGGGAAGCCCCAAATTGACTCCAACTCCCAGATTTATTGAGGAACAGCAAAGCCATTACAGTTTTGATGAGCGCAGATGATTGTTTTAGGTAGCAAGGCAGGCCAGCAAGGCTTGGTGACAGTTTGGCTGAATAATTAACTTTTATCTGATTGTCCCTTAGAGAGCTTCTTTGTTTTCTTTGACAAAACATTATGTCTTCAAGCTCTTCAGAGGAGCAGTCTTCTGCTTCCGGAGTCAACTTAAACAGACATTGATCAGTTGAGTGTTGCGAGGAACTCCATAAACCTGTACTAATCATTTGTCTCCTCCTCTCATTCTTTAATTATTTCATTGTTTAATGTAGAAATCACTCTCTGCAATCAAAGCCAAAGATTATGGACTTACATAAAAGCTGAACTATAATCTGTAAATTATTCATTACTTAAAATATGCAAATTAAATCTTAAATGGATTGCAATTTTACATTAATTAAAACTTTAGCAATAGTTGAGCAAGAATCATTACATTACCTGCTTTCAATATATAACATAAAGCTCTAGAAACAAAAATAAATGCATTGGCATAAAAGCCAGCAAACTACTGAAACTGAAGAAATCTTAGACTTAAACTCACACATCTGGAGCCTTTTGTTTAATAAAGGTATTAGAAGTATGCATTGGAAAAAAGACAGTGTTCTCAAAAAACAGTACTGAAAAAACTGGGAATATACATGCAACTAAAAAAGAAATTAGACCTAAGCATAGTTTTGTAGTCTATCATAAAACTTGTACCAGTCTTTTCTTCCTTTATAGTTCTTTTCCTCCAGTCTGCATGCTACTGATTGTATGAACTTTCCCAGTTTCTTTTTTTTTTCAATAAAGGGTTTACATAACATCTAATATTTTTTAGTTTTAGATTGAATACTCATAATAAAAGTCAAATTGCAACATGAAAAATGTACACTGTACCTTGAAAATGACTGTAAAAATATGATGACATTGTCATTTTTGTAGAGATATATTTTTGGCCTAATATCACAATTACATGTTAATCTGCTAACTTGAAATTCAACACTGGGTGGATTAGTTTACACAACTCCAAGCATGCTGAACTTGGCAAATGAAGCTGTAGTTCGCAGACATGTGGTAGTTTTGAAACATGCATGCGTGTTTGCTTGTATTCCTGTATTATTTTGTCCTAACAACATTTTTCATTAACACTTATTTTATTTAATTTTTTTTCAAAAACTATACATGATGTTTGTCTCTTCTTTTAAAGTTACATATTTTCACTACTTTGTGTTCCTATATGATATTCCTGGATACTGAGGAGAATTTTACTAAATTCAAACTATTATATAAAGATACTTAATCATGTATCATAAAGGATTTACATAATTAATGAAAATATTTCTGTATATGAGCATTAGAACATCTTAACATAGGTTACTATATATTCAGTTTTTCTTTTTTGATTATCAAATAAGATTTTATTAGTAACCTGATATGCCTTTTCCCACGTTCTTCCAATGAGGTATAATTAGGTTTAGTAATGTCCAAACTTTAGATTCAATATATACATATATATGTACACTTTTAAAAGTGACATGTATTTCTTGAAAATACTTAGATTTTTATTTGATTAATTTAATTTTTTTTAAAATCAGAAGTTTCTTCTTTCCGTATAAATACTACAGAAAATATTCAATTTTAACAGAACAGAAATACTTCTTAAAGAGGAGGAGTAAGAGAAAAGTTTCATTGCAGAACATAGACTAACATAAATACGTGGGACACACTTTATTAAGATGAAGTTTCTATGCAAATTTTTACTTTCGAGAATAGACTCTATTGGTAGCTCCAATAATGAATACATAAAGAAATGACAAGATAGCCTGTCATGTTAATAGCTGTTCTGCTTTGTACAAGAGACATGGAAGAGAGTGGGTCTGTTTTCTTGCTACTCTGAGTGGAATGAGCTGTGAAGGAGATCATGGCCTAAGGCTTCTCTATATCTCTGTCATTTAATTAGAAAGTAAAATATGTGAATTTTCAAGGTAACAAAGAGTAGCAAATGATAATCTTAACAGTTTAACATGCATACTTGCCCTATAATATGTTTTAAAGATTATTTGACTTAATTAATTTTGCCTATAACATTTTCCCTTGATCTAATATCAATATTAATTTAATTAAAATTATCAAATGAGCCCACTTACAACTAAATGCAGTATATGCACTCTTTCTGAAACTTCCTATTTTCCTCAGCTCTTAAAAAAATTAAAGCACAAATTAATTTCAAAAGTATCAAATTTATATTGGCAATTATTTGTTTTTATACATTGATTCAAAATGAAATTAAATAATGTCTTTATAATGTTTTATATTGCAAAATAACACATTGAAATTTAGGGCTATAATTTCAACAAAAAAGTTTAAGACCATAGTATTAGGAATAGTAATAACAAATACTATATATTTATAAATAGTATTATCCCTGAAATCAACTTTACAAATGCAAAATAAGGCATTACTTCCTCAACGATATTCAGGTGTGCTTAGTCATAATGCTGCATGTTTCCCTCAATATACACAGAGTATATAAATTTTAGAAAAAAGTTTTCATCATTTCTTAAGGTATATTAAACATCTAAAGTTTTTAGGTGATGTTATGATATAAATTGAACAGGAATAAAGTTGTTCTTCTCTATTGAAATTATCTTATGTTTAATCAAAGCAGAAATATTGCCCTGGACACAAACACAATCTCAGGAAGACATGCTCATACACACAAAAACACAACCACATATCTACACAACCACACATATTCATAGACTTTACTTTGTCTTCTTGTTTTCAAAAATTTGATTTTATATCTAAGAATGTTAATTTTACTTTTAAATTGGACAAATAATGCAACTGAAGTCATAAGTTACCTTTTTATGGAATCATGTGATGGTTGCTTATGCATATCCTATAAAGTACTGAAACTGGAACTTTCACCTCTATCTAACCACTTCCAAATTTCTTTTTTTTTTTTTTTTTTACTTCCAAATTTCTTGACATCGCGACTTGAAGCATATCTGGCATCTTTTCCCACAGTTCTGCACTTGCACCTCACATGAGGTTCAGTGCAGCTGAAAGAAGAAATTTCTCTCAATCTTCTCTCAAATTTAGGCCTGGGTACTACCCAATATTAACAAAATATATTAGCAGATCAGTGACCACATGCAGGAGGTTCTTCAGTGCCATACCCTGCAGCAAAATTCAGAGCATAAAAATAAGTGCGACATAATAATAATTTTGCAACTTTTACTTGCAACTAAACCTAACCCAGGACCATACAGAGAAAAGGAAATTGGAAAACATAATTCCAACATAGCTAATTGGTACAATACAATTCTACATAGTGGTGAGAATTTGAGCTCTGCAGATAATAGTTAAGATAGAAATTAAAGAATGAGGAGAGACAAAACTTGTCAGAATTTACTACAAACAAAAACAGAAATGAAATTAATTTGAGAGGTTTATGAACTCATGATAAAGAACTTTGTGTCTAAATATGGGGTTAATCATAACACATATCTTGTACTTGGAAAGATAAAGGAAAAAGGGAGCTATGGTTCAGGAGAATAAGCGAATTCTTGGATCTATGTCCTAGAGTTACTAAAAGGATATAATGCCGAGTATGTAAGCAGCAGGGCTGCTCTTTACAAAAGGAATGGGAAATTCATATATAGCAGCAAGGGAAAAAATGCAATATGTAGCCAAAGATACAAGTAGGGAGATAATTTAGGTATTGGAGATCTGTTCCAATGATGTTACAATTGGTTATATTTTGTGAGCTGCAATATTAAAATAGTCATGATGTAAGATTGAGATTGAAATTGGGGAATCACAACATTAAAAACTCAGTGAATATTTTAAATAGTCATATAGAACAATATGGCAGTTGATGGACTAGTGAAATATTTCTTGACTCTTGGTAACCATTATACTCAGTTGAGGTTTGTAATCATGAATATTAAATTATTCCATTAAGCATAGAAATGAGTTTCATTGAGCCATACTTATTAATAAAAAACCATTTGGATTGGCAAAAATTACCTAAATTTGCCAGTTATCTTTCCCCCAAGAAATTGAAAGATGAAAAATATGAAAATTATGCAATGAAGTTAAGAATTAAATATGAGATTTGACTTGCTTACAGGGGAAGGTGGGAGCTTTAGCATAGCTGAACACATGGAAGTCTCTAGAGGGTAGTGTGGCCAGAGAGGACATGGAAGTTCTCTGTCTTCAGCCATATCTTTCCCCATGTATTCTTTTATCTGTTTTCTTTGTAATATTCTTTATAGAGAATCAGTAAATTAAAAACAAACAAACAAACAAACAAATGCAGGCAAAAGAAGATAAGGTGATTATGATAGTACATTATAATTTCCAGGGAGAATGAATGAGCAAAACCTTGTGATATTGTTCCTCGTCTATGTATCATAAGATTCACGCCTGACACGTCTACATAGCAAAAGACAAGTTAACACAGAAAAGCGTAACAAATTTTTTTAATCAAATTTTCCATGATATGGACATTCAGAAATAAAGACGCAGGAAAACTGTCCATCTTTATTTTTATATCCAATATTAAATGAACTACCATAAAGAAATACGATTAGACAAAAAGGGTATGACTCAATGTTAGTAGTCTGAGAGGAAATCCCACTCAACATCTTTGATCCTATTCTACTGGCCTCTTTTTATTTCTTTCTCCAGGATACAGGACAGGATCCTTTCAGGAAAGAGGGTCTTATTATCTACCAACAATAAGGTAGAGATTTTAGTTTTTATGATTCAGATTAAGGAATAGGAATTCTAGCTTCATAGTTTGCCTTAGGAGAGAAAAGAAAAACAAGAGGAAGAAGAAAAGGCAAATGCCAGAAAGAGGTTTTTGTTCTGAAGCCCTTCTACTATCCTTCAGTTTGAAGTATTCAGAATTTTGGGGTATCATTTTCTGACAAAGGATGATTGAAAAGATTTCTAGAGTACATGAGTTTGAAAGATAAATGGCAATTATTTTAGAATGAGACACTACAAATTAATATTACATAGGAATTCAAAATACATGTGAAGACAGTACCTGGTACACAGACATGGAGAAGCTGAGTGATAAAATATGAAAGAAAAAAGGCTAATATAAAAGAATTATCAAGAATATGTATAAAATCACTGACTATTAAAACTGGAGTGGTACCAAAAAAAAAACCCCAAAAACAAAAAACTGGAGTGGTATAGTATTAGAGGAAGTGGAAATGATTCTAATCTAAAACAAATACGCAGAAATGAGATCTAAGGAAGAGTATTAACAGGAAGTAGTTGTGAGTGAAACCTAATTTTCTGCTGAGGCAGTAGAAAAGACAAGGAGAAATTGTACAGAAGCAGTTATGGGTAGACAACCAGATAAATTACTGCACTTCCAAATCTACTGGTACAAATGACATGGAAACAAATGAACTTACCACTTAAGGGGAATAATAGTAACTAATTCATCAGAAAAGATTCAGCCTTCAGAGGAAGGGAATATTGACAGTAGAATTTGATGAAGGAGAGATTATCTGGGTGATTTAACTTGAATTTCAGCTCAGTTTCAGTAGTTGAAAAAGGGGAAGTGTAGAATTAGAAAAGGCATATAAACCTTTATGGAAATTAGTTTCTGGAAGATGAGAAAAAGAACTCTAAAACAACTTTAAACATTAACTACAAAAAAGGGAGACTTTTTTTAATGACTACTAGGCAGACAGTGCTGGGAAATCTATTATATAAGTAGGAGGGGAGAGAGAGAGAGAGAGAGAGAGAGAGTAATTATTCAAAGAGTAGTTTTGTGAGGTTTGCAAAATACTCAAATTGGTTGCATGAGGTGGTGTATCAGTCAGTGATTACCAGAGAAACAGCTTTAATGCAAGATGTAAAAATATGGAAGAATTTACAAGATTGGCTTACAATGACCACCCACAGAGTCCAGTGTATGAGTGGATGCCAAAGGTCTGTCTGTGCACTGGTGATCTGAAGGATCCACTTACAGGCCTGGAGCTCCATGTAGAGCCCTGTGTGAGTCCCTAACATAAGGCTGAAGGCTCTGAGCTGGAAGGCTGAAGAGTCTGTGCTGGAAGCCAGGAGATGATGTCCAAGGTTAAGATGAAGCCTGGAGCTCCTCCAAAGAAAAATCCAAAACAAAACAAAAACAAAAAAACAGAAGCAAGCTTTTGTGACTTCATTTCCCTTTGACTCCATTCAAGAGGCAAGCTGTTGGTTGGTGCCCCTCACACCCAGGCTGGATCTTCCATCTTCAGTAAATCCCTTCAGCCACATTCCGAACTATGCTGACTCAATTTCACAGGTGGAGATGCTTAAAAGTTTACTCTTGACTTCATCATTTGAAACACATCTCTAGTGTAGTACCTCTCTTAGCCTTACAGAGAATGGAACCCAGGAAGGCATGTATCTTTCTTTGAGTACATGAAATTCCCACTAAATTCCTAACAATGTTTACTAAATGATAGCAGCATTTTTGCAAGACCCAGGTAAAAATGAAAATATTGGATCTCTGTGTACAAAAAATTACTATCAGAGGTACTGCAGTTTGAGCCCTGTTTCTTTCTTCCATGTCTCTTTCACAATTTGATATGGGAGAGAGGGTTATTTGATGCTTAATACTCTAATTAAAAAATAAAAATTTTAAATAGTTCCATATGAATTCCATTTTTCACCTTCGTGATGGGTAGTGCAATTTTAAAATGCAAACATAAAAGCTTCTATCCAATTAATTACTGAAATCATTAAAATTATAAAATTAAAAAAATTATAAAATCTGTATTTCATATCATGAATATTTGTTTTTATTTTGTTCTTAGCAAAATGGTCAACCAATGAAAATTTTAAGTTTACTACTTAGCATTTGCATAGTGTACGCAATATGAATAACTCTTATCTGAAATACTGAAGACAAGAAGTGCTTTAGATTTCAGATATTTTTCCAATTTTTGAATATTTACTTATTTGTAGTGAGATATGTTAGCTATGGGATGAGAGTTTAAACAAAATTTTATGTGCATCCTCTAAACATAGACTGAAGAATGTTATATAATATTTTTACTGTACCTGCAGTATGACTGAGATATCACATAGGGTCATGCATGGAGTTCTCCACTTGTAGCATCATGTTGGTGCTCAAAAAGTTTCAATTTTGGGGTATGGATTCTGGATTTGTCCAATTAGTGATGCTCAACCTTTATGAACACTGTCTATACTTGTTTGACTGATGAGTAAGGCATAACTGAAAGGAAAGGCAATGTGGGGCTGCTTTGTATGTCCCTTTCATCCCAAGGTTATTTTTTCTTTGTAAGGGTTAACTAATATAGGAACTAATACTAGTGATAAATGGTAGATTCCTTGAGTCTTCATGTTTCTTCTGACAACAAGGAATTTTTTTTGCTTTTCAAAGGAGTTTTTGTTTGACTTGAATGTGCCACCACCTTAAATAAAGGTCAATTCCACTATTTAATCAATGGTTAATTGTATACATGCCACCATTTATTTCTACTCTATTTAAGTTGCATTGAAACCACACACATATCATAGGTCAACTGGACTATTGGATTACTTCAAGCCAAAAAAAAAAAAAAAAGGAAACGTTTCTAAACTGCTTAAACAAGTGTTTATCCCAATAAAATTCTATGTTTCAATTGTGTTTTTTCCTACATAGGTGTACAGAGGTCTAATTTTTCAAATCATATACATTTGTATATTTGAAGGAATATTGTTTGCTATGGAAAAATTTAAAACATTTTGTATAACAACTATTTCTGCCTCAGATTTTGACATAGAGCATCAGCAAAATCAACGTGAGTGAAAAATTCTGCTGGTTATTTATACTCAGTTGTCATTACAGCAAATCTGACTATATTTCCTGACCAATGAAATTCCCTGTGACTCAGTGGCCACTTCTGGGCTTTCCATCTCTATTCTTGTCTTTCAGCCTCTTTTGATCTCTGCTCCATCACACAATTATGAAAAGTTGAAAAGACACTGGTTTATGCAAAATATTTCCATTTTTTTAGATCAGTGAAACATGTTTGAATTTTAGTTTTTGCTGGATTAAAGATGTTAAAATATTTTCACAAGTTCTCCAAAATATTTGCTTAAAGAAAGATTTTTCTGCTTTAAATATGAGCAACGATTTCTATACTTAAAAATATTTTACAACAATTATTCCTAATTAAATATAGATGATAGAAACTCTCTTAAACTGTTATATGAAATGTAATGTTGTAACAAAATATGAATTTTCTGGCAATAATTCATAATGGCTTTTAATCTTTTTGTTACTATTGTTACAATAAATGAAAGTTTACCTCATTTTGTTGTACTAACATTATTTCATTTAATTTTTAAAACGATTTTCTCTCGTCTACCATGACTTACGTTTTTAGAGCAAGATTCTATTATTAGATTCACCTTGGAGAGTACAGAAAACAAAGAGTATCTTTCCTTAGTGTAGGTACACATTCATCAATTTAGACAGAAATTCCATTGGAAATCAATAACAGAGAAAACAAAAATTTCAAAACTTGTCAACTAAATCATTGTAGAGCTTGAACTTAGAAATATCAACTAATTTATGATCACTGGCTCAAGTGAATCCACTGTGTTAAGTTCACTTTCAAAAGTAATTTGCATATGATATGTGCCTAACATTTAAAAAAATTTTCTATTCCATATTCCTCCAATGATCTTTTCATTTTTCATCAACAAATAGGTAATAGTAATCACAGTGTTAGAAACACAAATTTCTGTAGTGGAATAATACATTTTATTCAGTAAAATAACACACTGTAAATTTGAAACATACAGCATGTCAGTTTTAAATATAATCACTAATACTTGAACAAGCATTAGTTCAACATTACTAAAGATGCAAAGGAAAAAGAGTAGTGAGTACATAACACAGGAAAACTGGTATTTTTGCTAGAAATCAACAAAATTATCACAAATATGAAATGCGAAAGTCACATTTCATAATTTTTTGTGTTTGTAATAAGTTTTCAATTAACATTTTTGGAATAAATGAAAAAATGGATGAAATATATTAGTATAATTTTCATTTTTAAAAATGAGAAATATTAATCCCCTGATAACTTGAATAAATATTAACTAAATGTAATTTAGAATGTGTTTTTCATAAATATAACTGTTTATATTAAGCACATACCTTTTATTGCACTTTTGGATTATAAAACTCAAACTACAGTTTACTCTTTATGTTTAACACAGGTATGCACTTAAGGGATAAGCAATAATGAATTATTATATGTGTGTCAATATACTTAAGCAAGACATCACATGAATTTTATCTTAGGAGAAAAGTGAAATATTATAATCAAATATGCATGCCCACTTGACACATAGGCTTAATGCAACTATAGTTATATATTAACATCACGTTTTTTTCTCTGATGTTAATGACCATGTTGAATGTGACTTTTCAGACCCCTGTTCCTCTAGACATTTAAGGTCATTCTTCAATGCTTACTGGAGCTAATTTTCTCTCACTGGAATATGATAAATAGCTAAAGTATAATGATCGCTAAAGCAAACCATTTTCCCTCAAAAATATTGTGTTGTTACTTTGTACTTTTGATTTAATCACTGAAATACATTTATTAAATAATTGTCATTTATTAAACAATAAATTTATTAAATAATTAAAATAATTAAATTAAATTATTTTTTATTAAATAATAAAATTGTCATTTATTAAATAATAGCCATTAAGCATATGGTAAAATTTAAGGAAATATTAATAGGGTAAATCAAGTTAATTCATTCTTCTTTTGTCACCCTTTCCCCTCTAAAAAAGAAAGAAAAGATATATCACAGATACATACATTTAAACATATTTACACCCATAACATTGTTTTTAAATTATGGTAATAAGATATTCTATTTTTTTCTTTTAGAGATTATGATCACTCTGATTCCTAATATAAATTGATTAATTGGAAAGAAAATTAACTTACTACTATATAATTACTATATAATTCACTCATTTATGTACAGCCTCCCTTATTCTATAAAAATATTTAAGTTAAATAATTAATCTATATTTTTCAATACAAGGGCCTGAAATTTTAGATTTATAAATACTGATTGCATATTTAGAAAAATGAATTTATTTTTAAAGCTTAATTTCAGTTTTACTGTCTCTCTGGAATCTTTTCTGTGACAATACAGGTATGATAAATTTACTACTATATATATATTTTTAACTGTATATCCTTTTTTTGGTACATTTTAGGTATACAATATAATGACATTCATCATTGGAAATTTGCACCTTTACATACTCTCTTGGTTCTTATTTTTTCCCCCTTCACCTGCCCTCCCTTGAACACCTCCATCCCTCCCTATTTACAAAGACTTTGTTTCCTTTTTTTCATTTTCTCATATTAATTCCATTCCCTTCTTTTCTTTCCCATACCCCTCCCACTTCCCCTTCCCCTTTGTCACTTTTCTTCCTATTTCACATTATCTATTATACCTTTCAGTCCTTATTTACAATTTCAGTTTCTCACACCAGATAAACTATTTGGTATTTACATAGTAGTGTCCTATTGATTTCACTTAAGAGTATCACCTCAATGTGCATCCATTTAGCTATAAATGTCTCTAATTTCTCATTTTTAAGGCTGAGTAGTACTCCAATTTATTTTTAAAAAACACATTTTCTTTATCCAGTCTCCAGTTGATGGGCATTTGGGCTGCTTCCAAGTTTTAACTATTACAAGCTCTGCTGCTATGAACATGGGCACACATATATCTCTGTGGTCTGATTCTTTTAATTCTTTCGGTTGATAGCCAACAGGGGAACAGCTGGGTCAAATGGGACTTCCAGTCCTAGTTCTTTGAGGTAGCTCCATACTGATTTCCACAGTGGTTGCACCAGTCTACACTCCCACAAGCAGTGGAGCAGTGTTCCTCTTTCCCCACAGTCCTGCCAGCATTTGTTATTGGTTGATTTCTTGATGGAAGCCATTCTTTCTGGAGTGAGGTGGAATCTCAGTGTTGTTTCCATTTGCATCTCTCAAATGACCAATGATGTTGAACACTTTTTCATATGTTTATTTGTCATTTCTACTTCTTTGTGTGAGAAATGTCTGTTCATTTCAGATGCCCATTTTTGGATTGGGTCTTTACATTTGGGAGGTCTGGTTTTGTTTAGTTCTTTATAAAAATTTTCAGTAATTGCAATTATTTCTTTTACATTTTACTTCCATTTTATGTGTGAGGAATATTTTTCACCAACTTACATTGTTGGCTTTTGGTCATACTTAGCAAAATTCAATATTAATAAATCTGGGAAAGGATAAAGCGGAACTGTATGGAGTTAAAGCGTCTATGTAGAAATAATAAAGTGTTTGTAGAGTGACTGAAAAATATAACTGTTTAGAACACAAAAAATATTTTCAAACTTCAGTAGAATCTAAGGTCTGTGTTAAATGGAGGGACAATATCCATGCAGATGCTTTTGGATAATCTACTTATATCTCTTCCATATATAACTGAAAAATCAAGCGAACAAATTTAAAAAAAAACAAGTAAAAAGCAGCAGGGGAATTTTTCATATTGTAGAAAAGATGAGGGAAAGTTAAGTCTATTGGGTTTTTTAAAAATGTTCTCTGAGTCAGTTTCTCATACCTTGAAGCTCAAAAGAGAGCTGAACAGTCAGAATTCTGGACCAAAGTACCAGAGCATTTAGGTTTCATTTTGCATTTTATACCTTCAGTTTGCAATGCTTTGACGGAAGGAGAAGAAAAGAATTATGTATGTGTTGTCTTTGGAACACTGGAACCCTGTTCTTAATAATGACTATAGGAGGATTAGAATATTGAAATATATTAAGACCATTTCATTAAAAATAATTTTATCTAAAACCACTACACAATAATCACTCAAATTCATTAGCTATGGAGAAGTAAATAGATATGTCACTATTTTGAAAGTAGTTAAGAAAGACATTCTGTGAGCAAAATTGATGGTTGTCATAATCTTGCAACTATTATATGAAGAGTTTTGAGTTTTAAAAATAAATCAGTAATAATCTATGAAGCTTTCACAGGAGCTAATTTTTCTTAATGCAAAAATTAGGTAAAAGTTTATTTTGAAAGGCCAGTTAAATGTTTCAATCCACAGTAAAAGCATATTTCCTAAACTAATTTTTAATGAACATATGGCATATTGTTGAGAATGCAGTATATTTTACATAAGAAAAGGAGAATCCCTGCATACCAGCAGATATTAAACATACAGATTTTTACTGCTTTGGAAGAGTAAAGTCACATTAGAAAAGGAGAAAGGACGTAGAGGTGATTTAATAGCTAAACTAGATGTAATTTAGAGTGAAAATCACTGGTACTAAAGCAACATTAATAATCCAATGTCAATAAATATTCAAATAAATATTTAACATACTAATTTCAATTCATTATAAATGTTATTTAGGGAATTAGCTTTCCCTGTCAGTAAAAAAAAAAAAAAAAAAAGAATCCTGAGCAAGAATATGCCACAGAGCAGAAGTCTTCAGTCTCCTTTATAGCTTGTCCAGTACATGTCTCAATTTTGATATTGCTTGGGACACAGTATAGTGTTAAGGACACTTTTTAAAAGTAAGTCAATATAAGTTCAGAAACCTATAATTCAATCCTTTTTTCCACAGAAAGAAAAAAAGTTTATAGTTAAAGTAGATGCACCTTTTGTCTTCAAATAAGCATTAATCCAACCACTCCTGCAAAACACTGCTAATTTCCTGTGACTATTTGCATTTAAAAATGTAAACAATATTTAAATAATATGAAATTATGGGAATTTGTTAATATTATAATGAATTGAATTTTGAATATGAACATATCATTTTTTTACATTCTAGAGCCTTCATTTCCTTTTATTCTCTCCCTTTATGCCAATATTTGTAAAACTGGATCTTTTTTCTTTTTTAATGCTCTATAGTAATCTCATTTCTCTCTCTCTCAGAGAGAGATCATTTTTGTTAAAACACTTTCACTCCGATTTGCTTCACACAAGGCTTTTTTGGGCAGTTTTGTAAAACCATTGTACTTTCTACTTTGCATGTGGTAGATACTAAATAAATATTTATTAATGGGTGAATAAACAAGAATAAAATTTAACAATGATAAACTTGTACTTGGGTAAAGAGAGAAATTATTCAACAAAATTGTAGTAAGGAGAAACCTTCAGACAATAATATTTGCAAACATTTAATAGATAGGACAGACAAAACATTTTCTTTATAACCAGGGTGAAAACGACAGTATACTGGGTAATGGCAACAAGGTGAATGGTAATCTGATGGAGCAGTTGAAAAGATATCTTTCTCTAAATTACCAAATTCCTCGAAATGGCTTTTAAGGAAACTGAGAGTTAAAGTTATATATCATAAGGAGAAGAAATTTAACCAGTTAACAGGTATTTTTAGCAAAATTTTATTGAGTACAAACAGCTAATCATTTATGAGCCATACAATGACCATTTGGTAAGCTGAGAACAGACATCATCACAGGTGAATGAAGGACACATCTTGCTTCTTAACTAAGTCATACAGGAAATGATGGATTTTCAAGTATAAAACATTTCCATAACACAAAAGTTTGGGGGTTTCTTAGCTATTGCTACTTTTCAAGAGCAAAGATCTTATGCAAAATCAAACATTTCCAAAATTAATAATTCATTGTAGTTTGTTATCACATTATGCAAGATGATTATACATAAAAATTCCACTTATGTTTCTATATCTTTTTTATTTATTTTGCTTTTGATACTAATAGTAATCCTACACAAATCATATCTACTTAGCATTTCTTAAATTTTCTGACTGTGGAGATGTGTCCATGCATTTTAGTGTGCTTATCTTTCTTATCTTGTCACCACATTAGGCCAGTATGTCTTGCCAATGAAAAATTCTTCCTCCCAACACATTTCTAAAAGTCCTTTAACAGAAGTTCTCTAGGTCTATTGGAAAATCACTTGCATTCAAATATCATGCTTATATTACACATTTTTTTGCTTAAATTCTTTTACTGGTACATTTTAGGTATCACATATATTACACATCTTAAATTATAATACTATATTTCAGTAGTATTCTTTATGTACTTGTATTTGTTAATTTTTAAAAATTATAAAATACATCTTTCATTCCATATGATTGATTCTTTCATAAACGGTTTATCTAAAACAATCATTGGTCACAAATTCTACTCACCTTGCCAGTTACTGGCATTCTTCTGCCTAATAAGACCAGAAAGATGTCTTCTTAGAAGTTTTCAGAAATAGATTCCTTACTCATCATTATATGACAAATGAAGAGAAATAACTGTTTTGTTTGGACATTTGAAAAGGTAAGCATATTGTGTGGCCATACCGTTATGTATATCTTTTTACCACTCACTGAATGAACTTTTCTTGTGAGAGAATTCCAACTAAGAAATTGCACAGAAGAGTAGCAGAACTCTGAATTATTATTGCTAGAGTTGGCTTTTCCTCTGAATGCTTTTGTATAAAAGCAAATAATTTTCTTCATTGCTTAAACAAGTCTGAGTTGCTGATTTTGTTACTGATGACTGAGGGCACCTTAAAAATACAATAAGTTTTCCATTTCAATAAATTACATTGAACTTTTATCTACTATTTCTAAAACTTTATTAAATTAAGTTAAATAACCTACACTCAGAAAGTCAAATACAGTGAGCCCTCGAATCATGATCAGCCTGATATATGAACAATTTGCATTAGGACCAAATTTTAGTTTTAATGTAAGATCAAAATCTTCAGTTATGACTTGAATGCTGGCCACTTGTGCTTCCAGATGGTCTCAGATACAGGTTTGACTCTTAAAGAGTTCTGGAAGAAACATTACAGCATCCTTTTCTGTGTGGGATTAATTGAGAAATCCTGGGCCAATTTCTCTCTAAGGACACTGAGATCTGCCTGAATACAAGAGAGAGGCTTTGAAGGCTGTGTAGAGGAGCCTGACCCTTCATTGACCAACTCAAGTTACAACCAGCCCTTGGGAACAAACTGAGTTTGTAAGTCAAGTGTCCATTGTATTCTATTATTTCTCTCATATAAGGAATCAAAAAAGTTATTGAAAAGTTAAAAATGGATGATATGAATGTAGAAAGGTGAATATGAGGGAAAAGGAATGGGATTAAGGGAGAGCAGAAGAAAGAAGGAGGAGTATAATGTGGGAGAAATGATTAAAGTATATTAAATAAATGTATCAATATTCCAAAATAAAACCCAGTGTTCTATGTGATTAATATAAATTAACAAAATAAATTAAATTATCTGTTAACATTTACAATGCATGTTTATTAGTAGAAAACCAAAGAAAATTTTGACAATGCAATTATCTGTGGAGAACACTAAATGTATGTTTGCTTCCTCAGAAGATCTGACCAAAATAGTTTCTGTAGCCAGGACAATGAAACAGCGTAGAGTTTACTTCCAATAATCATGGAAAAATTGCTATGTAAATTTTAAAATGTAAACAGACATTCCTTTGTGTGATGTCTAAGTATGTTTCTACAGTACATGTTGAAAAAATAACACCATGTAAACTTTCATGAAGTAGCCTTTCCAACAAGAGAAATATTATTCAGAAATATTACTAAGGGAATGAAATAAGAACTATTATAATTTTCATGAGAGAAAACAGGAAAGAAAATTAGGAAATATGAGGACTTGAGTTCACCAACTGGCTGAGAACAAAGGGAATTGTATTCCATTTCAAGATGAGAAAACGTTTGGCTCTGAAAATGCTGATAGGCATTAGAGTTACTTAAACAGAATATGAGACACTAAAGGAGGTACATAAATTGTAAAAATTTAAAAAAGGAATATGAACATCTACCATGTTCTAAGCAGTGTTACATATTCTGAGGATATAATTTACAAGAGTTAGATATATTTTTTTCTCATAAATCTTATATTCCTAGTGTTAAAATAAATAAAAGCAAAAATAGTTGCGTAGTTATTAATTCTATACTGAGATGAGGAAATTGTTTTGTATTAGAAATTACAGCAATTAGAATGAGCATTTAAAAATGGGTTCTAGGAGATGTTAGTTATGCTGGACTCTGAAAATCTCATAGCTTATATAGAAATTTATTGAAGAAGCATGAAGTGGGAAGAATAATCATAATTTCAAATTCCCTGATGCTATACTGTGTTTGACATGGATGACAAAAAAGAAGGGACAGCTGGCATATAATATTTTCAGTAACTGAGATTATGGACAGATGAAATTAGAGATAAAAGTCTAATTGAAAAGATAGTCAAGCTAGTAAGTGTGAATAATATTCAAATTGCAAAATAAAAGATAATGGAGAGTCAGCAGTGGTAGAGCAACAATACCTGATGTACGTTTTTAAAACTATGAATGTTGGCATGTAACTGAGAACAATTACAAAGAGGTATGCAGGAAATATGATGTTTCTTTCCAAATATTAAAATCATATTACTATACTATAGATAATGAACAAATTCAGGATATCTTTTGAAAACAAGTCCATAATTTTTCAAGGAGGTTAATACGAAGGAAGAGTAATAGAAAAAACAGAAATGATTTTTTTTCTTGGTCATTTCTTGTTGCTTTTTCCCCTAAACAATCAAATGAGCAGGTCCATAATTTTTCAGGAAGGTTAATATGAAGGAAGAGTAATAGGAAAAACAAAAATGATTTTTTTCTTGGTCTTCTGTTGTTGCGTTTTTCCCCTAATCAATCAAATGGAATCATAACAGAAATGTAAGCAAACCCAGAGGTGCAAGGAGAATTTTTACTTCTTTCCAGTTTTAAGTGTATTTATTCCTCCATATATCATATATTAGTCAGTTTTCTCATGCTGAGAAAAATACTGGACACAAGCAACTTCAAGGAGGACAGGTTTATTTTGGTTCACAATTAGAGTGGGTTAAATATATGGTCATCTGGCTCCAAGAAAGAAACAACATAGCAGAGAGAAGTTGATCATTGCATGGTAAGAAATAAGTAGACTGAGGGAATGGAGGATCTGGGGAAAAGACTACACCCTCCCAAGTCACATGCTAAATGGTCTATGTCATATGGCCAGGCCACACCACTTACCATGAAACATTTAGAGAGACTCTTATATCAAAACCATAAAATTACTCCTATGTTCCCCAAAGATTCATGTAAATTTCACTGTGCAAAATGTATTTAGTACATCTCTAGTGTTAACTGATTGTTAATAGTTCCAGAATTGCTGAAAAGCCCAACACCAATGTCTTCTGTGAGACTCAAGGAAAACACTTAGCTGTGAGCCTCTGTAAAAAACAGAAAGTTGATCACTTCCAATCCACAATGGCACAATCCCATTCCCAAGGGGAGAATTAGGAGAGTGGGAAAAAATCAGAACACAATGATATCAAAACAAAGCAAGGCAAGCATTAAATCCTATAACTGTGTACCCAGTATCTAGGGTAGGTTAAGATCTTAGCTCCAAAAAGCATGGGTAACCTCAGGTACTCTCTTCTCAAATGAAGGGTTTAAAGTTTTGCACCTTTAGGACTGAGATGTCCTCAAAGCATTTTTCTTCTTGTTTCAGCACAAATTACTTGGCTTCTTTTTAATGCTACTCTTTTCAGCATCCATACTCTTTTACCTCAAATTTGCAGGTACCTCCTTTATGACCAAATTGCAAACTTTTCACGTTTTGGCTCTAACATTTGCTCATGATTTTCTCTACAGCTCTGGCTAAAAGAAGCCAGAAGTGCTTATGGTACAGATTGAACAATGGTCTGCTTTAGAATTTCCTCCAAGAGATTAATTATTCTATTGTGTTTAATCTTAGGCTTCTACAAAATTTCATGACATGAGCAAAATGAAGACAAGTTTTCTGCCAGGGTGTAACACTTGTTCCCTCTAACTCAACTGAAAAGGGAATCTTTGTTACCAACGGAAATTTTCTGAGACTAGCTTTTATTATTTTTAAAAATTTGTATTAGGACATATTTTTCATACATAATAATACAATTCATCATGGGGAATCTGTACCTGTATATAAAATCCTTTAATTTTATTTTCCCTCCTATCCCTTCAAACCTTCTTCCTTTCCCCATTTATAAAAGCTTTGTTTATATTTTCCCCTCCATTGTCTTTTTATAATCCCATTTCCCTTCCTTCTCTTCCCCCTCACCTCTCCCTTGCTCTGCTTCACTTTTGAACATATTCTTCCTACTTATCCCATCCTATGTTTTGTTAATGTTTCTTACCCAAGAGAAACAATATCATATTTCAAATTTGTGTCTGATTTATTTCATTTAACATTATGGTCTCAAAGTGCATTTACTTAACTAAAAATAACTCAGGTCTATCCTTCTTTATGGCACAGTAGTACTCCATTGTATATAAATACCAGATTTTCTTTTTCTATTTATCTGTTGATGGGCTGTTTCCAAGATTATAAAGCTATTACAAATTGTGATGCTACAAACATGGGTATGCACATAACACAGTAACATGCTGCTTTTAACTTTTTCAGGAAGATACTTAGAAGGAGCATATCTGGGTCAAATGGGACCTCTAGCTTTGGTTTTTCAAGAAATTTCTATACTAATTTCCATAGCAGTTTTACAAATTTACACTACCATGAACAATGAAGAAGTGTTCCTTTTCCCCCATAGCCTTGCTAGCATTTGTTATTGGTTAATTTCTTGATGATAGCCATTCTTTCTGGAGTGAGATGTAATCTCAGTGTTGTTTTAATCTGATTTTTTGAATGATTAGTAATGTTGGACATTTTTAATATATTTATTTGACATTAGTAACTTCATCTGAGCAGTGTCTGTTCATTCCAGATGCCCACCTGTGGATTTGGTCTTTAAGTTTGGGGTTTCTGATTTTTTAAAGATCTTTATATCTTCTAGATGTTAGTCCTTTATATGAGGAGTAGTTAGTAAGCCAATCAAAGTACTAATGTCATACCTCACAGAAATACATAAAACAATCCTAAAATTCATTTGGAACCAGAAGATATCTAGAATACCAAAAGCAAACTGGGAAGCAAGGGCAAGACAGGGGGGATCCCAATCTCTCATTTAAAGTTATACTACAAAGCTACTATAGTAAAAACTGCATCAAGCTACCACCAATCTTGGCTTATCATGTTCTAGGGCTTCTTTGGTCAGCATCTCTAAGCTTTTGTATACTTTTCCCACAGATCAATTCCAAAAGCTTCTAAATCACATGGACAGGTACAGTTACAGCAAAGACCCCAATCCTAGTAAGAATTTTCTTTTAGTCACATTCCTAGTCAGTGATACAAAATAGCAGACACCTGGAATTTAAAAAGTAGAGTGATCTATTTTGGCTCACGATTTCAGATTGTTCACTCAATGGTCCACAATCTCCAATGCAGCAGTAGCATGGCAGAATGATATGGAGGAAGGAAATTGTTCCTGATATGAATAGAGATGAAAAGGAGGAACCAGGAAAAAGAATATATGCTTCTAAGCCATTCATCAAATTGCCCACTCTTTCGGACCATCCCCCATCTCTAAACATTTAAACCATAATATATAGTATATATGAATCATTTTCTTTCCAGAAAAATTGATGAGGGAGATTGTACTGAAGTGGCACTCAGAGGGCAGGCAGACCAAGGAAGAGGGTGGCACTCAGAGAATTGAAGGAAAAAGCACGTTTATTGTCACTAGTGGGCCCAGAAGAAGTCACTTTCCAGACTCTGAGCCCCATTTCTAAGTTTGTTCTCACATTTATTTGTTCATTAGCCAGGGCAGAGGAACAAACAGAATTTTACAGAAGCAAAACTTAGCAAAGCGTAGGGAGGTAGAGGTAATGTTGCTTTTTTAACTTTTCTAACAGTTTACCTGTAATACATAGGGAGATAGGAAGGTACAGGGTGATATTATTTCAGCAATTCATCTTTCAGGCATAGTGACCTTTGTGGGGTTAGCAGGAGGGACAAGCCCTGAGACAGGAGGGGCAAGCCTTGAGACCCATCAACCTGTCCAGCTTTGAGCCTGTTGGTCTCTACTTTGTTCTTTGTTCCCTTCCACTCAGTACCAAAACACAAAAATACAACACAAACTTCACTTAAAGACAAAAATAATCAATCTATTATCCTAACACATGACAGAAAATTTCATTTATGCCTAGTACTAGTATCAATTTTGTTTCTTGATTTAGTAATAGAACTTCAAGTTTATTTGCATATCTTGTAGCCCAATTCAAAAGGTGTATAGCATCAACCTTTACAGTAACAATGTGAAATTTGATTCATTTTTAAAATATGACATTACATTTATACAACCAGGGCTACCTTTCCTCTGATTTATTTTGGTTAAAAGATATTCGGTATTTCTAAATAGTTTCTCTGGTGTGAGAAACTGAAAGTGTAAATAAGGACTAAAAGGTATAATGAATAATGTGAAATAGGAAGAAAAGGGGCAAAGCGGAATGGGAAGTGGGAGAGGGAGGAGAAAGGAAAGAAGGGAATGGAATTAATGTAAGAAAATGAAGGGCTGGAGATTTAGCTCAGTGGTTCCACTGCCTGCCTTGCAAGCACAAGGTCCTGGATTCGATCCCTGGTAACAAAAAAAAAAAAAAAAGAAAAAAGAAAAACTGGAAACAAAGTCTTTGTAAATAGGGAGGGGTGGAGGGGTTGAAGGGAGGGCAGAGGAATGGGGAAAATAAAAATCAAGATAGATTACATAAAGGTACAAATTCCCAATGATGAATGTTGTTATATTGTATACCTAAAATGTACCAATAAAATTAATAAAAAAGATAATAATACTGCTACTTAGAGCTCAAAGTAAAATGTAGATTGCAGCCATTTCCTTGACAGCACTATAAAAGTCAACTGAAATCCAAACCTCCTCTCCTCTAGATCATTATATAAATGAAAAGTAAATTTCTTAGACAAGCCTCATTACTTTCCAAAAATGTATTAGGAAATCTTGTACTCTTACCAGTAAATACATATATCTAAGGATCACGCTTACTTATAAACATTTCCAGAATTGGAAATATTGTGTGTGTGTATGTTTGTGTGTGATTTTGTGCGCATATATATATATATATATATATATATATATATATATTTATATATAAGTGCATATGTTTGGTGAAACAATATGGAACAACCAATTGAAGAGTGGAGTAATTTTATTTGTTTCCAATTGTAATAAATTTATGTATGTTTATTGTTTTGTCAGAAAAAATATGAAATAAGTGCCACCATTTATATGAATATCACCACCCCTAATATTGCTTAAAATAGAATAGGGATAGGAAAAGGGTGGGTATGTAGGAAAAGGGATAGGAATGTTGTGGTTTGTAGGGAACATATTTCCTAATGTTACTATAGAGTCAGAAATGAATATTATAATAAATCAGCCACCAAAAAATGAGAACTTATTAAAAAGTAAATGTATGCTATTTTTCCTCATGCCAAAGAACTCATTCTAACTTCTTTCAGGAGTTTGTTGCATGAAGTGCTTCTTCAGTACCTGCAGGGCACTCATTCCAGGCACTACTGTGGGTATAAAAATCCACATGAATTCAAATCTCTTATACAAATAACATAATATTTGTATATAATTTAAACATATTCTCTTGTATACTTTAAATCATTTACAGATTACTTATAATACCTATAAAGAGTGCAAATTATATGTAAATAACTCTTTCAGGGTATATTTAAGGATTAATGTCAAGAAAAATATATGTTCATGTTCAATATAGGTTCAGTTTAAAAAGAATATTTTCAATTTGTGATTGTGGATCCTATGGATACAGAAGATTAATTGAAATTAGTTTCTTTTTTAATTCTTAGTGTCTTTAGTAAATATAGAAAAGCCTAGAATATCTTCATCCGGAAAGTTGGATATTCTGCGAGTTATTTTTAATCCTCATATAATGCAAAAAAGGGTATTTTACATGCTTTTTCGGACCAGCCAAGTAGAAAATATGTTTGAATACACAAGTTAAAAGTGTATTCAGATTATATCCTTTCAAAAGAGAATGAATGAAGTAGATGTAAAAGGTCAAATTTCTTGCTTTCCAAAAGAAAAAAAGTCAATAAAAATGCTGTCATAGTCAATCAAATTAATTTCACAATTTTCAGCTTTAAACTCGAGACATTTTATTAAAATTTTAAGAGATCAATGACCTAAAAAGCAATCTTAGTAAGTTATACTTATTGGAAAGATCAATTTAATTGAAAAATAATGAGAAATATGCTTTATCAGTTTGTTTTCCTTATCCTTCAGTTAATCTTTAGCATAGCAAAGATGCAATACTGGTTTCATAATGGAGAAGAGAAAACTACACACCAAAGTTTCATGTCATCTTTTCTCAATGTAAAGTTATTTCTGGAAAGGGCCTGTCCAGCCAGTGCCACATTTTTCACTCTGCTGAGGGCAATATAAATTTCAATTACAAAATTAAGCCAGTGAGTGGAAAGACAAAAAAATGAACAAATATAATTCTAGAAAATATAGAAAAAGACATTTAAAGGTCAATATTTGAAGTTGGAGCTTTAATTGATCCCATAGGTAGATTTTCTAATTCATTGTGCATAATTTATTTAAAAAGGGGGGGGGTAAAAAGAAAAAGAGAAAAAGAAGGAGGAAGATAAAGGAAGAAAAAAGTAATGAATATTTCTCTTTGGACAAAATAGGAAATACATCATTTACAATTTGTTAATTTTTCTTGTTATAAGAAAGTATAATCAATATATTGGATATGAAACATCAGTGTTTTAGATAAGAAATAGCTATTTTGATGCAGTAGTTTTCCCTTGCACGTTTCAGTTGTGACTATGAAACAACAAGCTATAGAAAAAAATGATTGAAATTGAATCTTAATAGTTGAACATTTTTTCCACCTCGACTTTTCAAGCAACAAAAAATTTCATTCTCTCTCTCCCCCTCCCTCCTTCTCTCACTTTTCAAGTTAGTCCTTCAATTTTTCCATATACTTCTTTTTATCTCACTGAAGTAAAATCTTCAATAAGATTTCTGATGAGTAAGAACCTGTAGAAACAACTTGGAGTACTGAAATGGGAGGAAAAATGCTATAATTTCTAGACAAGGTTAGGCCTGGGAGATCTGTGGAGTGATCTACTATGTGAGTGATCTATACCAGCTATCACAAAACTCTAACATTTCTTTTAGGAAAGGGAGTGATTAAAGCAAAGGGAAAAAATTTCCCTGGCCTTGGGGTCTGATTGGTAGATAACAGAATTCATTATGAGAATAAGAAAAAGGATATGCATCTGTAATTATTCTGTTAATATTAATAAGAGAATATACTACACCTTTTTGTATACAGACATGGTAACTACCCATGAAATAATGAGAGAAAGAAAACTATCTGACATTACGTGCATTAGTACACTAAAACATAAAAAATGTAAGCCACATCTACAGAGTACTGAGAATTGAGCTCTGTTAATTCCCTAAAATAAGAAACCATTTGAATACCAAACCTGAAATTCTCAAAAATTATGTAAGACTCTCTAGAATAATATGGGAAATCATTTTTATTATCACCTTATCTGTGGCTTTCTTCATGATACCAAAATAAAACTTCAGGAATTCTTGATTTTGGCCAACATTTCATGTTTCTTGTCTTTTTATTTCTTTCTATATCTTTTTCTCTCCCCAAGAATACTAATAATCTAATTTCTGTATAAAAATTTAAAACAAGAATTTCAATAGCTTTACTCACATGTTTATCATCAATACTCAAATAATTTAGTGCAATATTAAGCATTAGCTATAGCTCTTATTAATAAATACCACCAATCTTTCATATTCCAGTTTTTCTCACTTTAAACTTGAAAGTACAACTAGAGTTTCCATTTTTAATTATGATAGATCTTACCTCTGAAATAATAGAGGTTGAACATATATATTTGCTTTCCTTTTCTTTCTTTTTAGCATATTTATTCAATTTCATTTGAGAGTTACAGTTGGAATATAGAATAACTTTTTCAGGGTAATAGAATTCATTTCTAATTGCAATTTTAAGCTATTTAGAGAATCACGTAACCAGTACAAAGCCAAGGCCTGACAGCTTTTAAATCAAAGGTATTTAAAAATATTATATCTCATCCATGAACGTTTCTCACCACTTACCCTGCAATTTACTGAGTGCTATTTTTCTTACTTTCATTTTTTGACAGACTATGTATATGGTCAATGAAACTCAACAAGATTAAAATTGAAAAATATCTGTTTTCATATTAACTAACAATTTTTCCAACCAGAAAAGGGCAGACTTGTGCTTAAAATGTTAACTAATAATATAGCATGCCTATGATGCATATTTAGGACTCACAAAACTGATAATATCTGATGATAACTGAAAATTAAAATAATTTTTAAAAGGAAATTACATGAATCAGTTTTATGTAAAATAATATTTAAAATATTGAAAAGCCATGAATGTGCTTTATAAAATTTTGAAACATCTTTTTATTTCAATAATTGTTTATATGTTATAACTTACTGCATGGAAAGCCCATGTCATGTCATCTATATATCTTGATAATTCCAATTTAAAATAGGAGAGATGTAATAGAAGTACTAGAAGAAAGAAAGCAATTTTTCAAATAGCAATCTATTTTCTAGATGAAAAATATAAACTGCAACTATATATTTGACATGAGTATATATCAAAAGCTTTCCTTAAGTGTGGCTGAAGCCAGAGTTGTTACTTGCAAGTCTGATTATAGTGTAAGAAAAACCCAATAATATATGTAACACTGCACTTTTATGGCCCTTTCTCTCCAGTAAGAATTTATTTTGAAATATTGGTAAAGATTACAGCTTGTACATAAGAAATCATTGCCCCAACACAGTACACAAATAGTTAACTATTTGTAAGTTAACATGTTAGCTATAATTTACTAAACTGACAATGTAATTAAGGAAACTGGAAGTAGCATTGATTTCTGGTTATTGTTATACTTAACGTGGTAAAGATAGGTTAAAATGGGGTGGGATAATGTGCTCAAGGAAAATAAATTTTTTCACACAAATTTTGTAGAATGAGGTTCATTTTTATTGTAGAGGATTTTACACATCTGTGTCAGTTCACAAAACAAAGTGTCTACTAGTCTGTATATTTCTGTAATCCATACAGGCAATTTTCCTCAATTTTCAACGCCTTAGGCACAAAATATACTCAAAAGATTGCAAAGGATATAAAATCTAGAAGACATTTCATTGATGGTGATGTAATAAAATGATTTAATATCATGTGTTTTACAATAAAATATTTGAGTAATGAATGTAGCTATTTTTATAACTTAATGTGATTTCCATTGAGTTACCATAATAAAGGTGGTTGATATGTGTATGTATATATGACAAAAATGGTTGTTTTCACATTGGTTAAATTTTTTTGAAGAGAAAATGAAAAGAGAGAGCCTTTGTTTATATACAAATGAGTAGGAAAGCATCCTTTGCTATAAATGGATCGAAAGCAAAGCAAATTAAATCATTGAGATAAATACATTTTGATAGTTGAGAATTTTTAATAATTAACACATTATCTATAGTCTCAAAAATCAGAGTAGATAGTGCAAATTTGTATATTTTGCTATAATTTTATAGCTTCTCTTTTCCTGTCTTAATCCTGCTTAGACCAACCAAATATTAAATCATGTAATAGATCGTATATCTTTTCCTGGGTTGCTTGTTCAGGGGAACAGATACAACCACAATTAGGAATACATCACTAAACACTAGAACAATTATGTACAATTGATATTTAGCAATTACAAGACATTTCAATGTTCAATTCTGTCATGTTAATTTTAGGCAAATAACTCTTCAAATGAAAAATTAGTCTTCTGAAAACTGATATACACGGACGAGAGAAGACTATGCCTACTACACAATTTAGACAATATAACATAATGTAATATATATTCAAAAAGGCAATAATTTCTATATTTGTGCTACTGTTTTATCCAATGAATTGTCTAAGTCAGATGTCAGCATAATTTGGTTAACAAAACAAATGCAGCTCAACATGGAGGTTCCTTGCTGGTATCAACAAGGCCACATTTTACCTACTTGTTTCAAGTCTTTTGCTGTAAAGCAGGGTCTGGTGATTTTGCTGTTCAAAATAGTTCAAAGATTATAGAGTTCTATGCAAATGAATGCTCCCATGTGCTTTGCAGATAATATGAATGTGTTTTGCAAATTTCAGATGTAAGTTATGGTGATATGGGCCATATAGGATAAATTCTTTTTCATAGAAACACATAAAACAGGATTCCTTATTTGTTTGGCTGATGAAAATGTGACCAGAGCCTTGCAGGAGCTGAACATTGTGCTTTCTGTAGGAGCAATAGTTCATTATCTGATAATTCAGTATTCAGAAAATTTATGTGGAATATAATTGTTGTTAATCACAAGAATCTATGATATAAAAGTAATACTCTCAATTGTGCCTCTTTACTGGCAAAGCCAAAAATATTTACGGCTTTTTCCCCTTTATAGATATATTTCTCAAAACTTGGCCTATGATATAAAAAGGTTAGAATATAGTATATGAATGTATTTTCTACATATGTAAAAAGTATAGACCTATATTATACTATGTTTTCATTCATATTTTCTAGTGCATTAGATATTGATATAACATTATATCTTGTAATGATTATATTTCAGCCTAATTCTATTGCATTATATTTTGCATTATTACTAGTTTAATGACATGTTATTAGCCATATAAATGTTCCCAATTATTATTTTAAAAAGTCATAATTTTCAGACTGCTTTACAGTTACAGTATTCATTTTATCATTTGAAGGTGTTTAAAAATGTCTGCATTGCTTCACTAATTATTTTCTTTAACTGATATTAACTTACCAGCACTAACACCCTTGGGCAGGAAAAAGAAAATGCCCTTTCAAGATCATTCAGTCATTTCAGGTTTAAATTGTTGCTGTATTATTAGTCCAAGTTCCAGAAGATATTGTAATAGATTGACATTTTGTTATTTGTGGTACTAGAGAGATAGTTATAATAATATCTGTAATAAAGTTTTTATAGGATTTTAGGACTGCATTTAAGAAATAAATAGAAAAAAAATAGGGTCAAACCATTTTTCTGAAAAATTAAAAAGAAAAAGAAATGATAGTTTCTATTCTAAAATATGCAATCTTGGAGGACCTCATGTAAAATTTTGCACATTTTTCTGTCTCAAGAGATACTTTTAAGAAGAAGGTCAGTAGTTGAAAAACATTTGCAGAAAGATAAATGACAGGTGAATCTTTGGTTAAGATCACTCAGGAAATACGAAGCAAGAAAAAGAAGATTGAGGTAAATGCTGTAAAACAGCGCTATTTACAGTGTATACAAAAGAGTGCATATCCTACAAAAGAGGAAATAACAGAGGTTACAGAAGGAAATAACATAGAATGGAGGTAACAATGGATATCTATCCAGTTAAATTATTTGAGTTAGGGCTGGGGATTTAGCTCAGTGGTGCCATTGCCTGCCTTGCAAGCACAAGGTCCTGAGTTTGATCCCCAGTACAAAAAAAAAAAAAATTGAGTTAATATATATTTCATAGTGACCTTGGAGAGGGTTCATTTTGCTTTAACTGAGAATTTTTAAAAATAGAATTAATTTTAATATATCCAAAGGTAAGTTAATAGTGGAAAAGTAAGAGTAGTATTCGTTTGTAAAATGGAAGCTAGAGATAAAATGATAGGTATACAAAACGTATTAGGTGTGCAACAATCACTGTACTGAAATATTTCATGAAAATTTTTCATTTTTCGTGGAACAGTAAGGAATTTTGGATACATTGTTTTCTCATATCGTACTCCAATCCAGTAGGTTAGAGAATTCACTCGTGTTTTTGTAGAGTTGTCATTTTATACTCTACAATCAACACAATGACTAGTGCTAAAGGATGCAAAGAACTTAAAAGGATATTTGAGGGTTCTCCCTTTATGAGTTGTCTGAATCACTCAAAATATTTGCCAAATTAGAAATCTGTGCCTAAAAATACAATGGATACATCGGGATGTTCTTCATACATTTAGCAGGAAAAAATCAGAAATGCATACTACACATTGTTTTTTTATGATACCCAATTACTAAATTTTAAACATTGTTTTTGTTTAAATTCAAATGACAAAGAAAATATGTGAAGAAATATATGATAGCCAAATGAATTTATTTTTTCTTTTTTTCCACAAGGTAGTTTAACATCATTTTGACTGTATCAAAAATGAATTTTGTAGCCTTTTATTTCTTGTGAATTTTGACATTCATCTTTAATCTTAGTTTATGTCATTCTACTGAACACCAAAATTGAAATATTTTGTGTTTGATGAAGAATGTATCACATTGTAATGCCACACCTGGGAGACAATGAACAGGACACTTGATTCCTGTGCTGTTGTTTTCTGTCATTTGTTTCTGATTTCTTTTTATTTGAAAAAGCTTCATGACAAAGAGTTATATCAGCTTACTTGAATTCTCTCTAATCTTTCAATTCTTGATATATACCCAGTAGCATCTGATGAGGCAGAGAAGGTGGATTGGAATATCTGAGTCAAAGTGGTTGAGCTCAGATAAGAGGAAGTTGAGAGAACTGAGTATAAGAGCAAGTAAAAGATGTTCAATGAAACCCAAGTGTTCTTCTTGATGAATGAGAAAACTTTCAGAGGCTTCTTTTATTCATTATAATACCTCTAGTTTTGAACTGAAAGTCAGATCTATTATTAGTAATTTCAATAATTACTCACTAAGCATTTAGCAATTTATCACAGTGTTGTTCTATGTGTTCCCTACTAAATTCACTCATTATGAGTCTGATTTTGCTTAATTTATTCTCTAACATTTCAGTAAAATAAATTAAATTATTATGTTCTTATTAAAATGAAATGAGAGATGTTATCATGAGGCTTATAAAAACATTTTTAATTTCTACAACACTTTTATTTGTTAATATTTTCATGTCATTTCCTTTAATGCTCCTATTTTACTAAAGTATTTCTTTATTCATTATTTTATAATGTCATACACATATAGAGAGATAAAAATACCAAAACCATTACCTTAAAAGTTTTCCTTTCTTTTAATATTTATTATCAGAGACAGTGAATTTTAAAAATCTAAATGGGCTTTTCACTCAATAGAAAATATTAATGCAACTTTTTTTCTATTCTATTAAATAAATTCCCCACAGATTTAATTTCATTATATTGTTAGTTTTCTATTTATATCCACATTTTTCTTTTTTTTTTTTGGGTACTGGGGGTTGAACTGGGGTCCTTGAGCCTGCATAGCAGGCAGCGAAACCACTGAGCTAAGTCCCTGGCCCCATGTATCCACATTTTTAACTGGAATAAATTTTCATTTTTAACTGGAATAAATTTCAAGAAGCAAAGATTATTCTGGGTTGTGGTGTTAGAGGTTTCAGTCCATGAAGAAACATCATAATCAAAGAGCATAGTGAAGAAAAGCTGCTTATTTCATTGCAGCCCAGGAAAGAGAGGGAGACAGAAAAAAGAGACACAGAAAAAGACACACACGCACACGCACACACACACACACACACACACAAACACACATGGGAGGGGGATCTTAACTTCCACATTGAGGAAAGAGCCATTATAAACAAGGTACACTCGGTCTGAGGAAGGAAACTGTAGCTCTACAGTGTTGCAAATATTAGTGGATATTAAATTAATTGAAATATTAGGATTTGACTAAAAATGAAGTAAAATATCTGGGGAAATAATGTATCTGGTTAAATTTTTTATTAAGTTTATTGATACATTTTAAGTATACATTATGATCACATTCATCATTGGGAATTTGTACCTGTACATGATACATCTTGGTTATTCTTTTTTTCCCATTTCGTTTAACTCCTTTCCACCCCTTCATGCCTCCCTATTTACAAAAAACTTTGTTTTCATTTAAAGTGAAATAAATAGGACACACGTGTAAATAGTGAATAGTTTCTTTGGTGTGAGAAGCTGAAAGTGTAAATGAGGACCAAAATGTATAATAGATAATGTGAAGTAAGAATAAAAGGTCCAAAGTGGAAGGGGAAATAGGGGGGTAGGGGAAAGGAAAGAAAGGAAAGAAAAAAATATCTGCTTAAATTATTAAGTCCCATGGGAGGGAAATCTATAACATTCTACTCATTCCAAAATGTCATTCTGGAAGTAAACAACTCCTCTCCTCTCCTCTCCCCTCCCCTTCCCTCCCTCTTCTCTTCAAGGTTACACAAGGTCATTATGATGAGGCTCCACTTTGATAGGGCTGGAACTCTTTTAAGAAGACAAAGAGACAAGACCTATCTCTCTCTCCTCTTCTCTTTGCTTTCTATTTTCCATGTGAGGACACAGAAGTACAGCGGAAATGGCAAGTCAGGAAGAGAAGCTTCGCAAGGAACTATATTTGCCGACCATGTTCTCAGCCAGCAAACAGCAGAACTACAAGACCATGATATTTTATTTTGACAGCTGAAGCAAACTGATAAGTGAGAACATGGGAGTTCACTGTAAAATTATCTTTCTTGTGTTTCAGAATTTTATATAATGAAAAATTTCATCTTTTCTATATCATCTTCACTGCCAAGCTTATTTCTGTTGGGAGATTGTACGTCTAGCCTCAGGATTCTCAGATACAACTTTTTTGGCCAATGAAAGTTGAGAAGAAATATGTTTCACTTTCAAGTATACACTTTAAAAGCCAACTGTAAATTCTGCCATCACTTTTTCCCCCTCTTTCTTGAGAACAGAATTTTTTGACAGTCAACTACTCCTACATGCTTTCTAGAATAAAATTATAACAAGAAGAGTGAACTACAAAAGATATATTAAATTCATGGCAATCTTTGTATTTTGTAAACTTTTGAGAACTTGGGACTAAATATCAATGAAAAGCCCTGAATCTAGCACACCATATTCAAAATGTATGGGGTAAAAATAGATCTCAGCACTAATAATCATTATCTTGTCATAATTACAATTTTATATCTGGTTCTAATTTTATAACTGAATTCTAAGTTGCAGAAATATGTATTATATCCCCTCTATTTGGTTAGTCAGGGTATCTTTTATACAATTATACCATATATGATGACAAAATTTAACTAATTCAATTGCAGATACTTTTTAAACTTTAACATATAAATTAGAAAAATTATTTAGAAAAGTCTTTTTTTACATATAATTTGAATATTTCTGTGCACCATTGAAATGATAACATTGCCTAGGTAGTTTTGATGTCTTGTATGGAAACAAGGATTTCAGAATAAATAGAAAATGATTGCTATATAAACCTATGAGGATGTAATACATAATCAATGTAAGAAGATAAAAAATTAATATGTAGTCCTAAATTAAAGCATGATTAACTTTGATGAAAATTAACCAGTAGACAAAAGATTGAATATTCAAAATGGTAGGCAATGATTTGGTCAATGAAGAGATTTAACATAATATAAGATTATATCAGTCCATAAAAACCTATTTTACAATGTAACATAAAGACAGTAATTTATGCTTGACAGAACAAGAAACGTTTCCCCATAAAAGTTTTACAATACCAGGAAGCATATAGAGATAAGAAAGCAAAGATCAATAAAAATTCAGAGAAAAAATATAGTAGTAGAAAAGAGATAGTGTGCATCCATAAGACTTTAAATTTAAGAAATTTACATTAGATCTGGACTTCCTGTTTCATATAATACTTTGTCATCTCTCTATATTGATACTATTGTATAATTTCATGCCTCAAATGTGTTTCCCAATACTACACTGTGATATATAAATCCTCCCAGGTTTTCAAATCAAAAAGTACATGATAGCATATCCTTATGTTGTTTTCTTGCTATCTTCTGTATTATGTAACACCAAGAGTCCTGTTACTATTAACATCAAAATAAAATTAATTTTTCCATTTTATTCACCATCATTTTTAGCACATTAATATACAGTGCAATCATGCTTATTACTTTACTGAAACCCCCAAATTACTTTTTTTATAATTTTTACTGACTATAAAAATCCTCACATATCAACAATAAGGAATATGAATATAAAATATATTAATGATGTTGATGCCAAAGTCTTCAAAAGATTATCATTGCACTAAAAATAAAATCATTTACTCTGGACTACAAAGCTTTTTAATGGGTATTTCTGTTTCTGTCAAATATTCCATCATTATCTCTCTGGTTCAATCTTCCCTCTTTACTGAGTTTTTCTTTAAAAACCTTAAATAAATTCTGTTCCTTGAGTCTTCAGATAGTATTTGTTCTGCAAATGTTCTTTCACCAATACATTTACCATGGGAGATTGCTTTGGTGCTTAGATTAAATATTAATTCTTCAGACTGGCTTCCCTGACACCTTATCTGCAATAGATTTCTATTTTTGAATTATTTTTTACATTATCCCACTTCTTGTTAGACTAAAATAATACAGTAGATACTTCTGTTACCAATTGTCCATTTGTCACCACTAGCTAGAATATATATGTATATGTATGTATATATTTATAATAAAATTCACATGTGCTTTTCCATCTGCTCTTACAGATGCAACATTCATTAAGAAAAGTAAAATTTAGTAGAAAAAAAGCCCAGTATATTTCATGATTAGAGAACCAGAAATTTTCGGCAGCCAATCTTTGCCATTCCTTTGTCATTTTTTGAAGATGCTATGGAAAGGGTATCCTAATATCTGCCTTCATCTCTATAAATGTGAAGTATCTGTGTCCAATTCCCACCCCCGCCATTTCTGAAACAGGTCTCACTATGTAGTTCATGCTGGTCTCAAATTTACTATATAGCCCAGACTGGCCTTAAACTCATGGCAGTCCTTCTGTCTCAGCCACCCAAATGCTAGGATTATACACATACCTGAACAAATTTCCCCTTTTCATAAGGACAACAATCATAGTGCATTAAAATATACCCTAATGACTTCATTTTAAGAAATTACATCTTTAATTCATATTTTGATATAATATATTCTCAAGTATTGATTTGGGGACTTCAACATATTCACTAGGGGGAGGAAACATAATTCCAACCATAGCAGGACAATATATTTTTAGTTGTAGAAAGCAGAGAAGAAAGGGAAATGGAAGCTGAGGACTTGTGCAAAAGGATTATAGAAGTTTTATCTATGTAAGTACAGAATCCAAAGTGAACGAGGACAAACAAAAAATATAAGGCTAAGTTATTAGACATATTTCTTTGTTAGTTGAACCAAAAATAGAAGTCACTTTAATTTTGGCTCTTTTCTTGGAGATCATTTTTTGGTGGGGCCTGGCATTCAATATGTTATAAACTGGTATGTCTCTATTACTTCTATTTATTCAGGTAAGAAAGCAAAGTCTGTCCCGTTTAATCTAACTTAACAAGAATACCCAAACACATTTTAAAATTGTAGCTATTAAATTTAAATTTTTAGAAGACTGAGCTTTCAGTATGACTTGTTAATGTTTTAGAAATGCTGTGATTATGTATAAAGAAATACATTTGGATATATTTGTACCTTGGTTCATGAACTTAATTCCTTCCACAATTCTGCAAGAGATGGCCACTTTTGTGTTTATGCAGGAAAGATAGCCTTGGTTGTGTTCATCATGAGATAAAGAGTTTGCAAACAAAAACAAAATTTTGCCAAATGCTTCTGTTTCTGAACCAAATTGTTTGCAAACAAAAGTGTTTATCAGCTGAGGTAAAAATGTATCTCCCTTTTCCTATTTTCAGTATATAAAGCATAGAATAAAAGATCTGTGAAATAATCATCCATTGCCGAAATAGTAGACATATTCATTCACTCAATTAATATGTTTGTAGTACTTATTATGAGCTGGGTCCTGTGCTATATTCCAGAGAAACTAAAACCAAAAGAACTAGGAAGTTTCCTCTGGAGATTGCCAATAAATTTGAAAAATTTTGTACAAAGAACATTTACTAATTATAAATATAAACATCCCAAATATATTTCAGTATAGAAAGATGTAGCAAAAAACATTTGAATCAGTTCTACTTACTTCATTAATAATAGAACTCAGGATTTGGTCATGATTAATGTTCTCAGAAATTACCTGTCTCTCCAATCCTCATTGCCAACACACTCCTCTTCCTTAAAACAAAGTTGGATGGTATACATATGAAATAATCCTAAAAAGTAGCAGAGGAGTACATTGCTGTGGGAGCTTTAGAAAAAGATCATTTATATAGTATACAAGTAGTAGGGCATGATGTCATAGACCTGTAATCCCAGCATAGTGCAACACTGACACAGGAGAATAGCAAGCTTGTGAAACCTTGCCTAAAACTTTACATGAATAAATAAACAAACAAATAAATATGACTGGGGATATAGCACAGTGTGAATTCCCTAGGTTTAATCCCCAGGACCTCTATATCATATCACATATATGACATACATACACACGTGTCAAGGACCAGAGGAGAATTAAGACCTAATTGGCCTCCTCTGTGAGAACAAAGGAGAAAGCTGCTCTCCTGGGTGATTGCATGTTGCATGTTAGGGAAAAGTTAAAACAACTGGGTTAAGTTGTTTACCAGAGAATATGCTAATGCTATTGGAAACCAGATGAATCTTGTTTTACTTTGATTGCTTGTGCCCATGTTTGGGTAAATAAAATTAAAGTGAACAAAAGGCTCAGGCTCCTCTGACTACTAGAGACACAAATCCCCTGGAGGCCAGCATATTAAGCTGACTGTGTGTCTCTTTGTCATTCATCTTCCTTTACTCCTGGGTCAGGGAGAACAGGGTCACACGTCTAGGTCCCAGAGCAAGGCCTACACTTGGCACCAGAAACAGAGACCTGAGTTGGGGTTGACCACAAACACTCTTTATTTGGAGCCATATGACTTGAAACTGTGGCAGCCATCTTAAATCCTCAGAAACTAATTGGAGGACACAAGTCAAGATTTTGAGGATAAAGGAACAGACTTTTGAAAATTTGCTGATTCTCCAGAATTCTTATTATATGAATTGTGCTATGTACTCATTATCTAAGTCATGTGGATTAGGTACTTCCAGTTGTATAAGCTCTATCCATAACTCTATGGCTTAAACACATTAAAGTAGTAACGTTTTTCAAAGACATTTTCTCTTTTTTTTTTTGTACCAGGATCAAACTCGGGAGCTTGCTCTTACAAGGCAGGTGAGGTGCTTCTGAGCTAAATCCCTGGCCCCTCAAAGACATTTTCAATGTTTAGTTCAAGTGCCAACTGAACAACATATTGAGTAAATTATATCCTATGAAAATTTTGATTCAAAATAAATTGTGGTTTTCTAGGTCAAATGAGAGGTAATAATTACCTCTTACTTCCCAAAATGTAACTTAAAATATGAATATTTCACATTGCTAATTAAAATATCTAGTATAAAATTCTTTAGTTTTTATTAACATCTTTTACTCTAACATTTTACTTTTTTAAAAAATACGTCTCTCTTCTGTGAAGCATATATAATTCAGTTTTCTGAAATGCTTACAATATGCCAGGCATGGCGGTGCATGCCTGTAATCCCAGCACTTGGGAGGGTGAGGCAGGAGGGTCACCATCAGTTCCAGGCCAGCCTGGGCTACATAGTGAGTTTAAGGCCACTCTGAAATACAGAACAAGATTCTGTCTCAAAAAACAAGCAAATGAACAAATCAAACAAACATGGTTACAATTGGTTTGTAGGACATATTTATTAAAAATATTGACACAAATGTAACATTTTTACAACTTAAATTCAATATGACCGTATGTGATTATGTCTGTACTTAGTAACAGAGTAGATTTACATATGATGAAGAGTATTTTTTATGTAAATGTTTCAAAAGTGCTTCAATTTAATATCATCATTTATTCCCACATCCTTTTTCCTTTCTTTGTTCTACATCACTATCCATAACACCTCTCTGTCCCAGTCACTACCTCCAGAAAATTAGAAGTCATTATGAATATTCTTTTCTATGTCACTGTACACTTTCAACCAATCTGGCAAGTCCTATAATTTTTAACACTTGAATATCTCTCATATCTTTCCTCCCTTTCTTCTCTCATAGTTATGAGTTACACCATGTGCATATTGTTTCTCAGATGTGCCACTGTAATAACTTCCTGAAGTATTTCCTTACTTCTGATTTATTTTCTCTCATTTCTGTCTTCTAAATAATGACATGTTTCTTCCAACATGTTAGTTTATTAGTCTTTCACTTAAAATGCACTAATATCTTTAAAGAAATGTAGTGGAAAATTTAGTATTTCAGTTATGTTTTTATTATATACTGGTCCCTACCTATAATTTTGCCCTTTTTTTTTTTTGCACACTGAACTCCAATGTATGCAACTTCATGGAACTACTGAATTCCTAATTTACATCAGGATATTTCATATTATCAAGTTTGTATGTTCTGTTCTTTCTGTTCTGAATGATTTTCTAACCTCTCTGTATGGCTGTTCCCTTCTGATACTTCATAACTGAGTTCCAAAAAAATGTTTTGGTGAGCTTTTCTTTGACCCTTCAATAGGGAAGAACACTTATTTTGTTACCATAACAACTTCTGTACATAATTCCTTGCATTATTCAACTTTTGTGCCTGCTGTCCAGCACACTACTCAGAACATAGAAGGCACACAAGTCTACATTGAATACATAACAATAGGGATGAATGATTTCTTCCTTGATTTGTATTTATCTTTTGTGTGTGTCACATATGCTGTTATTTTAAAAAGCAATTTACAGGTACTGTTTTTATGCATCTGTTGCTCATATACGAAAATACTTGCCAACCGTGTTGGAAGGTAAATACAAACCAAAACAAATGACACAGCAAGTAGGAAAAAATGCAGTCTGTAATTTTGACTGCTTTTGGTTATAGATATTTTATAAAAATCTTTTCTTTTTACATTGTCATAGTGCTTATTATTTCTGAAAACAAAACATCTCCCTAAACAACTTGGTTTTAAAATGCATATGTTTTTAGACCAGTAGCAAAGTGTGTAGAAGAAATCATCATGCCATACCACCGTTATTAGAATATATCTGTATTTAATATTTAGTATCAGAAACATAAAGAAATTCAATAATTTATCAAGT
Organism: Heterocephalus glaber; assembly: GCF_053883595.1. NCBI lineage: Eukaryota > Metazoa > Chordata > Mammalia > Rodentia > Bathyergidae > Heterocephalus > Heterocephalus glaber. Next base: position 733,238 of record NW_028258358.1, read on the forward strand.
AAGTAATGACTATAATTTCAGCTGCCATATAATACAAAGGAGATACATAAAAGAAAGCATTTTTTCTATTTGTTATCCATTATTATTCTTGATATGAAGTTTTATGTTATGAAGATGAAAATTACTATTGACTATTACTCCTCTAAATAATAGCATGAAAGCTTACATATTACAACTAATTAATTTCATACAACATAAAGCCATGGTAGTGAAAACACAACATAATTTTATTAATTCTATGAGAGTAATGAAAATGATATTTTCATCTATGTGGTGTGTGTATATATATATATATATATATCACATTTTCATACTAATATGAATCAGACAATTAATATGGCCTTACATATCAGAAGTTTTTAGATGTGATTTCTTGGAATAGTCATAGTCTATAGACTTTATTATATTTGTAATTATAAACATAGTCTATCAAATTGGTACATAGTTAGAAATCATTGAAGTCTGCACCACAAAATGAAATTTAATTTTATAAGGAAGATAAATTTCATAAAGAAGTAATTAAGTTAGTGTGAAATTCAACATGACAAATTCAAATGATAGAATTTAGAAGCAAAATTATATTTCCATGTGCAATAAAAAGATGCATAGGTCAAAGTACAAGAGAAATGTTATTGAAATAGTGAAAAAACTAATATTGTGGAGAAAAATTATCATTAGTCATAAAAATTATAATTTTGTATCCATGGTGATTGTTTTTAGGTGTCAATATGACTAGATCAAGGAATAACCAGAGAGCTGTTAAATCATTATGTCTAGATATGTCTGTGAAGGGGTTTCCCCAAGAGAATGACATTTAAACAAGTTTCTTGAATAAGGAAGACCCACCATACCCCATCCACTGTTAGTGGGTATCATCCAATCAACTACAGGCCTGGAGAGAACAGAAACAGCAAAAAAGCAAATTCATGCTTACTCTTTTCTGGAGCTGGGGCATGAATCTTCTGCCCTTGAACATGAGAACTTTAGGTTTTCTGTTGTTGATCTCTGTGATTTGCCTCAGTGGGCTCTGAGTTTTTCAGGGTTTCAGCCTCATACTGAAAGCTATATCATCAGCTCTCCTGGGTCTCAAAGCCTTCAGACAGGAAGTGAGGCCAACTATTGGCTTCTCTGGTTCTCCACCTTACAAACACACTGTGGCACTATTCTCAGCCTGCATAAACATGTGAGAAAATTCTGTTAACATGTGCTCACTCTCAGAGAAGGAAAGAAGAGGAGGAAGAAGGGGAGATACTAATTTGAAACTAAACTTTCTAATTGTTCTTCAGTGAAAACAATACAAATGTATTGCATATAGGTTTTAGCAACATTCTTCAAAAATTCATTTAGAGCATATGGACACCAACAAATTTAAATTAGTAGTGAATACAATTTTCAATTGCAGGATGAAAATTCAGATTTAGCACATTAAAATTACTTATGTAATTTTTAGGTAAAAATGATCATTTTCTGCAGTCATTCTCCATTTTCATGTATATGAGCAAAAATAGTTAAGGAAGGAAATAACTTGGTTGGACACAACACAGAGCATTTGTTATTTTGGTTTCTACACTATACAATATTACATTTAGGGGAAGTATTATCTGCAGCAAAAACCTTTTCTTCTTGATTTTTTGTATGTTTGTCTGTTTTAAAAGAGGTTAATATCTTCCTGTAGTTTAAGTATATATTAATTAAGTTTCTATTATGTATTTTTTAATTCATTAATTTTATTGGTACATTTTAGGTATAGAATATACTGACATTCATCATTGGGAATTTATACCTTTACATAATATATCTTGGTTCTTAATTTTTCCCCATTCCCCTGCCCTCTGTTCAACCCCTCCACCCCTCCCTATTTACAAAGACTTTATTTCCAATTTTTCTTTTTCTCATATTTATCCCTTTGCTTTCTTACCTTTACCCTACCCTTCCCACTTTCTCTTCTCCTTTAGACTCTTTCTTCTCATTTCACATCATCTAATATACATTTTGATCCTTATTTACACTTTCAGTTTCTTACACCATAAAAACTATGCAGTATTTACACATGTATGTCCTATTTATTTCACTTAAAAGTATAGCTCCAATGTACATCCATGAACATCTCTAGTTTCTCATTCTTTATGGCTGAGTAGTACTCCATTTTATATTAAAAAAATTTCTTTATCCAGTCTCCAGTTGATGGGCAATTGCGCTGTTTCCAAGTTTTAGGTATTTCCATCTGTGCCTCTATGAACATGGATGCACATATATCACTGTAGTATGATTTTTTGGGGGAAGATACCCAGCAGGAGAAGTGCTGAACCAAGTGAGACCTCCAATCTTAGTTTCTTGAGGTATTACCATACTAATTTCCACAGTGGTTGCACCAGTCTATACTCCCATCAACATTGGAGAAGGGTTCCTTTTTCCCCACAGCCCACCAACATTTGTTCTTGGTTGATTTCACGATAGCAGCCATTCTTTCTGGGGTGAGATGAAATCTCAGCTTTTTTTTCATTTGCATCTCTCAAATGACCAGTGATGTTGGACATTTTTTCATATGCTTATTTGCTATTTCTACTTCTTTGTCTGAGAAATGTCTGCTCATTTCAGATGCCCATTTTTGGATTGGATCTTTCAGTTTGGGAGGTGTGGTATTTTTAAGTTCTTCATATATTTTAGATAGCAGACTTTTATCTGAGGTACAGCTGACAAAAATTTTGTCCCATATTTTTGGTCATCTCTTCAGTGTTGGTGGTTTCTCTTGTTGTGCAGAAACTTTTTAATAAGAGATCCCACTTGTTGATTCCTTTTGATAGTTCACATGCAAATGAAGTTTTGTTCATGAAATCTTCCTACCCCAATGTCTTCAAAGAGTTCTCTCTCTTCCAGCTGGTTTAGTGTTTCTGTTTTTGCTTAGATCTTTAATCCATTTAGATTTTAGTTTAGTGCAAGGTGAGAGATACAGGTCTAGTTTTAATCTTTGGCTAGTTGAAACCCAATTTTTCCAGCACCATTTATTAAAAAGGCTATCTTTCCTCCAGTGAGGGTGTTTGGCTCCTTTGTCAAAGATGAGGTGGCTGAGTGTGTTTGGAGTTGTTTCTGCATCTTCTAAACTGTTCCACTGATCCTTGTGTCTGTTTCTATCCCAGTACCGTGCTGTTTTGTTTCTTTGTTTGTTTCTTTTTTAGTACCAGGGACCAACCTCAGGACCTTGAGCTTGCGAGGCAGGCAGCCAAACCACTGAGGTAAATTCCCAGCCTTAACATGCTGTTTTTTATGACAGTAGCTTTGTAGAATATTTTCAAGTTGGGGATTGTGATACCCCCTATTTTGTCTTTATTGTCTAGAAATGCTTTTGCCATTCTAGGTCTCTTCTTGTTCCAAATGAATTTTTTTATTGTATTCTCAATTTCTGTGAAGTATACTGTTGGAATTTCAATTGGGATTGCATTGAATCTATATAGCAGTTTTGGAAGCATGACCATTTTCACTATATTGGCTCTTCCTACTCAGGAACAAGGAAGTCCTTCTTTTTTTTTTTTTTTTGGTACAGGGGCTCGAACTCTCTTTCCACTTTTTGATATCCTCCTTGATCTCTTTTTTTAGAGTGCTATATTTTTCAGAGAAGAGGTCTCTGATTCCTTTCCTTAGGTTGATTTCTAGGTATTTCATTTTTTTTATTGCTATTGTGAAAGGAGTTGTTTCTCCAGTTTCTCTCTCAGTGAGCCTGTTGTTTGTGCACAGAAAAGCTGTTGATATTTTTGTGTTGAGCTTTTATCCAGCTTATCAACTGAATTTGGTTATTAAGCTTCAAAGATTTTTGACAGAGTTCTTGGGGACTTCTATATAGAATATCATGTCTTCTTCAAATAATGACAATTTAATTTCTTCATTTCCTATCTTTATTCCTTTTATTTCTTTCTTTTGTCTAATTGCCATGGCTAATGTTTCCAAAACTATATTGAACAGGAGAGGTGATAGTGAACATCCTTGTCTTGTTCCTAATTTTCACATGACAGATTTCAGTTTTTGATTATTTAGTATGATGTTGGCTGTTGGTTTTTCATAGATGGGGCTTTTATCTGGTTGAGATAGAGACCATGTATTCAATTTTCTGTAGGGTTTTTATCATGAATGGGTGTTGGATTTTGTCAAACACTTTTTCTGCATCTATTGAGATGATCATATGTTTTTTTCCTTGGTTCTATTAAAATAGTGTATTATATTTACTGATATGTGTATTTTGAAGCTTCTCTGTGACCCTGGAATGAATCCCACTTGGTCAGGGTGTATGATTTTCTTGATGATCTTCTGCATTCTGTTTGCCAGTATCTTATTAAGGATTTTTGCATCTACATTCATGAGGGAGATTGGCCTATAGTTACTTTTTTGGTTGGGATATTCTCTGCTTTGGGGATCAAGGTGATACTTGCTTCCAGGAATGAATTTGGGAGTGTCGCTTCCCTTTCAATTTCATTGAAGATTTTAAACAGTAGTGGCAATAGTTCTCTAAATGTCTTATAGAATTCAGTAGTGAAGCCATCAGGACCCAGGTTTTTCTTTGTTGGTAACTTCTTTTTTTTTTGTACCAGGGATCCAATTCAGGACTTTGCGCTTGCAAGGCAGGTAAAATAGTACTAGGCTAAATCGTGGCCCATGTTGGTAACTTTTTAATTACTTTTTCAATTTTATTAGTTGATATTGAGTTGTTTTGAATTGTTAGGTCTTCATTCAACTTTTGCAATTCATAACTACCTAGGAATCTGTCCATTTCTTCTGTTTGCCATCTGATTGGCATATAGGTTCTCAAAGTAGGCATTGATGATCCTCTGGATTTCTGCTGGGTCCGTTGGAATTTCAGTCTTTTCATTCCTAATTGGATGGATTTGAGTATTTTCTTTCTGTTTTTTGATAAGATTGGCTAAGGGTTTGTCAATTTTGTTTATTCTTTCAAAGAACCAACTCTGCTTCACTGATTTTTTGTATCATGCTGTTAGTCTCCACTGGATTGATTTCTGCTCTGATCTTAATAATTTCCTCCCTTGTATGAGCTTTGGGTTTGTCCTGCTCTTCTTTTTCTAGAAGCTTGAGGTTCAGGATTAGGTTGTGTATTTGAGCTCACTCTATTTTCGTAATGAGTATTCACTGCTGTGAATTTCCCTCATAAGACAACTTTCATTGTTTCCCATAGATTCTGATATGTTATATTGCCATTATCATTTAATTGTAGAGACTATTTGATTTCTTTAATTTTCCTCTGTGGCCCTTTGGTTTTACAGAATGTGTTGTTCAATTTCCATGTGCTTATGAATTTTCTGTGGTTTCTTTTGCTATTGGTCTCCATTTTCATTGCAGTATGCTCGGATAATATATAGGGATAACTTCAATTACCTTGCACTTACTTAAACATAGTTTATGAGCAAGTATGTGGTCTATTTTGGAGAAAGACCCATGTCGCACCAAAAAGAATGTGTATTCTGATTTTGTGGGGTGGAACACTCTGTAAACATCTGTTAAGTCCATTTCATCAAGAGTTTTGTTGAGTTCTAGTATTTCATTGTTTATTTGTTGTCTGGTTGATCTATTTGTAACAGTGGGGTATTGAGGTCTCCCATTACTATTGTATTAGTGCTTATTTGATTTTCATGTCCATTAGTTTTTGTTTTATATAGTTGGGTACACTATTATTCGGTGCATATATATTTATGATTGTCATCTCTTCCTTTTGGATTGTTTCCTTACAAGAATATAGTGGTCTTCTTTGTCTCAAGTAGTGTTGGTTTGAAATCCATTTGATCAGCAAATAGGATAGCTACTCCTGCTTTTTTTGGGTTCCTGTCACAAGGAGTATTGTTTTTCACCCTTTAAGTATGAATTTCTTTTTGAATTAAGTGTGTTTCTCGTATGCAGCACATTGTTGGATCTTGCTTGTTGACCCATTCTGTTTATTTGTTTTGATTGTTGAATTGAGTCTGTTTTGATTGGTAAATTGAATCCATTAACATTCATGATTTTAACTGATATATATTGACTTACCCTTGTCATGACCTTTTCTTATTGTTGGATTTTCCCCTTTGCATTTAATTTCCTGTCTTGCCTGATGGATTCATTGTGCTGGGATTCCTGGGGTTGTGATCCTCATTGTCTTTTCCTAGCATATTGTTTGAAAATTTTTGAAGTGCTGGTTTGGTATTCATTAAGTTCCATGGGTATTCTTTGTCATGAAAGTATCTTATTTCTCCATCAATTTTGAAGATAATTTTCCAGTACATCAATCTGGTTTAGAGGTTGTTTTCTTTTAGAACTTGAAATACTTCACTCCAGATGCTTCTTGACTTGAGGATTTGTGTTGAGAAGTCTGCTGTGATTCTTATGGGATTTCCTTTGTATAAGATTTGTTTGTTTTCTCTGCTTGTAGTATTTTGTTCTTCTGTTGGTTTTCTGGAATCTTAACTATTATATGACTATGTGTAGATTTTCCTTGAGCAAAGCTATTTGGAGTCATATATGCCTCACTTATCTGTATGTCAAATTCTTTTCCCCTGCTTGAGAAGTTTCCTGTCATTACTTCTGTGAACAGTTTTTTATGTTATTTGCACTATCTCCTGTTTCTTCATTGACTCTCATCAGTCTTATCTTCTATACATCATCTAGCAGCTGCTGTATTGATTTCTTGTGGTCTCTTACTATTTTTAAGAAGTTTTTCTTTTCCTGGTCACTAATTGTGATCCTGTCTTTTATATCTGATATTCTGTCCTCACAATGGGTTATAATGTTGCATCATCTTTCAATGGAGTTTTTAATCTTCTAGATATGTGTTTGCATCTATTTTATGAATTCCATGTGTTTCCTGTGCTGGGATTCCATCACATTTCTAGGCTCCTCTATTTTTTTATCTATGTCTGCTCTAGAATTATTATGTCTCCCCCTATAGACAAAATCTCTTCTGTTATTTGAGAAATAATTTCTGATTTTATTTTTTCCAGATCCTCTTTTGTTGCCAGTTCAGGGAGTCCAGGTTGTTGAGTATCAGATTGTTACATCTCATTTTCCCTTGGGGTTGCCTTAGGTAATCTGGAAATCTGGTTTATAGTGTTCTTTTCCTGTCTTCTTTCAATTGATGCAGCCTGCTGCAGGTTTGTTATGGGAACTCTCTGCTCACCCAGTGGGCTTCAATTCTCAGCAAGTCTCAGATCTGTCTGCTGCTCACCACTGTGCCAATTCCTGGGTTCAGAACGGTGGCCTTCTGTATCCCTTCACTGCACTATTGTCGGGGTGGGGTTCTGGAAGGGGACTGTTTATACCTAGGATGCTATCTGGGTGTACCACCGGCTGGGCCTTGCCACCCTATATATCTGTTGCCTGGGAGAGCCTTTGGCTGGGGGCTGTGCACCAAAGTCACTAATGTCTTAGATCTGAGCAGGCTTCTGGTTACGTCTGCATGCACTTACTAATGGAATCTGGGCAGGCCTCTGGCTGTTACTGGTGTACCTGTGCAGCTCTTTTCCAGGTGGACCTTTGGCTGGGGCCTGTAAGGCCCAAGATGCTTGGGTCAGGATGGGGCCCTGGCTAGGACCTACTCACACGTGTGCTGCTCTGGTCCACAATGGCTTCTTGCTGGGATCTGGTCACACTTACTGATGGTATTGGGGTGGGCCTCTGGCTGTTGCTTATGCACCTGTACAGCTCTTTTCCAGATGGGCATTTAGCTGGGATCTGTGGGCTCAAGATGCTGAGGTCGGGTTGTAGGACCTGCCCAAACCAATGCCACCCTGTGCCACACATGTTTCTTACTGGGATCTGTGTGCACTTACCAATGGTATTGGGGCAGGGCTCTGGTATTGTTTGTGTGCCTGTGCAGCTCTTTTCCAGGCAGCTATTGTTTTACCTTCTTGTGGCATATTCCAAATATTTATGATGCTGTCCCCACATAATGTGTTTGAAAGTATGCCATCAAGTTCTATTTTTGTTGAACGAATTTTTAAGGTGTCAGCATTTATTCTTTTTTCTATATTTAGTAGAATTATCTGAGAAATATTTTACCCTGAGCTTTCTTAATGGAAGGAGTTTTAATTACTATTTTAATATTTTTCTTTATTGTTTGACTTCCCAGTTTTCTAATTTTTTCCTGGTTTAATCTTGGTATACTTTCTAGAGAAAGATGAGCTTGGTAAATATTGCAAGAAATATATCCATTTTTCCTAAATTATCAAATTAGTTTGCATTTAGTAGTTCATAATTGTCCTTGAATGACTTATTTATTAAAATTAGTAACAATCTAATTTTTGCTTTAATTTATTTTGATCTCTCTTTTTCTTAGTATACTTTATGGTTGGTTAATTTTCAAATTTAAATTAACTTTTCATTTTATTGACTTTTTTATGTTTATAGTTGATTTGTTCTGCTCTGATCTATTTTATTTCCTTCCTTCTGTTAATTTTGGATTGAATTTCTATTATATTTCTAGTTACTTGATGTATAATTTTAGATTTTTGAGGATTTTTTCTACTTATATATATGCATCTGTCACTATAAACACCTCTATTAAAACTTTATTTGCTAGATTCAACACATTTTTGTATGTTACACTTCCATTTTCACTTGTCTTATGATTTTTTTCAACTTCTCTTTTGGTTTTTTTTTAAGCTTTGGTTGCTCTCAAGCATATTTCACAATTTTTACGTAATTATCAATTTTCTAATGAGATAAGCAATACTAGATACAATTTTAATCCTTTTTAAAGTTGTTAAGTCATTTGTGGTCAATCATGTTTATTGTTTGGAGAGTATTCCATATTCACTATAAAAATGTATCTTCTTATCATGTTGAACAAAAGAAAAATAGTTGTACATGTGTCTATTAGGTTCATTTGGTCTGGTATCCATTTTCCTTCCAGTTTCTATGGACTTGATTCCATAATTTTCTGTCTTTTTAAACTATTGTTGAAAAGCAATTATTGAGTTCTCCTACCATTGTGAAATCACTACCTATATCTTCTTCATTTACATTAATATCTAACATATATCACAGTGGCCTGATGTTGAGTTCATATAATTGTAATTGTTTTGTGCTTTTCACAAATTAAAAGTAAATAATGATAATTTTTGTCCTCTGTGACAATTTTTGACTTGAAGTCTATTTTGTGTAGCCATGTTTGCTATCTTGTGATTAACATTGGAATGATTTTTTTCTGGCCTATTACTTCCAGTCTAGGTATTTTTAAAGGTAATGTGAGTGTTATTTAAGTGTCATACAGATTAGTTGGATCTTTTAAAATATTCTTCCATTCAGACATTCTAATTCTGTTGGAAAAATTATATTATTTTTAATCAAGATTTTCTTGGTAAGTAAAGAGTTACTTATTTTTTTTTACCTTCCTTTAATTATCTTTTTGTCTACATGCATAATATTGTGTTATTTTGTAATTCTAAGTGTTGACTCCTTTTCTAGCACTTTATATCTATCATAGCTTTTGCTTTCTGTTTAAGGAATACCTACATTATTATATCGTTATAACAATCTATTTTAAACTGAATGTAATTTAAATTTAACTGCATGAAATCTCTAAACTTTTACCCCTTTGCAAAAATTTATATTTTTGTTGTCATAATTTTCTTTCTATATTGTGTATTAACAAATTATTAGACCTACTGTTAAGTGTTTCTTCTTTTTACTTCCATATTAAAGATATAAATTAATTACATAATAATTTACATGTTAATTTTAGTGTCACTTTGTTTAGACTTACAGCCACAACACCTTAGTTGCTTAGTTTCAGAGGACAGAGATAAAGTTGTCATTCTGATCTGGGTTTCAGTACAGTTATGATGTTGGGGAAAAGGGGATGCTGTGAAGTATCTGGTACCAGAGGACAGTAACACTTTAGGATCTGCAACTAATAGGACTCTGCGGCCACTCAGGCCCTGAAGAATTGGTCCCACGTGGTCGTGGTTCTGGATCCTGAGACAGTAGGGCAAAAATGAGTTTCAGGCTCTGTGCAGCTGTGCAGTGGCATCAAGTCCCCAGAACTATAAGATGCATTTATTACCGGGATTGGGGGCTCTGGCCATGCCTCTGGCTGTGGCCTGCCCAACTGTGTAGCTGTTGTCTCAGAGGGCCTTTGGCTGGAGGCTGTGTACCCAAGTCACTGGTGTCTGAGCAGGCTTCTGAGCAGGGTGGGGTGTCAGGCACTTGCTGATAGTATCTTGGTGGCCCTCTAGCTGTGGCCTGCATGACTGCACAGTTGTTTTCCAGATGAAACTTTCTCTATTATGTATTGACAATTCTCTTCATGTATGAGAATAAGACAAAGTTTCTGAAATTAGAACACTTATCATTGTTGGAGTTATTGTATCTCAAAGTGCAATAAGAGAAAAGAAGGTATGACTAAATGTCACTGAATTCTTGAAAAAAAAGACTGTAAATATGATGATGCTAAACCAACTTTTATTAAAAGTACAAAAATTTGCCCAAAGAGAGAAAATCATTGTGAAGCAAATGTTTTTCAATATTTTGGTGCGTTCTTAGATTGTTGCAATACAAATTGCTATGATGTGGAAGAGACTGGAAAGCTTGAGCTGGGCCACTTCTAGAAGAGTCAGCATACAATTCAGTTTGAATTTTGCTTAAGATCCATTGGATTTATAAAAACAGCAGATTATTTTTGCAAAATAATAAGTATGACTTTGCCCTTGTGAACTGTGATATTGTAACATAATATGAAATATTCATTTTATGCCTGACCTGGATTCTAGTATAGAGCTCCAAAACCTGTGAGGGATCATTGTTATTTTGCTATTGTTTCTTTAAGATCACATTGCAGCTGAGTGGTGAATCAATGGTAGAACTTAAGTTTCTGCCTTGCAAGCTACATACAAGAACTGTACGCATATCACTGGACATCTAACTATTGTTATTATGTCTTAAAGAATATCATTTATCCATCTATACAAATATAAAGTTGAAAGTGTCAGTTAAATATAAACATATTTTATTCTGTCTTCCTTAATTATTAGCCATAGATAGCATATATAATATATTTATGTTAAATAATTTTGTGGGGATAGACTTTCTAATAACATCAAGAGCATGGAATCATAACCAACAAAACATTACTCAGTCTTCAAATGAAATGTGGATATTCATAGAACTGAAACAGATGGACAATGAGGCCACCATGACCTGATGAAAACATTACTGGGTTGATGCTTCCAGAACTTGTCCTCGAGTTAAGATTAAATGTAAACAGGCCGGGAATTTAACTCAGTGGTTTCACCACCCGCCTCGCAAGCTGAAGCCCCTGAGTTCGATCCCCGGTACCAAAAAAAAAAGATTAAATATAAAATGTGTCAGAGTCTTTCACTCTGACAGTACAGCTTTTCCTTGGATTTGTCAGCTACTTTCTTGCAGTCTGTCAAAAAATTCCTGAGTTTTCTATTTTCCTGGACCATTAGTAAATTGTTTTTACCACCCATGGCATTGGCCTCTCAAGCACCATGCCTCCATAGCAAAACTCTTGGAGACAAAAGCATTATGAAAACTTTTCTGTCTCATATTTGGTCTTTGAACAAATAGTTTCTGAATGGCTTTTAATATCTTTGTAATTTCATGAGTATTAAAAGCTTCTCACACAAAGCTCCTACATTTCTTGCAATATCTTTTGTTCTAATAAGGAAACATGGTAGGCTTCTAGAATACCTCAGGATGGGACCTGGTTACCAGGAGAAACAGCCTGTAACTTTCAGCCACACACACAGAATTTTGGGAGCTCTGTAAAACTCTAGGGAACTGAGGCTTGATATCTCAAGTTCATGCTCAGACTTGTGAAATTAATGTTAGTGATATCCTATCTCAAAATTTAAAAAGAATGAAAACAAGGGCCAGTGATTTAGCTCAGTGACACCACACCTGCCTCAGAAGTACAAGGTCCTCAGTTCGATCCCTGGTACCAAAAAAAATTAAATTAAATTAAAATATTAAAAAAACCTTAATGTGAATGCCCTGGGTTGAACCCCTAGAATCCTTAGTTTAGGGCAAGCATGAGCATAAGAAATAAGACTCATGGAGTCTTTTTCAACCATCTGAAATCTAAATCTAAAATACTTTCAAGCCATTGGAGAAAATTAATCAAACCTGAGTGGGAGTATACAGAACCTTGATTTATAACCTGTTGGTAAGAAATCCATTTCATAATCTGGAGCTTATACTTGGGATCAAATCTAGGGGAATTATTGTAGGACTGAGCTCTGAGACTTTGGGATCTGATGTGATCACTCTGTTTCAGAATTGAAATTAATCATAGATCACCCAGTTAGTGTCTACTTAATCAAGAGATTAGGATGTGGCAAAACTGCCTGGGGAAGTAAATGTGACCTGTTAATTATAAGATCCTGGAACAATGTGCCATACAGTTCCCTGAGACATATGGAATTGGAAGTCTCATACAAAATTGAGAAAGTTTTCAATAGGATGGCCTCAGCCTAAGGTGTGGAATCTTAGTACCACCACTCAGGACCCTTATGTAGAGGTTTTCCTGGGTTCTCTTGAGATATGAACTGTATAAAAGGACACTATCTTGGCTTTCCTCATGATAGCCCACACTGTATCTTCCAGAATGTTCTTTTATCTTTCTTTTTTCTCTTTTACTCTACCCAAGATCACTCTGCAAAGCTAGATTTTCCCTCACTTTTCACCTTTACTTTTTCAAATCAACTTTGTCACTGCTTTTTGCTCATTCATTCAATCATTTGTTCAAAACAAGAAGAGTCTGGAATCCAACTCCACAAGGATGCTCGAGCTCCACAAAATCCAGTAATGCTTACTTATTGAGCCACTTTTAGAAGGAGACTGCACAGTAACATTATATGGCATAGCCAGTGAGGAGGAGACCAGGTAAGACCTGATGGGTACACTGTTTTTTTCTCTAAAACATCGTGACAGTTTTTTTCTTTCTCTCGCTATTTCCCCTAAGCCAAGTATTCTAAGGACTCTTCTCAAGGCATGCAGAGAACTGTTTGCTGCTTTTCTGGCTATGGGTGATGGATGAAGAGAATAAGATTGCTTTATTTTTTTTTTCTTCCAGGTGAAATAGACTTTTTCTTTCTTTCCTGTGTTATGTCTTGTCATACGAATGTATCCTTACTTCCCTTTTTGGAAATTCACCATGTCTCCTCTTATCCAAGTTTTGTAAATGGCTTTTATTTCTTGGTTTGTGCTTTGGTGTGATGCTGGGATTAAGGGAGTGATCAAATGGCTAAAGGCTCAACTGGCTAACTTAGCTTGGGGAATACAGTCTTTACATCATGGGAGTGAAAGGACAAGGTGGTGCCTGCCAACAAGTGGCTTGGCCTCCTTCTCCCTAATGAGGTAATGAGTCCCAATATAGAGACAAAAGACCCCATGGTGATTTCTTCTATGCTTAATGGTAGTGGCAACCAGTTGATAAGAAATGTCTGTCTCACAAGGGATGCTTTGTGGGGGCCTCCAGTCTCCTCACACTGCATGTGATGCCATCATAAGGAGTCAATACCTAGTTGTTTTCTTGTCTCTACAGGCCTAAGCCAAGCCAATAGGAAACCACTTGGACCTTCCCGACATGCAGATTTCATGGACTTCACCAGTAGGCCATATTCTTGGAATGTGAAAGGTTTGATCCTGACAATCAAAAACAGGAACAGCTTATCTACTTTGTAATATACTTTGGGTTCTATGTGAACTGGAGGTAGTGAGTGGTAGATAACGGAGGGAACTTCAAACTATGACACTATTCTCTAGTTATAGAACTTCTGCTTAAAACATGCAAAGTGGAAAGAAATGCCTTATGTTCAGGATTTTGTGACTCCCAAAGGGAATGCTTGGAAACTCTGGTGTTTAGAGTGGCTTCTAACGAGGAGAAAGATACTCTGGATGACCCTATCCTGAAACTCCCCACATGTCTCTTAGGGGAATGTGGATCTCTCTGATATGTTTGATGGTACTGGGAAGTCTCTTCTACATCCTCCTTATAGTCTACAGGACAATAAATGAGGCCTCTTTTTCAGTTACAGATATACAAGAGGTTTGGAACTATGCAAATGAATAATGTGCTTTAAAATGGGAAAGAAACCACCCTGGAAATGTTATTCCTCCTTCAACTGAACCAAACTGGGACTGTAATACTTTTGGGGGACAAAAGATGATGTCTAATATGCTAGCTTCTCTTACCAAGGGAAAGAAGAGGTAACAGTAGTTATAAGACAAAGAACTCAGCCAGTTTCCTAACTGAAAGCACTATCCAATCAAGGAAAAGGCATTTAAAAGCCCCCAGACTCATAGACAAGTTTCTCAGGCATGGCCTTCTGAAGCCTTGTCAGTTCACTTGGAATACTCCCATTCTCCCTGAAGTGAAGTCTTCAGGAGAATATCAGACACTACAGGACCTCTGCCTCATTAACAAGGGTGTCATTCCAATTCATGCTCTGGTGACAAATGGGTATACAATTGTCTGCCAAATCCCAGAGGACACTAATTTGTTCCTGGTCTTAGATTTGAAAGACACGTATTTTTTCCATCCTCATATATCCATACTTTCTATTTCTGTTTGCTTTTTGTTGTGGCTTTTTTTTTAGATCCCCCCTCAAAGCCTCATGCAGTCATAGATGGGTTCTTTTCTTTTCTTTTTTAGAGATGGCTGGATCCAGAGTATGTGATGTTGGGATTGTTTCATGCAGCAATGCTAGGCTCCAGGCCACTAAGATTAAGTATGTGAATGCTACCTACTCTAAGTAGTCTGGATAAGATAAAAAGAGAAAAAAAGACACTGTTAAGGTTACTTGTTGCTTTTGGTTTGTGTTCACCATGAACTGTTCTCTGCCATGCCCTTCTGCAAAGCCACTTTGCCTTGGAACCAACCAATTATGGACTGAAACCTCTACACACTATGAGCTAAATAAACCTTTTCTTCTTTAACATTGGCTGTCAAGTTCTTTGTCTCAGCAATGAGAGAAAAGTAACTAAGACAGAATTTAGTACCAGAAGCACAGTCACTGCTATGAAATTACCTGGCCATGTGGCTCAAATGCCTGTCAAACTGGCATGTGGGAAGAGGAAGAATTAGGAAAGGCTTGGCAATCCAAGCTGAAAAAGTAGATCTGGAATATTTTAAGCTGTACTTTATGGGAGATTCTGGTCAGAGTTCGGAAGACAAGAATGCTGATAGAAATTCTGTTGGTAAAGACTAGGCTCAGGAAGTTTCTGCTGGGGAGAAGGACCACATTGGCTGTTGGACTCCAGAGGATGTGTGTTATGCCTTGGCAGAAAGTTTGTATCTTGTTACTATACAGAGACTTTTCCTGAGACAGATTAACGATGACAGAATAATTAATCTGGCAGAAGAAAATTTAAGGCAATCTAATGTTGAGGCAATAGCATGGCTTCTGTTGCTTGCTTTGTACAGATTTATATTGAGAATCAAGAGCAAAGAGCCCAGAAGAGTGATTTAAAATGTTTTGAGTTTGGCCAGAAAAAAAGCTCCAGTAGAGCTGTGGACTGCAAAAGTAGAGCAGAGGAGATCTTGATTGCTGAAAAGGAACAGGAGGATAGAAAAGATGGCCTGAGGGCATCACAAGAAGCAGAACTTCACACTTTGCAGCCTCAAAATTTCAAAATGAAAGACTTTGCTTTAAGAAAGGAGCACCAGAGCACATGTTCCAGAATAGTGGTGGCATAGGGAAGTTGTTCCTCAGGATTTGGCTCAAAGGCACTTCACCCCTACAATCAAGACAGAAGGAAGCCTGGCTACTGTTCTAGCTGGCAGTAGATCTTGGTGTGATTCACATTGTACTAGTTTTAGGCACATGCAGAATGCAAGAGTTGTAAGGTCAGGAAAGCGTTCGGCCAAATTCCTGAAATAGGCCTGGGAAACCAGGCAGTGTGCCCCTGAGAGGGCAGTGTGTGAGGCTGTGAGTGTGAAGCCAAAGGTGCAGTGGAGACCCAAGAAGGTTGCAGAAGCCAGGAATGTGGATCATCTAAGGAAAGCTGCAATTAGTGAGCAAAGCTAGCTGAAAAAGAAGATGGGAGCTACAACCACCACCAGTGCTATAGGAAAGGAGCCACCTGATCTCTTTAGAGTTCACAAATTGCAACAGATTGCTTTGGATAATAGAAGTGGAACTGTGGAATTTAATATTCACCCTGCTGGATTTTGGTCCCATCCCCTGTTTGTAAGTTTTGGAAGGGAAATGTCTGTCTTGTGCTATTGAATGTTGAAAGTGTTGAACTTTCTTTTCGTTTGTACAGGTGTTTGCTGCTAAGAATTTACCTTGAATCTCAGAGAAGACTTTAGACTTGGACTTTACAGCAGTGTTGAAACTATTAGGAATTTGGCAACTCTTTGAGATGGACTAAATGCTTTTTTTTCACAAAGGAATATGTGTGAGTCTTTGGGGGCAAGAGGAGAATGTTATGGCTTGTGTTTAGATGTCCCCCCAAAGCCTAACACAATTATAGGTGAGATTTTTTTTTATTTTTCAGTGATGGCTGGATGTAGAGTATGTGACACTGGAATTGATTCAGGGTGCAATGCTAGGCTCCAGGGCACTAAGATTAAGGCTGTAATTGTTACCCACCCTAAGACTATGGAGAAGATAAAAGGAGCAAAACAATGCTGTTAAGGTCCCTTGTTGCTTTTACTATTTTGTGTACCATGAATTGTTCTCTTCCATGTCCCTCTGAGAAGCCACTCTGCCTTGGAGCCAGCCAATTATGGACTGAAACATTTACAAACTGTTAGCTAAATAAACTTTTCCCCCTTTAACATTGGGTGTCTGGTATTTGTCTCAACAATGAGAGAGAAATAACTCAGTAAACCCCTGAATAAGATGATATTCTAGATTACAGCTCCAGATATTCAGCATAGACTACAAAAACTTCAGATGGGGCCACAGACACCTATGCCCCAAAGTCCCAATTGCTGAAGAAAGCCTTTTTTTTCTGTGCTCAACAATCAGGACCCAGAGCAGGGACAAAAAAAATTGTCTAGGAATATAGCTGTCTCAATTAAAAATGCTTTAAACTCACCCAAATCATCTAAAGGAAAACTGTGGTTCCTGTTTCAAGTGTAAAAAGACTGCAAACTGGGAATATGATTTCACCAAGCCAGTACCAGGGCCCTGCTCTGAGTATGAGGCAACTGATGTGCCTGACTCATGGCACTGGAGGATTGAAGATCCCTGCTCCCAGAAAAGGGTTAGGTAGCCGAAACTTTCATTTACTAAATAGTCCCAAGGAAGTCTGCAATACCCTTTCGAAGGATATCACCATCTCCTCTGAGGAACTCTGTGTAATTTTGGTGTCATCCGTGAGAACAGTACTTCTTTCTGTTTTGACTTACTTCTCTTGAAGCACCTTGTTTGAGTCTATACCCACAGATGGGGTTGAGGGGACCCCTAATCAGTGATTCTTTACAGCTATACTATGGAAGTGGCTACATAGTTAACTTTGAGACAGGGACTAGAAATTCTGACTCCTCATAAGCTCAGAGTTATTCTAGAGACAAAAGGTTACTTGTGCTTAATAGGAGAAAGATGCACTAACTATCAGGCCATGCTCTTAGACACCCCTGAAGTTATTTTAAAAGTTGCACTACTACTAACTCTACTTGTTTGATGTATATGGGCCTAGAAGTTAGCCATTCTTATGAACAAGTGATTACCTAGACCTGTGCAAGTAGGTGGGACATTAGTGATGTCCAAACTCCTGAGGAGGTGTGGTTCAATGATGGAAATAGCTTTGCCAATCATCTATAAAGCACAGGCAGGAAATTCTACAACTCCTAGAAGGAGTCCATCTTTCCCAGAAGATCACAGTCATGTACTGTGAAGTGCAAGACAGAGACATGTCCAGAGTCTCTTTAACAAACCAAAAGGCTGATATGGAACCAAAAAGGGCAGCCGTACAACCCATTAAAACTGTAGAGTAATTTCCATTTCCTGTAGAACCATGAAAATCAGTCTACCCTTCCCATGAAGATAAATGACCCTTAGCACTTAGGGGAATTAAAAGGGGACTGGTGGTGTTTAGAAAACAAATGAGTCTTTCCTCAAAGGACACAATGGAAAGCTATAAAAAACATATCATGATTCCTTCCATATGGGTAAAGATGCTATATTGGAAATGATCAGTCAAATTTTCATAGGACTAGGACTATTGGCAACCACCCAAAAGGTCTGCAAAGCTCTCCACCCTGTGCTTACCTGGGGAAGCCCAAACCACCTCATTTATTAGAATGTGTAAAGAGGAGAGGGATGTACTCTGGGGAAGAGGAGAGGGATGTACTCTGGGGAAGACTGGCAATTAGACTTCATCCATATGCCACCAGGTAGAGGATTTAAACAAATATTAGTCCAGATTGATACCTTTACAGGCTGGATTGAAGCCTTTCCCACCCATTCAGAAAAGACTAAGAGAAAGTCAAGGTGCTTTTCAAAAGAAACTATCCCTAGATTTAGACTACTGCAGTCCCTCCAGAGTGACAATGGAGCTTCATTACCTCCCAAATAACACAGGGGTGGCAAAAGCTTTAGTAATAAAATATCACCTCCATTCATTCTAGCAGCCTCATACTTCTAGAAAGCTAGAGAGAGTCAACCAGATCCTAAAAGCAAGGTCTGGCAAAAATTTGCCAAGAGACAGAATAGTCCTTGGTCTGATTTCTGCCGATAATGCTCTTGAGAGTTTGTAACATGCCCTAATCTGGGCTAAATTTGAGCTGATTTGAGATGTTACATGGGAGGCCACTTTAATCCTTTGATATGATAGTAGTCCCAGAGACCACAGTTCTCTTACAATGCAGCTGGGTATCCAAATGAATCAGAACAGAGGCCTTCAGGATTCTGGCTCAAGAGGACCACCTACTGTCTGTCTAGGAGACCAAGTGTTCCTAAAGCCTTAGAGAGTGGGACATCTGCTAACCAATTAAAGCCAAAATGGAAGGGCCCCTTCTCAGTGAGCCTTGCCACACTCATTAAAAGGTACCAGGGACAGATAATTGGACTCATTTTTTGAGAATAAACCCAGCTCCACTTGAATTGTATGAAGAACAAGATCACCCCCCAAAAAGCTACTCCTGTGAACTTTTAGAAGACGTAATTAAGATCACTTTTCAAAAAGCAAGACTCCAGTGGTGCTTCAGGAAGTGTGGAAATCAGACTTGCTCTTCCTATTTGGGTTAATGTGAAGTTCCTTTCTCCCATCTAACAGACAGTTCAGTGATCATTAACTCTTTTCTCATTTCTAGCAGGTTTTTCTTTCTTCAACCCAGCCAGTAAACCACAACACTCCCAGGTAGTTGGACAGCACATAATCCCCAGTAGGTAGCCTCTACAGTCCCTTCCAGGTACAGAAAGCTATAGAAGACTGAGACCTCCACTCCTTCAGCACCCTATAAAGAGTTATAGGGATATACGTCTCTCAGAGGGAAATGGGACAGTAGATTAGGGAATGGCAAGCTGGCTGGTGAAGTAGGCATGACCTGTTAATTACAAAATTCCACGACACATGCAGAACAGTTTCCACAGCCCTTCACATGGACTTCTTATGAGAACTCAAGCAGTTTTTCAACAGATGACCTAGACTTGACCATCATCAGCCTGAGGTGTGGGATCCCAGTATCGCTACTTAGGATCTATATGTAAAAGTTCTTGTGGGTTCCCTAAAGATGTGCCTGGCATAAAATAACAGGCACTAAGAAGAGCTCACTCTCATGGTTTTCCTCAGGATAGCCCACCCTGGGTCCTCCAGGGTATACTTTAATCTTCCTTTTTCCTCTTTTACTGCGCCCAAGTTGACTCTGCAGAGCCACTTTCTCTTTTACTTTTCAATTTTATGTTTTCAAATAAACTTCATCACCACTTTTTACTTGCTTCATTCAATTCTTTGTTTGAGAGGAGAAGAACCTAGACTCCAACTTCAGAAGGAGATGTGAGCACCACAAAACCCAGTAATGTTTATTTGGTGAGGCACTTTTAGAAGGGGACTAACTCATAACACTGCTGGAAAAAGGAATTGCATTTTGGTTTCACTGGTTGTTGGGTCTGAGTTCAACTGAAGAGAAGATAAGGACCTCAATTCATCCCACTGAGTAGATTTTGACTTTCACATATGTCCATCAGCAGATAAATGGGTGAAGAAAATGTGTTATTTATACACAAGGAAGTACAACTCTGCCATAAAGAAGGATAAACCTGCCGGACATTTAGCTCAGTGGTTCCTCTGCCTGCTTCGCAAGCACAAGGACCCGAGTTCGATCTCCGGTACCAAAAAGAAGGATAAACTTGAGTCCTTTATATTAAAATAAATATAGTTTGTGACCATAATATCAAGTTAAATAAATCACACATAAATTTAAATGTTAAATGATTTTTGTCATGTAAGAAACCCAAACTATAAATGAATTACTGAGCATAATAAAAATTACTGGGAAAAATGGAGACAGATTTTTTGCAAAAGAAAAGGGACTAAGAAATGGAGAAAGAGGAGAGAATAGGGAGGATAATGGGTGGAAATAAAAAAGTAATAAGATGTATTATGTATATATGCCAACACTCTAGGATTAATGCAATCATTACGTATTATAAACATGTACTAATAAAATATTTTTTTTTTGGTACTGGAGATTGAACTTGGGACCTTGCACTTGGGAGGCAGGTGGGGGTGGAACCATTGAGTTAAATCCCTAGCCCAAAAATAAATGAAAAAAAAATAATTTCAGGAAAAAAGAATGAGACGCACAGAAATGTTTTATTCAACAGAATTAAAGAAGTACACACTCAGAAAACAGAGAAACAGTCCTCCAAGAGAGGCACTCCATGGTATGGAGCTGGAGATATTTCTTGTGTCTTTGAGGATGGAAAACTGGAATCTGAAAATCTGGAAAGCATGGGCTCAATTTACAGGCTATAAACAATGGCCCATTTATAGAAGAAAATTTTAAAGAAGAAAAACCTGGTTCCAGGGGCCCAGTACATTGTATATTTAAAGAAGGATGATCTAGAACACTTTGCCTAAAAATCTTCTTTGAAAACTTTGATTTTTTTTCACTCTATTCTACGATCAATTTTCTGCCTTTAGCTTATCCGCTAAACTAATATATGGACTTATAGTATCTTTAAGGGTTTTGGGTGTTATTGGCCTGGAAGGAGGAAAAAAAGGATTAGAAACTAAAGATATAGAGTACAGATATGGATGGTCTGGTAATTTTTTGTCCCAAATTTGCAAACATTTTAAAGATACAATTTTAAAATTATCACTTTCCTTTGTTTCATTTTTACTTATCTTTATTTCATGCTATTTACCTTAGTTGGTGCAGAAAAGACCTCCAAATATCCGGTGTTAGAATTATTATGTACTTTGTGAGAAGAAAAAATCTTGATTTTTGTTTGTTTGTGTATTTGTTTGTTTTTAACTCTATTGGGAAGAATGTCTTGAAAAGGATTGAAAGACAAAAAGAACAGTGGTGAATGTAATTGCAATCAGCCACATAAGAGAATTGAGGTCAATTCTAAGATGTAGAAATGAGAGACAAATAGGAAGAGGGGACTGAAAAAAACTTAAGAAATGTAGATTTTAGCATCCTTAGAAGCACTGTTAAAATTATTTTCAAAAATATTGATTTAATGTATTAAGTAAATATCAAAATCTTGTTAAAATAATATAATACAGAATCTGTAAAGAAAATATAATTAGAAAGCATGGACAGCAGGGAGGGGGCAGTTACAATTTTAAACTTTAATTAAGGTGTGAGCTCCTGGAATCTAGCAACTGCTGAGAAATTCACCCACTCTTTTGTGTTCTGGAAAATGGCTTATTGAAAAAAACTGGTCTTTTTTCTACATGACTAAGCTAATACAATGGTTTATATCAACATTGTTTATCCCAAAGTAGGCACAGACCAATCAAGTTACTATTTTTTTTGCCCCATAAATGATTTAAAACACCGTTGACCTTCCTGACCCATCAGAAAAAAATTGACCCTAATAAATGGCTTGAAAAAAATTCTGTCAGGCATGTCTTCCTCACCTTAAGCCCCTAAATTTAACCCATTCTCTTTCTGAGCAAGCATGGACTATGAAAACACCTCTTAATAGCCTCTTCCTAGAATAGGTTTGGTACCTGGTTTGTGGTTGCTGGAGTCTCCTCAAAGTGGTTACTTTGCTCTTTCTATCCTGTGCAAAGAATTCCTGAAGACAAGCACAAATTGTACCAAACATTTTTTAAATGCAGGAAAAAAAAACAGGCAAAGCAGAATGAGTTTGAACCAAGTAAAAATAGGAAAAGAAATACATCCTACAGGGTTAGGGTGGACCCACCACGTAACAGAGAACAGAGTGCCAAAAACTCACTGTGGACTGTCCTCTTGGTATCACCCACTCCTCAGGCCGATGTAAGTTCTAGGCCATCCTATCGCAAACCTGCTCAATTCTCACCAGAAGCCCACACTGCAGGGCTTTGGGAACTGTTTTGCATGTGTGTCCTGGGGTTTTGTAGTTAACAGTTCACACCTACTTCCCCAGACAGCTTTCCCATGTCCTACTGTTTAGTCTGAGGCTGAAACAAAGAAAGACTTCTGATGACCAACTGCCTCATATTAGTTATTTTTAGGTTTGTTTATTCCTTCTTATTAAAGAAAAGCCTTTCTCTGCCTGGCATTTGAGATTATTTTGATTTCTTGATCAAAAGGACTTTTGCAGTAGTCTCTTTTCCATTGTTGCAATAGTCCACATTACTATTTTGCTTTTACCATACATTTTTCTATTTTTCTTCTTTATTTTGTTCATGGTGTTGGTTCCAGGGATGCAACTCAAGGTTTCATATATGATAGGCAATTGCTCTATCACTAGGCTACAACCCCAGTTCCCATCTTCCTTTTTCAAAACTTTCTTTTTGTTTAACGATCATCTTACCTAGGTGTAAATTCATTTTTGCTAGACATGGGAAAAACAGACCATATTTATTTGGAAATTTATATTTATAAATTACTTACCTACAAACTTTTACCCATTAAAAATGTCACTGTTGACATCTCAGTTAAGTATTTTCAGAAAGTGGGAAACAAAAGAAAAACTTGTCCATAAGTATAGTTTTAATTGAAGAAAGTATAATTACCCAAATTACAGGTTTGCTAAACACACTCTAAGATATAGATGGTTAATTCAAGTGCTAACATCAAACCTTACACCAAAAGGATCTAAGTAAATTATTTCTCATATACTCCCAGTAGTCCTTATTAGTTCTCTGATTCAGATTCAGATTTAAACAGTGGGAGCTCATTTAACAGGGTAACAACTCTCTTCTCTTCCCTGGGGCAAAATCTATTTAACCTGGACTGACTACCTAACCAGGTGTGAGTCCTCACTGAGGTGCAAATTCATTTCTGTACAATAGAACAGCTAAGAACTCACCTCTGGGGAAGTTAACAACTGATCAAAAATGAACTATTTATGTTTAGTTTTAAAAACAGTGTGTTTATAAAAGACAAACAAGTTTTCAGGGGAAAAAAGAGATATTACTGGAATGATTTACAAGGGATATTGCCTAAGGAAACTACATGCATTATTATTACT
Source organism: Heterocephalus glaber (assembly GCF_053883595.1). Taxonomy (NCBI): domain Eukaryota; kingdom Metazoa; phylum Chordata; class Mammalia; order Rodentia; family Bathyergidae; genus Heterocephalus; species Heterocephalus glaber. Next base: position 756,823 of record NW_028258358.1, read on the forward strand.
TGATCTACTAGTATCTCAGGTTAGGCACTATGAAAGGAGTTGGTGACTCATGCTCCTCAGTTGCAATTAAATCCTCTAAAATATCATATATATCTGAGCTAGAGCAGTTTTACTTCTCTATAACATAGTTTTCTCTTTAAATTGTTGCCTTTCTAGGGATTTCTTTCTTCTAAAGTGATTGCAAAAGAATATTTCATTATTGAACAATATATATGTTTGACACTTCAAATGGTTTTCACTGGCTTCTAAGGGGCTTGTTGCCATAAAATCTGTCTTGTTAGGAATGATAAGCTTCTGTGAGCTCTATGTCACTGTTTGCTATACTTGTTTTTTGGTTGCACATAATTGTCAACATATATGATAAAGTACCATTGGAAGTACAGGCCCATCATATTTCACTATGTAGTACAGAAACATGGCAGCAGTATACAGATGTGAGGCAGATTCCTTGTAGTCCTTAAAATAGGTTAATTAAAATTATGACAGAGCTCATAATAATCGTTTTAACTGTTCTGACAGCTGAAAGTGAATGTATAAAACTATTTAAGTAGACCATATTCTCAATGACTATGTGTTATTAACTAAAAACTATTTTCCAACTAGAACAATTTCTAAACTGTCTCCTGAACAGAGAAGTTTAATTAATAAAATTACTTAAAATTCATTACTATTAAAAGATTAGCTGAAAAATTATCTAGAAGTTGTAAAGTTATTGTTCCTTTTAAATGAAGGCTATAAAAAATGGCAAACTCTTGCATAGTAAAGAGCTTTTTATTTTTAAACATTCAGTTAGTTTCTTTTAATAATTATATAAACCTTATCAACAAGATAATATAGCTGGTAATATAATGGTTATCCTTTTAATGTTGGTTAGCTTAAGGAATGTATTACACTGGGTGATAATTTCAGCTGAGAAAAATCTCAAAGTTATGGACAAATAAATTAGTCAAAAGCTACAAGCTTGATCTGCTGGAAGTTCAGATTTAAAAAGTTAAATAATATGACAAAAGCAGAAAGAATAGAAATGAAGAACTAACTCTAAATTCTTGATCTAACATGTTCACTTTGGCTTACATGATCAATCACATGCATCCACTGTAGGCACATGGGTCAAAGACAGAAATCTTTAATATAGAGAAAGAGGATATGTTTAACTACTATACTACTAAGTTTGATAAATATTGATAATGGGAAAATAAGAAAGGCATGAGATGTTATGAAAAGTTTCTAACTATAAAATATAAAATGATATTGTCTCATTCTACATATGAAAAAGTGAAATTTCAAATTAAATAATTTTTAAGATAATAAGTATGAAGCCTTAATTTTGAACAGTTATTGTGACTATTGATCTTGACTCCTTAGAATTACACTGTGACTCTTGACAGACCATAGAAATTCAAAATACAGATCAGCCTATGTGGATGTGACCTCCTTTCATCCACAGATAGCCTATTGCTCATAAAACTATAATGACATAGAAAAGTATATAATTTTTATTTCAATTTGGCATGTATAATTACTCAATAACTCATATTACCAATTGTTTACCTAAACAAAACACCTAAAGGGATTTCTCCATCACAATCAGTTTAAGAATTATCTGGACAATTTTTTTAAAATGCAAATTCCTGAAAGATGACAATCTTATTAGTTATTCTCATAAGCATGCATATTTTATAATTTAAGACAAAGCTTTGTGCAGTGGCACAAACCGATCATAGCCAATAAGGTTTATCTGAGGCATGATTATGGCTAATTGAAAACGGTAATATAAGGTAATGGTCATGCAAGTGATCTATGGGTGACATAATGAGAAACATGACCATAATGATTTCAAACAATCACTAGCAAATTTCTTATTTTCCATACATATATGCTATTCCAAACCCTACTTAACTTGAAATTTGCATTTATAAAATATCACCGTAGAAAAGTGAAATTTTATAACACTATTCATGTCTTTTGTATTGCTGAATTTTAAATTCATACAATTACTTTTTGAATTTTTTTTTGGTACCAGGGATTAAACTTGGGACCTTGCACTTGTGAGGCAGGCACCGGAACTACTGAGTTAAATCCCCAGCTACAATTACTTTTTGATGACATTAGTGGAAGAAAAGAGTGTTCACAAGATTTCTTGTCTTCATATATTTCCAAAATAGAACATATTCCTGTACTATCATTGTTTATAGAAACTTTTTTATTTTCCAGTGTGATTGGTGATATTTCAGATGGCGAGTACACACCAAGCCTCGTAGTTCTGGAAGGAAAACTATAGTATATGTAACAAACAAAAATAAAATTTTGTTTAAAGACATAGTCTTTGCTACCATTGTTATTCCATGATAACCCAGGCCTCTGTGACTGACAAAGAGGAAAATTTTTTTTCTTCTGCTCTGTGGTTGTATAGGATATTTGTCATTTTTGGCTGTCTATCAATGAAAAGGAAAACCGTTTCTACCTCACTCTTTATTCCATGAGAATGGAATGGCATTTATGGAAAGAGAGCTCTTTGTATACTTCAGAAACACAGGGACATGATTATTCCTTTCACTGACCTGCAACAGCCTGTAAAGGGACAAATGTTTGAGTTTTACACATTTGGAAACTGTTGGAAATGGTCTAAGAGATGATGGATTAAAACAATTCCAGGGATGACTCTTTGTAATAGTAGTTACTTATAGTCCCCCATGATTATTTTCCCATGATCATTTTCCACACTTTCAGCTTTCTGATGTAGACTCTATTCACTCTAGCCTACTTATAAATAATTATTATTATTTTACTTATTATATGTATTTTTATCATTACTTAATACATCCAAATTGAAATATATTACTTGTATAACTTTTTGAAGAATTTCCCAGAAAGAAGTTAGATTTAAGTGTCTAATTATTTATTTGAAATAAAAAATGTTATCATTAAAACTTTTATTTCTAACTGTTATTTTGAAACAGTACACTTTAAGATATGATATTTTTGAATTATGCAACATTACCCATTATTTTATAATTCAGAGATTGTCAAATTTTATACATACTTCAGACATCCACAAGCCTCTTTCGAATATCTTATCATAATTTCTTTTTATATCATTGTCTAATTTCCAAATATATTTAACTCAGTGACAGTATCCTTCCTTGTTAATGCTCAACTTATTTAAATCTGAGAAAGGAAATATTTGGTTCAAATCCGCTAAATATTTTCAGAGTCTGATGCTGAATAGCTCAAAAGAGTACTATTTTCCTACAATGTTTACAGTTTAAACAATTAAATAGTTGGAATATGTTCCAATAGGTTACCATTAATTAGAGAAAATTATTATTATGTTTTCTTCTATGTATTTTTAAATTTTACTTAATGGTCTTTTTTATGTTCTTTGTTTATTTTCTTCTTTTGTTCTTTTATTGATTTTGTGTGTGTGTGTGTCTGTAGACATGGTTGTTTTAGCTCAGTCTTTGTATAAAATCTTCCTCTTTACTCCTTGTTTCTTTCTTCCTGTCCCAATAATGAGGACTATCTCCTGGCTCTATTTGCTTCTATCCACCATAAAATATAGCTAGGTTCTATGGTTTTTAAGTACATTTCCTCCTGTATCCCAGACTCTCATGTCCAATTGCTCATGCAGCATATTCACTTGCTATGTCTGACATGAATTGTTACTGTCATAACATACTGAAAATTAATTGCTAATGTTGTGGTATTGAGATACTGTGGGACCCTTGAAAGGTGTTTGAATAATACATGGATTATTCTTAGGAAAAGATTAATACAGTTCTGGCAAAAGTAGGTTAGTTATTTCAAGAGTAGTTTAGTGTAAAGCATATGACCTCCTTTCTTTGTACTCGCTCACTTGCCTTCTATCAGAAGGCTCCCATGGAAGTGGAAGAGATGGGATTTATGCTCTTGGACTCAAGAACTGTTAGCTAAAATAAATTTGTTTTCTTTATACATTGTCCTGTTTCAGGCATTCTGTTATGGCAGCCAAAAAACAAACAAACAAACAAACATACAAACAAAAAACCCCACTGAAGACAAGTATCAAATAAATGCACCAAACTTGTCTGTTATTGCAACAGTTTCCCGCATTTCATCCTGATCTTTCAAACATGTTTGTCAAGGTTTTTTCTAATCATTTGTGTAAATGCTTGAAAATATTCTGGAGACAATGCAGCCCTCTCTGTTACTTATTTCTCTTATTCCAATTCATTATTTGATCCCAATAAAAATAACATGGAGAACATATTCTAAACTCAGCTACTCATTAATACTGTAGTTACCCAGGCCAAGTCATGATTATTTCTTGTGGAGATTACTGAAAGTATTGCAAAGTTGGATTCTTGTTTCTATTTCTACATCCCCCAGAATGCTTTGATCAGAGAAGTTCAAATATAATTATAAAAGAAAATCTGACCAATTTCTCATCTGTTCAAATCCTTCAAATCCACAAATATGGCTAACTGATGTGGCTCTTGATTATCAGTCACATCCTTGTCAATTGACTTCCCAGTTTTATCACTCCTAAGCTACTCCTCTTCCCTTCCAAAACATTTTTTAATCTAAAGATACTCAGGACTTCATCCCACCACTGGGTGTTTGACTTTTGCCTTTTCCTGGGTGGTTCTTTCTGAGATATTTTCATATTTGATTCTGTCACTATTGAAGTTGCCAACTCAAATTCTATCACATCAGAGAGAGATTTTCATACAATATTTATCAGTTAAAAAAACATTTGATATCAAATTAAAAATAAATCAATTATATGAGAATTAAGGGGAAGACAGGGAGAACCTTTTTCATGAAATGGGAATTTTGATGATAATAAGTTTCTAAGTGTGGCATTATAGACCCTTTATAATCTATAGATATTATAGATTTATAATATCTTTTATAATCTATAGACATCATAATCCATAGACATTATAATCTATAGACAGTGTATTCTATAGACATTATAATAGATATTATAATGTCATTTATAATCTATAGACATTATAGATTCTTTTTTTCTTCTCCATTCTTATTACATTACCTTTTATGACCATTTTTCAAAATTTACATGGACAAGTTATGCCTAAATTAGAAGTATGGGAAAATCAACTTTACAAGCTAGTTCTGTTTGTATTATTCACTGGCCATAAAAACATTCTATCTATCTATCTATCCTATCTTTTTTTAGGTTGACAAAGAAAGAAAGACCAAATGAAAAAGAGAAAAAAAGAAAAAAGAGTAGAGAAGTGACAGCACAAAAACAAGAAAAAGAAAGTGAATTCTTGTATTTGTCAGATTCTTTAGTAAATCTTGGAAAGAATAGCTGAGAATAATGGTTGTTAAGAACAGTATTAATTTAGGTTTTTCATCTGTTGCATCATTTGTCCATGCTTATTTATAATTTTTGATAGAAAATATTTTTATTTTGGATTACATATTCACTGTATGTTTCTAAAATTCCTATGTGGTTTGGTCCTTAGCATTTTGAATAATTTCTTAGCATCGCAGTTTCATGGTAGCTAACCTATTTGGTAAATGGATAATATTCATTCTAAAATTCACAAAGATTAGTTTACTCTTACACAGGCATCAAAATGGAACATTTTAAATTTATAGATGTTATCTAAATAAATGATGTTATCTAAATCAATGACTTAGTAAAACTTTTTATTAATGTCATAGTTTTTAAATCTTCCTTTCAAGCAATATATTCTGATATTTAACAATAAAATAAATTTACTTTATAGTTATGTACATGAGGAAAATATGCTTTAGGCATTCTCTACTCCTTTCTCTTTCTTTTCTTTTAATATTTTTAAGAGCACTTTCATCATATCACTTTGTATTTAGGGAAAAATAGAGGCTGTTAGTAAATACAAATAATCTATGCATTTTTATTTAAATCTAATATCTCTCTTCACTTGAACATTTAAAGTTGAACAGTAGGTATGTCACTGAGATACTGTTACATTCTATCATCTGACTATCTCTATTATGTATCTATCTATCTATTAATCGATCTATCTATCTAGAAAGAGAGAGAAGAAATAACCTGAACGCGGTGTACTGTTACACTTTAACCATGATTTTGCTTTTCATATTTTCAGTTTCCGTTGCTCACCCAATTGTGGATAAAATGACTTCAGGGATATGATAGAGAATATATAGACATTGAAAAATATTAAAGAATAAAATGTATTAATGGAGGAAAGTATATAAAGTTTAAAGTCATAATTTTGTCAAAGAATGTTTTCCACCCCAAGTCCAGTTAAAATAAATATTTGATCATATATACCTAATTAAAAATTGTTATTCAATTTATTATGTAATCACAGTTAATGGTCAATTCAATATGATGTTTATAATTCAGATTCCTCAAAAATTCTTCCATTTTAATATGCAAAAGTTATTATAGTCTAGGTTTCTTTATATTACTTATTTGAAATATCACCCATGAAATGAATAACTGCTACTTTGTGCTGCTCTAACAGAAAACCACACATTGGGTAATTTATAAGGAACAGAAATTTACTTCTCACAGGTCTGGGGTCTGAAAGTTCAAGATCAAGTCAATGGTATCACGTGAGAGACTTTGTGTTGCATCCTCACTTGACTGAAGGGGGAATAGCAAAAAAGGGAAAAAAACCATTGTATCACCACACATGGCAGAAGTCCACAATAGGAAATACATACTCACTAACTTTTTCAAATAGTCACATTCATTTGTACAGGTACCCTCTGCCTTCATGATCTGAACCCTTTCCAATAAGCTGAAACTCCCAACATTGTTGCAATGGAGGTTAAATTTCCAGGCTTAAAGAGAAATCTTTCCACTTGCCCTCCACAATTTTAAATAAGAAAATAAACAGATTTTAAAAATAAGAATTCCAATTCTTGAAGTTTGATGGACATATTCAAATTATAATGCTCAACAGTTTTATATGTTCCAAAGTGCATTAGTAAAGAATATGATCAAATCTCCACATTTTACTTTTGCCCAAAATCTCTGAATATGTTCAAATATAAATGTTACTTTTTAATAAATTAATAGGGTAACATATGAAGCTTTGATCAAATGCTGTCAGTAAACTTGAATGAAAAATTAATTCTAAATGGTGATTAGTTAGAAACTTCAAAAATTTACAATATCTTTAAGAACTAGGCAATTCAATCTTGATGGAATGCTGCATCTATGGATAAGGTCATAAATATTAAGGTCCTCAATTGAAAGTTAGATAATAAGTTATGTATCCTGTTCCCATTAAAGAGTATGCAAATGATTTCTTTGGATTTATATGTTGCAAAATAGACATGAAAAGTACTGTTACCGTGAGTTGCCCAAGTGTTCCAAATCCTCCTTGCAATGACTTTTCAGAGACAATTGCACGAATTCCTCCTGATAGCATATTCACTAGTGATTCCTTTGTAGCTCAACATGATCATCAGGAAATGGGAGAAATCATGGCTGCCCCTTTTGCTCCCCAAAGATGTGTTTGCTTACTAGTTACCTGCTCACTCACTAATAATTAAAACCATGATAGACCATAGAAGTTTGAGTCAAACACCATGGATTTGGAAGTAAGTTCTGTGACATAGAAAGTAGGTAGCCTTGGCTTCATAACCTGAAAACATCATGCGTTTACTGGGAAAATGTGTATTATACACTTAATTTCTAGTTTGTTTCAAGAGTTCAATCAATAAATGCTTAGGTCTTTTTCTGTCATATATTAAGTGCTGAATAAAATGTAATCAACTTGCTTTTAACCTTGCCTCTGTCTTCCATATTCAGTCTGGTTGATTTCTTTGCTGTTTGTTTGTTTTGTTCTGTTTTTTTCATTATGGTAATGCCTTGGAACAATGTAGATTAATGAGGAAGTAGAATTAATATAACAATAATTATTTGATAGTTAATATTTATATAAAGTGACTGTTGAATTTGTCATCTTATATATTAGCTATAACTTACTTCTTTGCTAATAAACTTGGTTAAGAAGGAACAGAATAATTCAATTCCTTTTAGTTACTGTGAGAAATTCTTGTCCACAAATGACCCTATAATTTTAAATTTTAGTAATTAGGAATGAGTTGTTCCAAAGAAATTTTGACTTAAGAGAAGTTTAAGTGAAGATTTGTATTTCCCCCTATTTAATCCTACTTTTTACAATAAGTTTTTCTTATCTTCAAAGATACATTCCTACATTTGAAGAACATCAATAGATATCTAAAACTTTGGACAGGACCAAATTATAAATACTCTACATTTTTTTCTTAACATAGTTATGGTAAAGGTTAATCTATAAAGTATGCACAGTAAGAAATTAATTATAGCTATTACAAACTGTGCCACTATAAACATTGGTGCACATATATCGCTCTGGTATGATACTTTTAATTCTTCTGGAACAATACCCAGCAGAGGGACAGCTGGGTCAAATGGGACCTCTAATCCTACTTTTTTGAGGTATCTCCATATTGACTTCCACAGTGGTTGCACCAGCCTGCACTCCCACCAACAATGGAGAAGGGTTCCTTTCTCCCCACAGCCCCATAACTAGAGACATTTATAGCTAAATGGATGCACACTGAGGCGATACTCTTAAGTGAAATAAACAGGACACACATGTGTCAATAACAAATAGTTTCTCTGGTGTGAAAAACTAAAAGTATAAATAAGGTTCAAATAGTATAACTGATAATGTGAAATAGGAAGAAAAGCTCTAAAGGAATTGGGGAAGTGGGAAGGGTAGGGGAAAGGAAAGAAGGGAAAGGAAAAAGCATGAGAGAAGAAAAAAATGGAAACGAAGTCTCTGTAAATAGAGACGGCTGGATGGGGTGAAGGAAGGTCAGGGAAATGGGGAAAAATAAGAACTAAGATATATCATGTAAAGGCACAAGATCACAATGATGAATGTAACTGTATTTTATACTTAAAATGTACCGATAAACTTAATGAAAAAAGAAATTAATTATAAAGTAGAAAAATTGTAACAATATAGAGTAATAAAAGTTATTTCAAATTTATAAATTATTTCTGAAATTTTTAGTTCAGTATTTTCAGGGTGTGTTTGGCCATAGGTTCTGGAAACCTGAGGTAACTGTGGAAAGTGAAAGTACAGATATAGGAGGACTGTTGTATTTATTGTCTCCTGACTGGACAGAGGGCTGCATGGTAGGCCTCATAATTATAGGAGCATCAAATCCAAGAAATGTGACAGTAGAAAAAAAGAAAGTTGACTTAAAAATAATTGGATATCAAGTAAGTATTCACAACATTAATCAAAAATATATTATATATATTATGTTGAAGTTGTTTGTGACTTTATACTTATTTATACTTCAAATTTATATGTATTTTGTTGACAGTGCCTATGTTCATTCTCTAAAGTCTATATTTCAGTTTTTAAATGTGAATATGATAGTCTTTTCTCCACTTTGTGAGCAGCTGAATGTAATTAAGATAATATTTCTGATAATTGTATACCTTTGAAGTGATCTGCTCACATGCTTTACATAAAAAGTAGTATTTTTCTTTTAATCCCAAACTTCTTAGTTCATACTAATATATTATGAAATGTCACTATCCATTATTATTGGACAAAATATAAAAACTACTAAATTTTGATAATACTTTATGGAAAAGAATTAAAGTAATATTCTTCTTCTGCATTCCTTCTCCTTTATGGTCCTCTGTAGAACCAACAGCTAATCCACACAAAAAACACAGATACTAAGGTCTGGAATTAAAATTTTAACATTAACATCTGTGTCTGTGCAAAGCTCTTGGTTGCTTTCTTAGTTTGATGCTTGAATGGGGCTGGTAAGCCTATTGATGTCTCTGCTAACAGTGCTACTGTCTGTCCTTGTGTAACAGGTTCTGGTGACCTTCCCAGGAAAGCAGACATTGAGGAACTAGGTTAAAACCCCTCTTTCTGGAAGTTCACCATTTTTGTTCTTCTGAGTGACTTAGGTCCATGGCAATATGTCACCATTTTATGAAAAGCACACAGAATAAAAATTGCCAGTATATTTTATATAGGATAAAAAGCACCATCCCTATGATAATCATAACTAACTTCTCTACATCTTTGGATCATTCTGATATTGCTCTAAAAATGAATGACTGAAAACCACATTTTTATCAATACTAAGAAAATATAATTCAATTGAATAATTGAATTTCATGCAATTAATTTCTTAAAGGATTTATTATCACTGTTATTAATAGTACATGTCACTTTTAGAGATATGCGATACATTCCAAACTTTGCAAAAAACTTCAAACATTGAATCAAATCTTTAATCAGATTATAATATAAGGATGTATTAATATATAATGAAAATCTAAGTGATTCTTATTCAGTATAAAATATTTTTATATGTTTACAGAGGTGTATAAATGTAGACAATTTTTGGCCATCTTTATTAGAAGAAATTCAATTTAGTAAAATTTCCATGCTATACAAATTAATAATCACACATTTGAAATTGAATATTTTCAAGATTATTTGCAAACTAATGTCAACTACACAAACATTCGTTAAAATCTCTTAAACAAAATAAGAAATTGAGGATTAATATTGTTAGTTCAATTCAGGAGAAAAATAATTTTTTCTTAAATTTTAACAGTTACCTGGTTTTAAATTCAGAATAAATAAAAACAAGATTTCTCTGCAGATGGATTTTTTTTGTTATGTATTTCTTTTGTACTTTTTACATTTCAAACTTTTGCATACAGAACTGAGTTGTATTGATTATATTAGGTTTGGGAATAATAATCATAAACAAAGACAATGGAAAACAAGCAAACAAAAAACACACAGACCGGTCTTGTCCAGAGCAATTTCCAAATAAAGCCACTGTTCTCATTATATTGCTATTATAATCCCACAAATGTAAAAGATTTACAAAACAATTTTATGTACTTTGAAGATTGTTGAGGGGACATAGATAATTCTTCTACATACTTATTCCAATCATCCATTTATCTAAGTAACATGTAAAAGGTTTTCATTGTTCTAATCTAATGTTTTTAAATGCACAGAGATTCATGTTGTATACCTTAGTCTATGTCCCAAAGACTAATTATGCTTTAGGTTTAGTGCTATTCATATAAGTTTCTGTGTGCTTAGATTACTTGAAAATATTGTCCTCCAATGTGTGGAGGAGTCCCCTGGATGACACCGTGAGCTCCTGTTGCCAAGAAGGGGAATTTTCTACCAAAGAAAGCATCTGGTTCTTTGGCAAAATCCATTGGTAGTTGTTTTGTACCACTAAGTTTGTCATATGGCTAGTTGCATTTGAGGGCAGTTTTCTAGTCCACTGAAATGAAGGACTCACTGAAATATTTTCTAACATTGATTTAAGTACTGATTTAGAAACTAAGACCCTATATATGAGATACACATAACATTAATGTCTGCATGCTAATATATTTCCATGAACACCTGTTTCTGCAAATGCCTGTGCCTGCCTAAATGTGTAAGATGAAGAGACATATTATTTGTTTGATGTTGGAAAAAACATGTTTGAAAGTCATTGATATAGTTTGAAAATTTATTCTTACACATTCAGAAATGATTACTTGAGAAATATTAAAAATACAAGAGTTGTTCAAAATCTGTTATTTGTAAACCTATTGATGAAGTCAATAGAAAAGAATTTCCTTCTACTGATGATGCATTAATACCTGAATATGTTTCTGTAATTTCCCCAAATACCATATATGAATATGATTATTTAGAATAATAAATTCATAATCAATAGGGCAGCTATAAGTCAGGGTTATTTTTCTAAGCTAAATTATAATTTATATGATTTACTAATTTCTAATATAATGATAAATAATATAGAATGCAAAATATATGATAATTTACTAGTATACTCCTTGGTAGTTAACTTTCTGCCTAAATTTAATGTGAAATAAATTATATGAATATAGAATGTGTGATATTTTGATAGTGACAGTTTATATCATTTAACCTTATAACTAAATTCCCTGAGCTTTTTCTCTACTAGAGTAACATCCTCAGCTCCCCTTAAAATCTCAATCTGCATTTGTTTATTGTTTTATATCAGAAACAGTTCTAACTATTGAAGATGGAAATTTGAAGATATTATTTTTAATTAAAAATTTTTGAGATATTTACATTATATATAGATACAGAGATAGATATATGTATATATATTGATATTATATTGTACCCCATAATAATGAATTGTTTATTTGTCAATTAATATTTTCATTAAAAAAGAATATTTGAGAAGCCAAATTCAAGATGATATTTTTTATAATATCTTCTAGTAGGACGTGCATTTTAAAACATTACATTATTGACAATTTAATGTAATGTACAAAAATTTACAATGTAAATTATTTTGAAATGTATATGTGCTTTATGAAAAATACTTGTAGAATTTATATATTTACATTATTTAATACTAAAGAAAATATAAAAACTAAAATATTTTAGCATGTTTAATTGGAATGTAAAATTAGTAGAATTTCATCAGTTCTATACTTAAATATTTAATTCCACATATTTTTAATCTTTTAATTTACCATTGTAAACACTCTAAAACATAGTAGCAAACAGCAAACATTTTATTTTGACATGAAAATTAATTTTACACAATAATTAGTGAGAAGACAGGTATTATTTTATTTAACCCCAGTTTTTAGATAACTGAAATATAAAAATGCTGTATGCTTTATTGAGATGAGCATATCTCATTGTAAAACAGGAATAAAATTTGCCCTTGAGAGATTCAAATGAAAACAACACTGAGATTCCACCTCACCCCACAAAGAATGGCTGCTATCAAGAAATCTACCAATAACAAATGCTGGCGGGGGTGTGGGAGAAAGGAAGCCTTCTCCATTGCTGGTGGGAGTGTAGACTGGTGCAACCACTGAGGAAATCAGTATGGATATACCTCAAAGAACTAGGACTAGAGGTCCCATTTGATCCAGCTATTCCCCTGCTGAGCATCTTCCCGAAAGAATTAAAAGAATCAGACCACAGCGACATATGTGCACCCATGTTCATAGAGGCACAGCTTGTAATAGCTAAAGCTTGGAAACAGCCTAAGGACCCATCAACTGGAAACTGGATAAAGAAAATGTGTTTTTTTAATAAAACAGAGTACTACTCAGCCATAAAGAATGAGAAACTTGAGTCATTTATAGCTAAATGGATGCATATTGAGGCCATACTCTTAAGTGAAATAAATAGGACACACGTCTAAATACTGAATAGTTTCTCTAGTGTGAGAAACTGAAAGTGTAAATAAGGATAAAAATGATTAAAATGAATAATTGATAATTTGAAATAGGAAAAAAGGTTCAAAGACGAAGGGTGAAAGGAGAGGAAGGGGAAAAGAAAAGAGGGAAAGGAAAATCTATGAGAAAAGAAAAACAAATGGATATGAAATCTATGTAAATAGGGAAGGGTGGAGGAGGTGAAGGGAGCACAGGTAATGGGAAAAAAATAAGAACCAAGATACATCATGTACAGGTACAAGCACCCAATGATAAATGTAAATGAATTGTATACCTAAAATGTACCAATAGAAGAACAAAAAAAATTTGCCCTCGCTATAGACATTTACATTATTACTCAATAATTGGTTATTAATATTCACTCGAGATTGTCCTAAGAATGGTAAAAGTTCCAAGTTTAGGAAAAGTTGATTTAACTAATATTTGTAAGTTGAGAATATTCATATTTTATTCAGTACAAATCTTTGATCCTGAACCATTTACTTCATCTGAAATATACATATGAAAATCAATAATACATGAAAATCTGAAATTAAAAAATAAATATTCAGTCCTATATTCTTGAACTTGGGGCATTATTTATCAGTTTATTTTATTTGTTTTCTTGTTCAGGAAGGAATAGTGATTTCTAATCCTGATGCAATCACTGATTTGGAAAATATGAAGTAACTAGTTTGGAAAATTATTTAAAACATCAAATACTTTTTGTTGTATGGGTTTTCATAGTGATTTTATTGACACATACAAATAATTACAAACTACTGTGCAACATGACAACAAAATTGGTGTTTAAAATAACTCAAGAATATAAGTAGCAATATTGCAAAAGTGACAAAAATTCAAAGATTATAATATAATATTACACAATCATTCCAACAAAGTAAGGAAAATAAAATTGTATTAAAAATTTAAAGCTTTTGTTTTAGACTTTTTGTTAGTCTGTTTTCAGCAGCTATAATACAGCAGACTGAGTAGTTTATCAAGAAAAGAAATTCATTTATCATACTTATGAAGGCTCAAAATTCTTAGAGTAAGGTGTAGCACTTAGTGAAGGGTTTCACACTGCTTCATTGTATGGTGGAAGAAGAGAAGACAGGCAAGTAGACGCAAAAGAGAATTCATGAAGGGCTGGATTTGTGTAATGAGAATCTGCTTTCTTTTTACCTATTTATCTGCTGTGGTGGTTTCTTAATTTAGCCATTATAATGGTGTCTCTATGAACTAATTAACTCTTAAACATTCACATCTTAATTTTATTACAATGACAATTAAATTTCAAGTCATGGTTGAAACTTGATAAGGATTCAAACTATAATACATATTTATTTCTACAAAGAGTTTTTAAAAACATTTTTCCTAGTGTAAATTATACTTGTGTTTTGTTTTTTTTGTTTCTGTTGCTCTTTAAAAAGCAGGCTTAGTCATTCAATCCTGCTATAGTTTGGTAAGTGAACCCTGAGGAACCATATATTATAGTCCCCATCTCAGGGTGGCACCATTGAGAGGTGTTTGAATGGGGGCCTAATAAGTGTTCCTTAAATTGTTGGAGGTGTGCCCTTCAGGGTTTGTAACATTTCTTCTATTGCTTTCATTTTTAATGTTATTAGTATATGTTTGCAGTTCATGAAGTTTGCAATTATCCTGGGGAGTGATTGCATGTGCATACCAAGTTTTGTTTCTTTTTTCTTTGGTTTCTTTCCCCTTCCCTCTTACTCCCTTCCTCCTTCTCTCTCTCCCTTCTTCAATGCCCTGTTCCATTTTTCATTCTTGTTGACATTATTAATCTTAGCTCATGTTGGGTCTTACAATGGTTACATTAATTAAATTTATAATATTCCTGTACCTGGCATATCTTTATTCTCCTTTTTCCCCTTCCCCCTCATACTTTTTCCCTTGGACCACTTCCCTATTGCAAGAGATTCAACTCCTTATCCCCTTCTAGCCTTCCTTTATTACCCTCATTTTTTGTACTTTGCCTCACTCAAATGAAAGATATCATACAATACTTAAGCTGTGTGTCTGATTTGTTTCACTCAACACGATATTTTCCAGGAGCATCCACCTTCCTACAAATGTCTCAAATCTGTCATTCTTTGTAGCAGAGTAGTATTCCATTATATATAGATCCCACATTTTTTTTTTTTTTTTTTTGCCCAATCATTTGTTGATGGGTACACAGGCTGTTTCCAGGATTTAGCTATTAGGATTTGTGCTGCTATAAACATTGTTATGTATGTACTACTGTAGTATTATGTTTTAAGCTCTTTGGAGATGATACCTAGAAGGGGGGTCATGGGGTCAGATGGAATTTCTAATTTCAGTTCACTGACAAATCTCATACTGATTTCCATAGTAATTGTACTGGTTTACATTCCAACCAACAATAAAGGAGGAGGGTTCCTTTTTCACCACAGCCTTGCCAGCATTTTTTATTGTTTGATTTTGTAAAGGTTGCCACTCATTGTGGAGTAAGATGGAAACTTAGCATTGTTTTAATTTACATTTCTCTCATAACCAGAGATGTTGAGCATTTTTTCATGTATTTGATGGTCATTTATATCATTTCTCTTGCCCATTTCTTGACTGTATCTTTAATTTTAGGTGGTTTAATTTTTTTGACTTCTTTGTATATTCTAAATATTAGTCTTTCTGAGGAGTAGCTTGCAAAATTCTTTTCCATTCTTTAGTTTACCTAGTTAGTCTACTGATTAATTGTTTTGCTGCAAAGAAGCTTTTTAATCTGAAATAACTTCATTTGTCGATTATTGCTGTTATTTCTTGTGCAATTGAGATTCTATTTAGAAAATCTTTTTCTTCACCTATGTCTTCAAGTTTTTATATATTTTATCTTCTAGTAGGTTTAATGTTTATATCTTTCATTCATTTTAAGGTTAATTCAGTATATGATGAGATATAAGAGTCCAGGTTCAATCTTTTGCCCACAGATAACGAGTTTTCCCAGCACCACTTGTTGAATAGGGTATATTTCCTCCAATATATGTTTTTGGTACCTCTGTCAAAGTTCAAATAGCTGAATATATCTGGGTATCCTCAATGCTGTTCCATTGATCCACACATCTGTTTCTGTTTCTTTACCATGCAGTTTATATCACTATTATTTTTATAGCTTGGAGGCAGGTATTGCATGCCTCATGCTTTGCTCTTGTTGCCCAAATCGCTGTTGTTATTCTGGGTCTCTTCTGATTCCATCTGAACTTTAGGATTGTTTTCTCAGATCTGTAAAGTATGCTTTGGTATTTTGATTGGAACTGCATTGAATATCTATAACAGTTGCAGAAATATGACCACCTTGAAAATATTGATTCTGCCTGTCCAGGAGCAAGGGACATCTTTCTATTTTGTAATGTCCTCTTCAATCTTCTTTTTTTCAGAGTATTTTAGTTTTCTGTGAGAGGACTTTCACATTTTTGTTTAATTCCTAGGTATTTCATTTTTTTTTTTTTGAAGCTATCACAAATGGTATTATTTTTTGTAATTTCCTCTTTGTCCCATTCATTTTTGATGTACACAAGTGTTAACAAATTTGCATCCTGGCTACATTGCTGAAATTTTTATTAATTCTAAAAAGTATTGGTGGAGTTCTTTGTGTCTTTTATGTAGCATATCATGCCCTCTGAAAATAATGATGATTTGAATTTTTCCTTTCTTGTATGTATCCCTTTTATGTTTTCCTCTTCTTTAATTTCTCTGGCTAATGTTTCAAGTACTATTTTGAATACTTGTTCCTGTTTTTAGAGGGAATGCTTTAGCTTTTTCCCATTTAGTGTGATGATGGCTATTTCCCTGTCATATGTAGCTTTTATCACATTCAGTTATGATCTGTCTATACCTGTTTTCTTCATAGTTTTTATTATGAAGAGGGATTTATCATGAAAGTTGGACTTTGTTGAGAGCCTATTCTTTATCTATTGATATGATCACATGGTTTTTGAGCTTGCTTCTGTTTTTGTGGTGCTTTATCCTTGTTGACTTACGTATGTTGAACTATCCTTGCATCTCCAGATGCAACCTACTTGATTGTGATCTATGAACTTTTTGATAATAAATTATACTTTATTTGCAAAAATTATGTTGAGCATTTTTGCATTTATTTTCATTAAGAAGACTAACCTATGGTTTTCTGTTTTAAGGTGGTCTTTGCAGTTTTAGTTTCAGGGCAATACTGGCTTCCATAAATAAGTTTGGGAGCACTCCATCCCTTTCAATTTCTTTGAAGAGCTGGAAGAGTATTGGTAACATAATGTCCTTAAGAGTTTTGTCAAATTCAGCAGTGAATCAATCAGGTTCTGGCCTTTTTTTTGGTAGATTCTTTATTACTGTGTCAGATTCCTTACTTGCTATTGGATTGTTAAACATTAGTATTTTGTATGGGTATCAGAATATGTCTATTTCTTCAAAATTTGCCAATTTGTTGAAATATAATTTTTCAAAGTAGATATCATCTTCTGGATTTCCATAGTGTCTGTTGTGATTTCACTTTTTTTTCATTTCTAATTGCATTGATGTAAGTCTTCTCCCTTTCTCTTCTTAAGTCTTGCTAAAAGCTTATATATTTTATCTATTCTTTCAAAGAAACAGCTCTTTGATTCATGGAATATTTTACTGTATTTTTAGTCTCAATTTATTGATTTCTGCTCTCATCTTTATAAAGTACCTCCTCAATTTCTGTCTTTGGCTGGTTTGTTGTTTTTTCTCAAGTATCTTAAGAGTTGTCATAAGGTTGTCTATTTGGGCCTTCTTGGTTTTTCTAAAGTATTGATTGTGATGTGATGCATTTTCCTTTTAGAACTGCTTTCATAGTGAGCAGAAGTTTTGATGAGTCTTATTAACATTGTCATTAAGGTTCTGAAAGTTTTAAATTTCTCCTTTGATTTTTTTCTGTCATCCATTGGTTTCTCAACAGCATATTGCTAATTTTCAAGAGCTTTTGCCTTTTCTGAATTTTTTTGTGTTGATTTCAATTTTCATTGCACAATGGTCCTAGAGTATGCATGGGGTAATTACTATTCTTTTATATTTACCTAGGCAGGTTTTGTGGACTAGTATGTGATCTCTTTTGGAAAAAGTACAGTGTGCTGATGAAAAGGATATACAGTCTGTTGTAGAGTGATAGAATACATAAGTCCATATGTTCAAAGTTGTGGTTCAGCTCTGAAATATTTCTTGTTGAGTTGATCTGTCTTTTTATGAAAGTTGGGTGTTAAAATCTCCCACTGTGATTTTGTCACTGCTTATTTGATTTTTAAATTACTTTTAAATTTTAATTTTATTGGTACACTTTAGGTATACAATATAATGATATTCATCATTGGAAATTTACATCTTTACATTATTTCTCTTGGTTCTTATTTTTCCCCCTTTCCTTGCCCTCCCTTCAATCTTTTCATCCCTCCCAATTTACAAAGACTTTGTTTCCATTTTTCATTTTCTCATATTAATTCCATTCCTTTCTTTCCTTTCCCCTACCCCTCCCACTTCCCCTTCCCCTTCGAACCGTTTTTTCCTATTTCACATTGTCTGTTACACCTTTTAGTCCTTATTTACTCTGTCAGTTTCTCACACTAGAAAAACTATCCAGTATTTATGCATATGTGTCCTTTTTATTTCACTTAAGAGTATCGCCTCAATGTGCATCCATTTAGCTATAAATGTCTCTAATTACTCATTTTTATGGCTGAGTAGTACTCCATTTTATAAAAAAGAAAACACATTTTCTTTATCCAGTCTCCAGTTCATGGGCATTTGGGCTGTTTCCAAGTTTTAGCTATTAGAAACAGTGCTGCTATGAACATGGGTGCACATATATTACTGTGGTATGATTCTTTCAATTCTTTGGGGATGATTTTTAAATTTCAATAGTTTTTGTTTTATGAAGATAGGTGGTCAAAATTTGGTGCATATGTGTTTATCAAAGCTATCACTTCTTAAGTTAAATTGTCATTATTTGCAGATGACATGATACTCTATATAGAAGACCTCAAGAACTCCACCAAAAGTCTTCTAGACTTAATGACCAAATTCAATAACATAGCTGGATAAAAGGTCAACACACAAAATCAATAGCTTTCCTGTACATGAACAACAGACTCTCTGAAAGAGGAACTGGAGAAACAACTCCCTTCACAATACCATTCAAAAATTGAAATACCTAGGAATCAACATAATGAAAGAAATCAAAGACCCC
Source organism: Heterocephalus glaber (assembly GCF_053883595.1). NCBI lineage: Eukaryota > Metazoa > Chordata > Mammalia > Rodentia > Bathyergidae > Heterocephalus > Heterocephalus glaber. Next base: position 776,301 of record NW_028258358.1, read on the forward strand.
TATTCTGAAACCTATAGCACTCTGGAAAAAGGGATCAAAAAGGATATCAGAAAATGGAAAGATATCCCTTGCTCCTGGGTATTAAAACCAGTAGTGAAAAATAGCCATACTTCCAAAAACTGCTGCATAGACTCAATGCAATCCCAATTAAAATTCCAACAGCATACTTCACAGACCTGGAGAAAACAATCCAAAAATTCATTTGGAACAAGACGAGACCTAGAAGAACAAAAGCAATTCAAAGCCATAAAGACAAGGTAGAGGGTATCACAATCCCCAACTTGAAACTATACTATAAAGCTACTGTGATAAAAACAGCATAGTACTGGCAAAGAAACAGATCTGAGCACCAATGGAACAGAATAGAAGATGCAAAAACAATTCCAGACACACTCAGCCATGCCATTTCAACAAAGGAGCAAAACATCCTCACTGAAGGAAAGACAGCCTCTTTAATAAATGATGCTGAAAAAATTGGGTTTCAACTTGCCAAACATTAAAACTAGACCTGTATCTTTCACCATGCAGTAAACTAAAATCATCAAAATGGATTAAAGATCTAAATATTAAAGCAGAAATCCTTAACCTGCTGGAAGAGAGGTTAGATAGAACTCTCGAAGACATTGGAGTAGGAAAAGATTTTGTGAACAAAATCTCAGTTGCATGTGATCTAGCAAAACAATCAACAAGTGGGATCTCTTCTTATTAAAAAGCTTCTGCACAGCAAGAGAAACCACCAGCAGTGTGAAACAATGTGGGAAAAAATTTTTATCATCTGTTCCTCAGACAAAGTTCTACTATCTAGAATACATAAAGAAATTTTAAAAAATCAGACCCCCAAAATTTAAAAATACAATCCAAAAATGAGCATCTGAAATGAACAGACATTTCTCAGAAAAAGAAGTAGAAATGCCAAATAAACATATGAGAAAATATTCAACATCACTAGTCATTCAAGAGATGCAAATGAAAACAACACTGAGATTCCACCCCACCCCCCAGTAAGAATGGCTGCTATCATGAAATCAACCAATAACAAATGCTGGTGGGGCTGTGGGGAAAAAGGAACCCTCCTCCACTGTTGGTGGGATTGTAGACTGGTGCAACCACTGTGGAAATCATTATGGACATACCTCAAAGACCTAGGATTAGAGGTCCATTTGACCCAGCTGTTCCTCTGCTTTTTATCTTCCCCAAAGAGTCAAAAGAATCATACCACTGTGATATATGTCCAACCAGGTTTGTAATAGCTAAAAGTTGGAAACAGCACATCCAGTTGATTGCCCATCACCTGGAGACTAGATAGAGAAAAAGTATGTGTGTGTTTTTTAATAAAATGGAGTACTACTGAGCCCTAAAGAATGGGAAATTAGAGTCAGTTATAGCTAAATGGATGCATATTGAGGCCATACTCTTAAATGAAATAAATAGGACACACGTGTAAATAATGAATAGTTTCTCTGATGTGAGAAACTGAAGGTGTAAATAAGGAGCAAAAGGTATGATAGATAATGTGAAATAGGAAGAAAATAGGCAAAGTGAAATGGGAAGTGGGAGGGGTATGGGAAAGGAAAGAAGGGAATGAAATTGATATGAACCAATGAAAAAATGAAACAAAGTCTTTGAAATTAGGGAGGGGTGGAGGGGTTGAAGAGAGGGCAGGGGAATGGGGAATAAAAAACCAAGATGCATTATGTAAAGGTACAAATTTCCAATGATGAATGTCATTATATCATATACCTAAAATGTATCAATAAAATTAATTTTAAAAGAAGGTATCTCTTCTTTTTGCATTGTTCCCTTAACTAGTATGTAGAGACTTTTTCTCTTCTAATCAGTTTAAACTTGAAGTTTACCATGTCTGATATTAGCATTGCTACCCTTGTTTGTTTTGGGGGTTCTCATGCATGAAATGTTGTTTTCCATCCTTTGATTTTTAGTCTATGAATATCTCTTTTGATTAGATGAGTTTCTTGAATACAACAGGTTGTTGGATTCTGTTTTTTGACTCAGTCTGCCAGTCTCTGTTTTTGACTGGAGAGTTAAGGCCATTATCATTGAGAGATAATCCTGAGTTGTGTTGATTATTTACTATCACTGCCTTCTGTATTTGTTGGTGAATCTTTTGTTTTTCTTTTGCTGATGTTTTTTGTTGCTGTTTATCCATTGACTTTGTTTCCTCTGTGTTTTTAGTTGACATCCAATTTGTTGTTTCTGTTGAGAATATTCTTGAGAATTTTCTCTAGAGCTGGTTTAGCATTCATTTATCTTCTGAGGTGATCTTTTTCATGGAAATACCTTATTTCTCCATTTGTTTGGAAGGATACCTTTGCTGGCTAAGTTAATTTGGGTTGGAATTTGTTTGCTTTTAGGGCCTGAAATACTTCATTCCAAGCTCTTCTAGCCTTTGGGCTTTGTGCTGAGAAATCTGCTGTGGTTGTAATTAGTTTACCTTTATATTTGATTGTTTTCCCTCTGGAAGCTTTTAGAATTCTGTTTTTGTTTTTTTTTTCATATCTGACAATTTAATAAAAATATCTAATAATTTAATAAAGATTCCTTGGTGAGCTTCTTTCTTCACCATAATTGTTTGGTGTTCTATAAGCACTACGTATTTGTATTTTAAACTCATTTCTTGTATTTGAGAAATTGTCTCCATGACTTCTGTAAGAATGTTATTGAATCCATCTGTGTTATCTTCTAGTTTTTCTCTAACTCCAATTAGAATTAGGTTGCTCTCTTTCTTATCATCTAGTAGTTTTTAAATAGTCCTCTATTATTCCCTATTATTTCTTTTTGGTTTATTTGAGCTCTATACAACAACTCTTTTGTCCTCAATATCAGGCACTGTGTCTTCACATTGTATGAAATATATATATATATATATATTTCAGGTATTTCTGTCTGACATCTTTTCAAGGATTCCATATCTTTATTGAATCTCTCTTTCAGATTTTAAACTGTTTTGTTTAGTTTGTCCAGTTTTTTTTACCTATTTTCTCCAAATTCACTGTGGAAATATTGAGTGAAATTGCTGTGAACTTTTGAATCATTTCCTCTGAACTCATTTATTTTCTTCATTCCTTCTATGACTTTTAAAATTAACTTTATTGGTATATTTTATATATATATATATATATATATCTCACATTCATCTTAGGGGATATGTACATGATATATCTTGATTCTTGTTTATTTTCCCATTCTCTTCCTCTCCCTTCAACTATTCTTCCCCTCCTTGTTTCCATTTTATCCTTCTTTTCTCATTTTTTTCTTTTCCCTTTCTTCCTTTCCTCCTCCTGCCTCCCTAGTTCCCCCTTCCCATTTGGACATTTCTTCCTATTTTGTAATATCTATTTTACATTTTGATCCTTGTTTATACTTCTTTGTATCTTCCCAAAAGAATTAAAAGCACCATAACCACAGTGATATATGGACACCCATGTTTATAGCAGTGCAATATGTAACAGCTAAATCTTGGAAACAACCCAAATGTCCATCAACTGATTAATGGATAAAGGAAATGTGTTTTTCTTTATACAATGGAGTGCTATTCAGCCATAAAGAAGGGTAAACTTGAGCTGTTCTAAGTAAATGGATGCACCTTGAGACCATACTCTTCAGTGAAATAAATTGGACCAAATGTCTATAAATTTTCCATAGATTTCTGCTACCTAGTATTTGTTTGCTTCTCCTATTTTAACCCCTTGTTCTGCCTTGGGAATGTTGGGAGGTAGGGTTTGGAGATCATCTACTTCCTTGATTCTCCATTCTCCTAAGTGTGTATATATGTTTATTTATGTCTCTCTGTCTCTCTCTCTCTCTCTCTCTCTCTCTCTCTCTATATATATATATATATGTATAGATAGATAGATATAGATATACTCTTTCCCCCCCTCCTATTTTAGGACAATTATTACAGGGTGAAGCTAGAGAAATGAGGAGTTTATGGCTTATATGGAGATTTTTAAATAGGATATTGCCTCCTCATGATTAATACTCAGCTTTTCTCCTTCAAGGTTAATATTTACTCCTTCTGTTATTTGCTTTAAATAATTTCAACTCTGTCCCTATATTTTACTAAAAGAATTACTTCTATATAAAACACATTCACAGATACAATCTTACAACACCCCAAATGGCAGTCCTTGCAGTCGCACTTTCCCCTCTGTCTGTTCTCTGTGTGCAATAGGACAGTTTACTATTTGCAGTTGTTCTGCAATGAGGTAGGTGAGGTGGGGTGAATTGGAGGTGGTATGATGAGGAATGTTGGACACTGAAGGAGAGGTTTGAAGGGGAGAATAATGGTAGATGAGAAAAAAAGTTTGTGATGTATGGTCTGATTTTATTGGAGTAGTTTTATTTGAGTTGAAAGGTTAATACTGTAAAATTTCAGAGGATATTTTGTGGGAGCAGGGGTGAGATATGGGAGAGAGTGGGTTTATTGTGTGATTGAGGAAAGTTATATGGTTGTCAGAACTTGCTGATGGGGAGATCAATGAGGTAGGTAAGGTATGGAAGAGCCAAAGAATTAGGATGAAGGTGATCAAGGAATAACACTACAGAAGATAAGAGTGACTATGAGGGAGTTAAGTATACCTAGGAGTAGGAGTTTATGTGTTTGGAAAAAGTATAGTAATATGCTAAGGTACAAATTCCCAATGATGATGTGATCATAATGTATACCTAAAATGTGCCAATATACTTAATGAATAAAAAGGAAAAATAAATGTTAATATCCTCACTGGGGTTTGAGGTGAAGAAATCAGATAGGAAACTGAGACAAGGGAGTGATAGATAATGTAGACACCTATTAAATCAGAAGCAATGAAAGAAACTAGTAACAACCTAGCATACCATAACAGAACATAGCATAACCCCACTAAATAATCTTCATTTATTAAGTAAATCAAGAAACATAAAAATATATAAAATATTAATGTCTGATTGGTATGCACATCAAGTATTCCAATGAGGCATTGGATATGTGAGTCCCAAGTAGCTTCTTTGCCAGAGAGTATGAGTGCTCACACTCCAATAACTCCTCAGATCCCTGTACCACAATACTGAAGCCAACTCAGACTCAGGACTTCTTTCTGCCAGGTTGCAGGCACTATTGCAGGGTCTGACCCAGTCTGAGTTCTTGGGTCAGGAACTCTTGCTGTCCCTCTCCCTGGGTGTGATGGTGGAGGTTCACTGGGACAAAATTGTCCACTGTGTCAAGATTATTCCTATACAATCAAGTCAGCTACAGCAGTAACAAGGTAATCCATTACAGTTGTCTTTCAGGAGTAGTTGTGGAGTACCATACCACGAGAATGTTTTTGGTCTCCATTTAACCTAGAGCATAAATCTACATTTATACTGTAAACATCTTAATTACTCCAGTTTTGACCCAGAGTTAATGTGCACTAAATGTAATGGCTGTTTCTCCTCTAATGGTGAAAATATTATTTAAAAGTAATTTTATAGGATGAATAGTAATTTTATAAGACAAACAGCAATTTTATAGGGTCAGTTATCTAAAGCCCAGAGGGTTGGTGTCTGGGTAATGCCAGAGTGGGGAGGAGAAAAGAAGAAAGACAAAAAAATTTTAAGTCCCATAATTTGTGGTATGGAGAGGAGGAAATTGGAGGGGACCCAGGTCCAAATACTGGGCTCTTCCCTACAATGCATCCCTGGCAGCTCCTGCTCCACAGTTGTAGCTGCAGGCACTTATGCTGAGATCACTCACCAACTTTGATTGTAGAAGTCTGCTCTAGAAGCAGTATCCCATGTTTTTCTTGCTTGTTCCAACTGCAAGTGATTCTTCTGGTCCCAGTGCAGTTGTCCAGTTCTCTTTGAGTAAAAAAATTGTCAGCTTCATTTTGCCTCACAGCTGTTGCCTGCCAAGGAGTGTCAGTAGCACTGCATGGTACCTCCTCCACAGTGTGATCTATTTGTTCTGTATCTTTTAATCCTATTTTAGTCTCCTCTGTAAATCCTCTTGGGGAACCCTTCCCTTCCTGGGTAACCTTTCACTACAGTTCCTCTCCAAGCTATTGTTTTCCAGACTTCAGAGACTTCGTCCTGGAGAAGTTAAACTGCTGGTACTGTTCCACTGTTTTGAGACTCTTCTCTGTAGCATTCCTGTGTTTACCTTTTCCACTTTTGCTTCCTGTATCACAAAGTAAGAATTTTGTTAGACTACCTGCTCCTTCTATGAGGTGCTCCCCCAGTCAGAGGCTCAGAGAAATGAGTAAATTTTATCTTGGATTGTCACCTCAAAAAATGTGACCCAATATTACTCTTTTCTCTTTGTACATTAATTGTCTCACATATCTTGGTAGAGTGATAGAAAGTTGGACTAACATAATACCAATCTTACTAAAAATCTCTGTCTTCTTGTGTATCTTAAATTCCAATGAAAATTTAGAAATATCAAATAATATTGTTTTCCAAGTTACATTAAGCAAACTGGAAAGTATTTTCAGAAAAGTTTTTAATAACATTCATTTAATGAGTAATTATCATCAAATCTACTAGTAAATAAATGAGAATAAAGGAAATATTACATTGATTCTTCTAATGCTCAGCATATGATTCAATTTGTGATTAGTTGTAGTATGTGAATATGCTCATTTTGATAGAGCAAATGGTAGTATTTTTTAAAATAAATGTACATGAAAATATTACTTTGTTCATTTTCAAATGTTCATATTACATATAAAATATCTTCAAATGCAATGTGTCTTTTCTACAAAGTGCAAATTTAACTATATACTAATGGTTTTATAATGATGTGTTTCAGAAAATGTTAAAAGAATTAACTTTGACAATTGGCAGTTGGTAGTATCGATGGCTTTATTGCAAGTAGGCATTTTTATTTCATTTTGCAAGTTCCTTCAGCAGCCACGTGATTTATAAAGACATTAAAATAATCTTGCATTTTAGTTAATTGTATTTTAAATTATTAAATTAATTTTGAAAGCATACACAATAACAATTGCAATTTTGACATATTTAGGTTATATATCTAAATATGGAACCATATTTTCTGTTTTCTGATACAATCTCATTACTAAATAGTTGAGAAAATAGTTTTGAGTTATAAATTATGACCCAGCAGTGAATGATGATTTTTCATAATTTCTGCTCAACCAGAAACCTGTATAAAATTGTAAAAATGCATTGTCGACCTCATAAATCTCAAAAGGTAATGTTAAATAATGGTGGATTATTGGAAAGATGCTGCTTTTAGTCAACATGACTCTGTGCAATAGAGACCCTACCATAATAAAACAAAAACAAATTTATATCATCCTCTCACATCTTTGAGTAGATGGAATAATATTGTGAATTTACCTCTTCCAGAAATCTAAACTCTATTTTTCATGTTCAAATTTGTAAGAAAATTTTACAGTCCTAGGAATGCTACTTGTTGTGACTAAGGAAGATTTATGAAGCTTAAAAGTTTTGGTTATAAGATATTTTGGATATTTTATTTGTGAATACTTTTAAACTCTGATTTATATGGCTATTCTTGATAAATAAAAGCAGAGGAGATCAATAAAGAAGAGAATGTTGGTGATATAAAATTGAGAGAGAAGAATAAATATATTTTAGTAGAAATTAATAATAAGACTTACAAAGCAAAATATTTTCAGATAAATCCCTACTCCAAAAATTACTATGCAATTAATTTCAATATCTGGGAGAATAACAAAATTGAATAATATATAGATCAGAGGTTTGTAAATTAAGATCAGTAAGCTTGTATGTATAACTGCTGAATAACCAGAGAAATGGTGAGCCGTAGTTTACCTAGTACAGAGAAGCAGGAAAGGCATAGGCAGCCATTTCTTAAAGATGTCACCTATCAAATACCCTATCAGTTTAAATCACAAATTTTCTTAGAAACTATAAATATTCACAATACTGATGAAAATAAAACTCATTGGTCTGTAGTTTGTTTGTTTCCTTACCTTACCTTTTGCTTCTGTTTGGCTACAATCCTATGGGATTAATATCATGTACACTTAAATAAATCTAAACTGCTTTCTTTCCTAATGGGATGGTTTGCATGTGGTTTGAGGTTCTCCTAAGAATTTACATATTGGAATTTAACCTTTATTGTAAGGTGTTAAAAGGGTAAAAATTTAATCAAAGTGTAGTGTTTAGAGCCAAGGTTTGGGAGAAGTGACTGGATTAAAATGTCATTATGTTGCCACCCCCATGATTGAATCTTTGGTGGTTCTTAAGAGGGAGGGCAGCTGGACAGACATGTATAGATACATGCTCCTTGTATCTTGCATATAATGCCTGTACCACTTAAAGACATTTCTAGCAAGAAAGTCATCATGAGATGAATATCTAGACCTTGTATCTACACTAAGATGACCAACAGACTCTTCTTTCTGTTTTGCTAAATCTGCACTATCATGCACTAACAGACAACAAATTCTAACACCTAACATATTTGTGCTATTCTCAGGAAGCTATTTCTAAAGGTTTCACAAAGTTCTCTTTGCATCTTTTCATTACAGTCACAAAAGCAGGCAGCTTGAGTTTAAACTTCACACTATGCCACAAAATTGTTGTGTTGGTCCTGCTATTAAGCCTCTTTTTGCAGCAGTAAAGATTTTCGGGGTTTAATGTGCTAAATTTGGTTTTGTCCATATATAATTTTTATGTATCTTTCATACACTGCTCTACTGATGGCAGTGAGGTCATTAAGATGTTTTTAATACTCTGATTATTTGGTCTCCATTTGAAGAAACAGGACAGGGAACAAATTATCTACACTGGATCAATTAACTCAGAATGTTTTCTTTCTTATATTTTTACCATTTTTGTTTTTATTTTCATCTTGAGAATTTCTATATTTGAGCTACCTGCCCATTGCAGAGTTTCTAGATTACCAAATAATGGTCAAGTTGTTTTGTTAGCAACTGTAAATTTGGGGGTTAGGGAACTTGTTTACTTAATTTCCTGAAATATTTTCTTGAAAGTTGATACAATTTTCTTGAGAAATGATATAATCCTTCTGGAAATTACTTACTTATAAAGTTTTGTCCAATGTGCATATAATAGGGATTTCTAATTCAAATAGGTTTTCTATCAAAAGGGAGATATTTTGCCTCTGGGGCATCATACTAGCACCCCCAGCACCAAGGTAAAAAGCCATGCCAACACTGAGGAGGAGCCTTCTGAGCCTCTGTACCACCACCACCAGCACAGAGGAGCAGACACCCCCAGTGCCGAGGAGGGCACCAGCAGCACACACCCGACCTGTTGAAATGAGAAGACAGGTAAACAAGTCTCAAAGCCAGACTTCCAGATCACATAAAGCAACTCCAAAGGGAAACAAGATGGAACAATCTGATACTCAACCACCTGGAATCTCTGAACTAGCAACAAGAGGTTGTGATCAGAAATAATTCTTTAGATAACAGCAAAGATTGCAAAGATTGTGCCCATAGTACAAGACATGATTTATAAATCTAGAAAGAACACAAATAAAAAAAAGAGAGGAGCTGACGAACATGATGGAATCCCAACATAGGAGACAAATGGAATCCATAAAAGAGATGCAAACAGATTTCCAGGAGATTAAAAACTCCATTGAAAGTTTACACAGCAGAATGAGCCAATGTGAGGACAGAATTTCAGATATAGAATATAAGATTGCAATTAGTGAACAGGAAAAGAAAAATTACTTTAAAATAGTAAGGGACCAGGAGAAATCAATCCAGGAACTGCTGGACAATGCAAAGAAGAATAACATAAGACTGATCAGAGTCAATGAGGAAACAGGAGAGAGTGCAGATGACATAAAAAAAACCTGTTCACAGAAGTGATGGCAGCAAAATTTCCAACGAGGGAAAAGAACTTTACCTAGAGATAAGTGAGGCATATGGGATGCCAACTAGCCTTGATCAAAAAAAAAAAAAAATCTACAGATAGGCATATGATAGTTAAGATTCCAGAAAACTAACAGAAGAACAAAATTTTACAAGCAGATAGAGAAAAGAAACAAATAACATACAAAGAAAAGCCTATCTGAATCACAGCAGATGTCTAAACACAAACTCTCAAGCCAAGAAGAGCTTGGAGTAATGTATTTCAAGCCTAAAGTTAAACAGCCTCCAACCAAGATTGATGTACCCTGCGAAACTATTTTTCAAAATTGATGGAGAAATTAGATACTTTCATGACAAAGAGACATTAGGAACTTCATGAATACCAAACCAGCACTCCAAAATATTTAGAAAATATTTTAGGAAAAGACAATGAGGATCACAACACCAAAGCCCAGCAGAATGAAGCCTTCAGGCATGACAAGAAATTAAACACAAGGGAAGAGAATCCAACAAAAAGAAAAAGTCATGATAATGATAAGTCAATATATACCAATTATATCCATCAATGTTAATGGTCTCAGTTCACCAATCAAAAGAAATAGACTGGCAGAATGGGTCAAGAAGCAAGATCCAACAATATGCTGCATACAAGAAACACAATTAATTCAAAATGAAACTCATAGTTTTAAAGTTAAAGGGTGGAAAACAAAACACCATGATATAGGAACATGAAAAAAAGCAGGAGTAGCTATCCTCTTTCCAGATCAAGTAGATTTTTAACCAAAATTGATCAAAAGAGACAAAGAAGGATACTATGTCCTTGTAAAGGGAATAATCCAAGACTAAGAGATTACAATCATAAACATATATGCACCAAACACTAGTGTGCCCAACTATATAAAACAAATACTAACAACATGAAAAATCAAATAAGCACTAATGTAATGGTACTGAGGGACCTCAATACCCCACTCTCACAAATAGATAGATCAACTAAACAAAAAAATAAGCAAAGAAATACTAAAACTCAATCAAATTCTTGAACAAATGAACTTAACAAATCTTTACAGAGTTTTCAACCCCACAAAATCAGAATACACATTCTTTTCAGCTGCACATGGGTCATTCTCCAAAATACACCACATACTCACTCATAGAACATATTTAAGTAAGTGCAAAGGAATTGAAGTGTTCCCCTGTATATTATCAGACCATAGTGGGATGAAATTGGAAGTCAAAAGCAAAAGAAACAGCAACAATTTCATAAACACATGGTAATTGAACAACTGAATAACCAATGGGTCTCAGAGGAAATTAAAAAACAAATCAGAAAGTTCCTACAATTAAATGGCAATGACAATACAACATATCAGAATCTACGGGACACAATGAAAGCAGTCTTATGAGGGAAATTCATAGCAGTGAATACTCATTAGGAAAACAGAGCAAGCCCAATTAAACAACTTGATGCTGAACCTCAAGCTTCTAGAAAAGGAAGAGTAGGACAAAGCCAAAGCTCATACAAGGGACGAAATTATAAAGATCTTAGCAGAAATCAATACAATGGAGACTGAGAGGACGATACAAAAAAATCAATGAAATCAAGAATTGGTTCTTTGAAAGAATAAAAAAAAATTGACAAACCCTTAGCCAATCTTACCAAAAAAGGAAAGAAAAGACCCAAATCCAAGTAATTAGGAATGAGAATGGTGAAATTACAACAGACCCAGCAGAAATGCAGAGGACTGTCAATACCTACTTTGAGAACCTATACACCAATGAGATGGAAAACACAGAAGAAAAGGACACATTGCTAGTTAAGTATGAATTACGAAAGTTGAATGAAGACCTAAAAATTATAAACAACCCAATATCAATCAATGTAATTGAAAACATAATTAAAAACTTACCAACTAAGAAAATCCCAAGTCCTGATGGCTTCACTGCTGAATTCTACCAGACATTTAAAGAGGAACTACTGCCACTACTGTTTAAACTCTTCAATGAAATTTAAAGGGAAGCAATACTCCTGAATTTATTCCTGGAAGCAAGAATCACCTTGATCCCCAAAGCAGAGAAAGACCCAATCGAAAAAGAGAACTATAGCCCAACACCACTAATGAACATAGATGCTAAAATGCTCAAAAATATACTGCCAAATAGAATCCAGAATATCATCAAGAAGATCATACACCCTGACCAATTGGGATTCATCCCACAGATGCAGAGATGGTGAACAAATGCAAATTAATCAATGTAATACAATATATCAATAGAGCCAAGAACAAAAAAAATGTAATCATCTCAATAGATGCAGAAAAGCATTTGACAAAATCCAACATGCACTTATGATAAAAACCCTACAAAAAATTGGAATTGATGGTCTCTACCTCAATCTGATAAAAGCCATCTATGAAAAACTAACAGCCAACATCATACTAAATGGTCAAAAACTGAAATTCTTCACACTAAAATCAGAAACAAGACAAAGATGTCCACTATCACCACTCCTGTTCAACATAGTTTTGGAAACATTAGTCACAGCAATTAGACAAAAGAATAAAATAAAAGGAATAAAGATAGGAAATGAAGAAATCAAATTGTCATTATTTGTAGATGACATGATACTCTATATAGAAAACCCCAAGAGCTCCACCAAAAGTCTTCTAGACCTAATAACCAAATTCAGGAAAGTATCTGGATAAAAAGTCCACATACAAAAAAATAGCTTTCCTTTACATGAACAACAGACTCACTGAGAGATAAGTAGGTCAAACAATTCCTTTCACAGTAGCATCCAAAAAATTGAAACACCCAGGAATCAACCTAACAAAATACATCAAAGACCTCTACTCTGAAAACTATAGCACTCTGAAAAATACATTGAAGAGCATATCAGAAAATGGAAAGACATCCCTTGGACCTTCGTAGGAAGAATCAACATAGTGAAAATGGCCATACTTCCAAAACTGCTATATAGATTCAATGCAGTCCCAATTGAAATCCCAGCAGCATACTTCACAGACCTGGACAAAACAATGCAAAAATTAATTTGCAACAAGAAGAGAACTAGAATAGCAAAAGCACTTCTAGGCAAGAGAGACATGGCAGGGGGTATCATAATCCCCAACTTGAAACTATACTACAAAGCTACTGTACTGGCAAAAACAACATGGTACTGGCAAAGAAATAGACCTGAGGACCAGTGGAACAGATTAGAAAATGCAGAAACAATGCCAGACACAGTCACCTACCTCATCTTTGACAAAGGAACCAAATACCCTTACTGAAGGAAAGATTGCCTCTTTAATAAATCGTGTGGGGAAAATCAGGTTTCAACTTGACAAAGATTAAAACTAGACCTACATCTTTCACCATGCACCTAACTAAAATCGAAATGGATAAAGATCTAAATATTAAAACAGAGTTGCAGAACCAGCTGGAACAGAGGTTAGGTAGAAGTTTTGAAGACATTGGTGTAGGGAAAGATTTTATGAACAAAACCTCAGTTACCTGTGAACTAGCACAAACAAACAACAAGTGGGATCTCTTCTTATTAAAAAGATTCCGCACAGCAAGGAAACCACCAACAGTGTGAAGAGACAACCCACAATGTGGGAAAAAATTTTCATATGCTGTTCCTCAGACAAAGGTCTACTAACCAGAATCTATATAGAACTTAAAAAAATCAGATCTCCTGAATTTAAAGACCCAATCTAAAAATGTACATTTGAAACCAACAGACATTTCTCAGACAAAGAAGTAGAAATAGCAAAAAAGCATATGAAAAAATGTTCACCATCACTGGTCATTTGAGAGATGCAAATGGAAACAGTGCTGAGATTCCACCTCATTCTAGAAAGAATGGGTGCTATTATGAAATCTACCAATAACAAATGCTGGCAGGGCTGTGGGGAAGAGGAACCCTACTTCACCGTTGCTGGGACTAGTGCAACCACTGTGGAAATCATTATGGAGATACCTCAAAGAACTAGGATTGGAAGTCCCATTTGACCCAGCTATTCCCCTGGTGGTTATCATCCCCAAAGAATTAAAAGTATCATACCTCTGTGATATATGTGCACCCATGTTCATAGCAGCACAATTTGTAATAGCTAAAACTTGGATGCAGTACAATTGCCCATCAAACGGAGACTGGTTAAAGAAAATGAGGATTTTTAAAAATAAAATGGAGTACTACTGAGCCATAAAATTGAAAAATTAGAGATATTTATTGCTAAATGGATGCATATTGAGGCCATCCTCTTAAATGAAATAAATAGGACACACATGTGTAATTACTGAACAGTTTCTTTAGTGTGAGAAACTGAAAGTGTAAATAAGGACTAAAAGGTATAATAGATAATGTGAAATAGGAAAAAAATGTGCAAATATGAAGGGCAAGTGGGAGGGTAGGGGAAAGGAAAGAAGCGAATGGAATTAATTTGAGAGAATGAAAAAATGAAAACAAAGACTTTGCAAATAGGGAGGGATGGAGTTGTTGATTGAAGGGCAGGGGAATGGGTAAAAATAAGAACCAAGAGCGATTGTGTAAGGGTGCAATTTTCCAATGATGAATATCAGTATACCTACAAAATATCAATAAAATTAATTATAAAAAGGGTGACATTTTGTAAAAAATTGACATTAAATATGTAAAATTTGAAAGCAGAAGAAATATACTTTTTAAAAAAATTGCAAGTGAACTTAAATAACTATTGGATGAGAGTATAGCAGGGAAAAAAGGGATTGGTTTTTGGCTTGGCTTTTCAAAGCAGCTTCATTAAGATATATTTGCTGTAACATGTGATTTACCCTTTTAGAGTATACAAGTATACGAGTATACTAAATGACGTTTAGTGTATTTGCAGATTTATTCATCCTCTAAAAATTTACATTTAATATAATTTTAATTACTTCCAAAAGAATTCCCTAGAGCTCTTAGCCCTTAAACTCCAATTTCCACATCATTTCATTTTTAGAAAACAACAAATCCACTTTGTGGCTTAATAGATATGTGTATTTTGCATATAAATATAAATAGAATTATAAGATAGGTAGTTCTTTGTGTCAATCTTCTTTAACTTACAATGATGGTGATTTTTTTTTCAAGATTTATCCATGTTTACCACTTCATTATATTGAAATATATTTTATTTCATTTAACACACTTTACTCATACATTCATTAATTGATGGATATATGTTTTTGTTTTCTTAATATTTGGGCTACTGTATATAATATTACTATGAATATTAATGTACAAGCATTTTTACAGACATATGTATTCATTAATATTGAGTATATATTTAAGAAGCAGAATTGCTGGATAATGTTGCAACTGTGTTTAACCAGTTGTGGAACTACCAAATGATTTCACAAAGTGTTTTCCCTACTTCCTATTTCCAAGTAATGTATGAAGAATCACTTCTATACATTCTTGTCAGGTCATCATATTATTTTTCTTTTGATTATAGCCATCTTAATGGATGTGAAATGATTTTTAATTTCACACTGGAGGCTCTTGACATCTCAGAAAATTAGAATAGTTCCAAACTCCTATCTAAATTTTCCCCTTCCTCTTTTCTTAAAAAAAAAAAAAAAAGGGAGGGGTTCATACAAATACATTCAATTAGTCCTAGTGAGTAAGAAGGAAATACTTATTTCACAGAAATATATTAGCAGACCATACACTTCATCTATTGATTAATATAACAATCTGGTGAAATGAATAATATAGAAAATAGCATATACTAATAGCTGTAAAGTCCTACATATTTCCCTATTTGATTGAGTTTTATAAATTTTTTCCTCATGAATGTGAAATATTTTCTACATAGTTCTTCATCTCCATATAATTGTATTT
The DNA here is from genome assembly GCF_053883595.1 of Heterocephalus glaber. Lineage (NCBI taxonomy): Eukaryota > Metazoa > Chordata > Mammalia > Rodentia > Bathyergidae > Heterocephalus > Heterocephalus glaber. The sequence goes on from NW_028258358.1 coordinate 792,009, forward strand.
TAATTATAAAATAATTATTATACTAATTGATTTCTAAATCAGATTACATATATATTGCACACATATATATTACATATATATATTCAACTGTAGTTCTTCCAGAAGAAAAAAGATCAACTGCAAGTTTTTAAAGAAAGTTAATACTTTAAGTATTTTCAAAACATTTCTGAAACACCATCTCAAAGGAAAAATATATTTGCTTATACATATACATCATAAATAAAAATACACACATGGCTATACATTGATTGGTCTTGGTTGTTAAATTACAAAACAAGAAGTGAAAAAATTCAAGTGAGACATTTAAATAATAAAAGAAAAAGCTTAAAAACCTCTCCCCTTCTAAACAACTTTTGAAATTTTTAAAATAATTGGTACACAAAAATATTTGTAAATATCTGACAGTTTTTCTAATGTACTGCATTCAAGACTGTTAGTAAATTTTATTACATACTATGCTGGTTAAATTAATATAGTTTTTCATAAATGCTAGACACCTATTGATGATATAATTAATAGTTCCTAACTACATTAGAAAGACTATAACATAAACGTTTTTATGACTTTAGTTGCTCATATTGACATAAAATGTTAAAAGTAATAACAGAAAGTTTATATATAAGATAAAAGTGGAGAATGATAATGGTCTTTTAGAGTACTTTTTGTGCTTTTTGTCGTTTCATGAATGTTCTTCATTTGTAGAAAAACATATGTGTCTGCCATTTTAATTTACACTTGTGAATGAAAATAAAATATTAGATCCTAAATAAATATAATATGTAAAACATTTATTTTCCTTATAAAATAACATTTATTTTCTCATAAGATTTTTTTCTTATTTTTGAAGATAAGACCAGTGTCGTATAGATTATTAACAATGGAGTATTTTTAATTGCTAATGTATTTTACATTAAATATTCTCCATTAAAATTATATTTATAATCTTTAGAAACCACTTGTTAGCTTTAAATTCTACATACATATTTTTAAAGTGAAAATGCATTTTTCTGTAATATTTCTTGTTGCCTTTCTTCAGAAAAAAATATATTTAGATTTTTTTTTACAAATCTGGTATGTGGGAAAATGTAGGATTTAGTTACTAATTGTAAGAAGATTGTGAAATGAGAAAATTAAGCAATTTTTTGTGAATGTCCTCAACTCTAGGATTTAGTTACTAATTGTAAGAAATTTGTTAATTGAAAGAACTAAGTAAATGTCTCAGAGAACTTCCTCTGGCCTGTTTGCTGAAAGGATTGAAGAAAGCCTTAAAAGATGTTGTAAAAATTCATAGGAAGTAAACATGTTTTCCTAAACTCTCTTAGTAACCATTGTCCGGGGTCAGAGAATCGCAGCTCCGTGACTCTACAGATGGAGGGAAAGATTGTGGGCTTGATTTCTGCAGAAATCGCCCTGCTTTCTTGGAACATCTGATAGAGGAGGGCTGCGATGTACTCTTGGTGAACAGAGACAGGAGACGTGTAAACTTGCCTGTGGCTTTATGAGTTACTTGTTAACCTTTAAGACTAAGATAAATGTGACGATGCTGTAATGATAAACAAAGGCCAGAGACGTGCAGGAATGTCACAGATGTTCTTCTGAGAAAACAAAGAATAATGATGTCAGAATTGCTTGTCGAAAATGTATAAAACCTGACTGCTAGACCCAATCTGGGTCAAAACAGAGAACAGTGACTTGAAGAATAAAGTGCTGTTTCATCCCCCAGCTGTCTCCTTTTCTTTCTTTAAAGGTCGGTGCTCTCTGGGGTCTCCCAGTCTCCCTCTAGAGAGACCAACGACAATGGTAGTCCTCAAATTGGTATACATCAATCATTTTTCTCTCTGTATTCTAGAATAAATCCTAAAAATAAGTATGTTAAGTATTCTTCATGTATTTCTGAGATCAACCACTACAAGAATTCATGGAAATAGTTGATTTGTGTCCCTTATCTTCTGCAATTATAATGACAATCTTAATTTTTTTCAAATACGGCTATGGTTTGAAGGTCCAATTAATTTAAGGGAACATAGTCTCCATTGTGTTGCTGTTAATGTGTGGGGCCTATAGGGAAAAGATTATGGAAAGGTCCAGAGGAAAGTAGTCTAGGCTTCTTTTGCTCTTCTGTTCTCTCCCATGAAAAGGCACATTTTCTTCCCCAGAGGATGTAGTGATAGGCGCCATTTTGGAAGAAGATAGAGCAACGCTCACCAGACACCAAATTTGATTTTGGACTTTTCCATTTTTCAGAACTGTGAGAAATTTTTATTATTTACAAATTACCTACTCATTGGTATTTTCATAATGCAAAACAAAAAGACTAAGACAACTAGATAATAGAAAATTATTTGGGCATTTATTGCTTTTAAATGAGGTTACATTCAAATAGTTACTCAAGAACACAGAACCTATGATAAATTCCTTTCCTAACTATAGAAAAGTACTCCTTGAAAAAAAGAAACGTTTTCATTAACTATAGTATTGCCATCTTCACACAGAAATATAAATACCACTCCAACATAATTTCAGCAACTTAAATTTTCTGACAAAGATCAGTTTTATATATATACACCGTCTGTACTCAGAATTGTACCCAAATAAGTGCTCTACCACTGAAATGCATCCATAGACTGTTTTTATTTTATTTTGAGACAGAATGTCACTAATTTACTCAGTCTAAAATCAAACTTGTGATCTTCCTGCAGCAGCCTTCCAAAAATCTAGAATTATAAATATGCAATACCCCACACACTCAGTTATCTTTCAAGTACCTGTGTAAGCTCTAAGCATGTCCTGTCATAAGTTATCATAGTTTTGTAAAGAACCTTTATTCCCCCTGATTCTGGGAATTGAACTCAGGGAGCACTGAGCTATAGCCCCATTCATTTTTATTTGTTTTTATGTGTTTCAAATTATTTAAACTATCCTCTAAAATGCCAAATTCATGTCTCAGCCTACCAAGTAACTTCTATTACAGGTATACATCATCATGCATTGATTACTTAAACAATTCTGATATATATTATTTGACTATAATAAAAACAAAATAATTACAAAATATAGTTTGCAAATATGTGTAATGACTGATACAGTATCAGCTTTGCTAAATATGGGGAAATTTTTAGTACAAAGAGTACATCTAACATCTTTAAATGCCATTACAATTTACAGAAAAGTAAAATAATAATGCTTACTTTGAAATAATTCAATATTACAGTACATTTCAGTTATCAACATTAAAGAATGTATGAATATGTTTTAGAAGATAAATATTACCATTCATTTGAGAGTTTTATTATGACGACTACTATAATGTCATATACACAATCTACTCTCACAAATCCAGAAGGAATTTTGCAAGTTAATAATCTAAATATACAGAATGTAAATTCATTTATATTAAATATTTAAAATATACTAATAAAATTTGGCATTGTCATTACAACCATTTGATGAAATGAATATAATAAATCAATTAAAATACATGCACATATGTATAAATATATGTATAACTAATATTAAAATATAACTATCCTTGTAACTCACAGATTAAGTATTTCATATTAAGTGAAGAGATTTCTCTGAAGACATTTAGTAAAAAATCCACTACTTGGACAAAAAGCTTTCATTTTAAAATTTGCTTTATTTTGTTTCTTAAATATTCCTATTTCTTTTGTTTCTTTTGGCCCTTGAAATTTAACTACTGAAATCCCTTCATCTGTCTCTTTTGATTTTTTTTCTTTTCTCCTTTCTTTCCGTTAAATCCTCTTAACTTTTTAAATTTGATCAACATCAACAGATGCTGACATTGTGACCATTGAATTTAATATCTAGCTCTAAATACTGTTATATAAATTACCTTCAACTCATAGTTGTTCCTGATAGAAAACTCCAAAGACTATTCTATGTTTCTCATACATTTTAAAGCCTTTGAGGAAATCAGGGGTTGTCATAAGCAATAACAGTGAAAAATGTCCCGGGATTAAACACACAAATATATTCTCATAAATTTACACAGATACCAGTTTGAAATTATTTCTTTAGAGGAAATGTTTGCCTCTGTGAATGAAACCAATTATACACAGGACACAAATTATACCAGACATTTACTTTTATCATGGACATCTAGCCTTTCTGACTACTCACAAAGTATCCTGCATTTGCTCATATTTTGTGAAGCATCTGTTATAGTAAAATATCAAATGTTATAAAGACACTAGATTTTGTGTCTTATAGAACAATTTCTACTCTAGATTAGTGTATTGATTTACAAAATCTGCCTATATCCCAAGTAGTAAATAAAATAGCACAGGTTTTAGATATGTAGACAACACATAAATTTATTGACTAAAATATACTTGCCTAATTAAATTGTCCCTGAATGTGTATTGACTAGCCAAGGTAAAGTATATATAATAGTTTCTGTTTAAACATAACAATAAAAGTGAAAAAAATCAATCAAGAGAATAAAATTTCTTTATCATGTTACATTAGATTATTGTCTTGATTAAGCCCAGCTCCACAGGATAATGAAAGCAAAGTGTTTTCCAATTATTTTTTATGGCATTGTTAATTTTCCTCTTATTTTGTTTTGTTCCTTTATTTTTTACACTATCTGATACTCATATAAGATGTATGAATGCATCTATGCAGCTGTTATTATTAGCTGGCAGCCAACTGTTTAGTACTACATCAACCAAAGACTTAGGCCTTTGAAAAAGTTGTCTCCCCAAAGAAGACTTAAACCTGAGAAGTATAGAGAAATGGGGCAGCGCTGACTTAATGAAAATGGGGATCCCAATGAAATGTAACTCTTCCTACCTGGGGGTAAACAGACTAGGTTCAGAAAGAGCTGAGTCACTTGATTTCTTGGGGGAAACCATAAATAAATTCAGTTAACTTTCATGATTAACTGTTTTGGTCTGCACTGGAGTTTATTTTCTCTATCTTTCCACACAACTAATTTATCAGAAGACAAAAATAAATCTTTTGGGTGGAAGTTAGCTTCTATGGGAAGCTTTATCTTTTTATTCCTGTAGTCTTATCTTACATTTTTAAGTAATAGATGTATGTATGATTGATCTTTATTATGTATGTTTACATGTGTATACATAAGATGGGAAAGGATTAGCTACACCCTGCCCAGCTATTACATGTTTTATTTCATTATAGGAAATATTAAGTTACTCTTTATTATTTTTTTTATTTTTTATTTTTTATTTTTTGGTACCGGGGATCGAAACTCTTTATTATTAATATGTTATTTGTGACTTTAATCACTCAGATCTTTTTTGCAGTGTCAATTAACAGAATCTCCTAATATTTTGTCTAGTATATGTTAGCTAACACGTGAGTGACAGGCTGTAGGCCTCAATTACATTAGAAAAGAAGTATTCTCTAAGGGAGTCTTAATGATTTATATTTCTATTTGGATAAGCTATATATTAAATTTGCCGGAAATGGGGCCTTTCCAATAGATAAGTGTCCAGTTAATGTCTTCTAGTTTAACAACACTTTTCAATTAAAATCTCAAATTCCTTTTACTTAGACATTGCCCTTTGTTAATTATTTGTTAATTATTTTTTCATACTACAATCCATGTAATTGCTATATTCGTATTCATATTTCTATGTGTCAGTGTGAGCCAGCATTTTTCTCACTGAGCCTCTGTATAATTCCTAAATATATCCTGGCTCTTATTTTTCTCCTTTATGTTTTTTGTTCTGTTCTACCAATTACTTTCTCTTTATTAATTTTAACACCTCTATAAACCATACTAGCCAACTGAGCAAAAAGAATAGTAAAAAGTTGAAAAACAAAGCTGATCAAATGATCTCCTTATGTAAAACACTGCATTGGGTTGTCTTTGAGTAAGGGACACCCCTGCTTTACATGGACATCTCAAATGTTTTCCATTTTTTGTTTTTTACCCTATTGTATATTTGTGGCTCCTCTCTACTATACTTCAGGAAATGACTTCCAGTTCCAGTTTCTTTCCTGCATCATGAAATTAGCATCTTCCCAGAATATCCTCATCTCTCTCATTTTTCTCTTCATATTTTGTTCTGTATTCTTAGGTTTACATCTCAAATGAAATTTCCTTAAGTCCTTTAGGACTGAGGTTCCTTTTAAGACATTCACTTCCACAGCACTCATTTCAGTTTGCTTCTTTACTTCCTAAATATTTGTTTCATAGATTCTTTTTCTAAGTTTAAAGTTCATGGATTCCTAAGGTTGTTCCATATCAAATGTAATAAAATGAAATGTAATACATATATTTAAATGAATGATGAAGCAAATAATTAATATTTTTTAATAAAATACTTGAAGTTGATGAGTAGATTAATTTCTAAACAGTAACTTGGAAAAAAGTGCTTTTGTTTTTTATCTCATGAAACTATATTTGGAAAGATGTAAGCTCACAAACCATAGTTAAAACAATCTAAAAGTAGGGGCATAATGGTTAGCAGCAAATGAGTTGATAGTCATGAAGTATGTGCTCTTCTCATAAAACCTGTTTGGAATTCACAGTATAGTTTTAATTACAGCCAAATTTTAAAGAGTGGTTATTTTACCTATGAAATTATCCTATGTCCATTATTTTTAAAATTGAATAAAAATGCAAAGTGATACTTCTTATCTCCCTCCCCTCACCCACTGACACATACCTCATGTCATAGACTCTGTAGTCACCAGTATAGCTGGCTAAACCAAGTAATGAAATTCTCTTCATTAATTGTTCTAGGATTTTTTTTGAACTTATAGCAGATGTGTTCTTGAAAAATTATGACTGTTGTAGAAAATTTGGATAAAGTCCTGGAACACCCAATTATGCAAGAGTTATGGCTCATATAAGGGACACCTACTGTTTTAAAAGGTAACATGGGATTTATAAATTTTCTACAAAGGAAGTTCTGTCTGAAAGATTTAATAGGAATGGGATTTGAACAAAAGATATTTGTTGTGGTCTCTTGTTATTATCACACATATTTTGTCAACACTGATTAATTATTAAATGCCATGATGATTTGAAATCCCAGTATAAATATTTGACTCTCATCTTCTGAGTCTACCTGATGTATAGCCTAAGTAGAAATACATGAAACATTGGGCATGTTGCCAGGTGCCTATCTATCCCTGTCAACTTGTTAATACTTGGAGAAATTGTTCAATATTAACATACAGATTCTCTTATTTAGGATACATTTTTAATTGTTTTTCAAGAGTAAATTAATTTTTAAAAGTTATTAATATCATAGCATATAATTCCTGGAAATTATCTCATTTTGTTTTTATTTGAGTAAAAGAACTTTGCTAGATACCAAGCAATAACATTCATGCCTTCTAATATGTCTACATCCCAAAAGCCATATAATATATAATTGTATAGCCCTTAGCATTATTTTACAATACATGGTCAGCATAATTGGCTTGAATTAGATTAAAATCCATTGAACAATTTAGAATCAAGATATAATTAACCACATAGTTTACCTTACTGAAGCTGTTTTACAGAGCATATAATGAACACATTGAAAACAAAAAAAAAAGTGATTTATTCACTTAAAAATTCAATGTTGGAAAATAAATTCTCAGATCTTTCAATGAAAAGCATTTTATTAACCAGCTTCCTGCTTATATGTATAGCCAGGTGCCGATTAATGATATTACAGGCAGTGTTGGACAACAAATGCAGTGAGGATCATGTAAGATTGTACTAAAGTCAGAAAAAATTTATGACTTGGTAAGCACACTGATGAAGAAAAGCCAGAAGAAAGATAAATGACTCTAGAACCTTGAGAAGTCCATGGATACTCCTAGTCCACTGTGATTCATATTTCTCTTACTTCCGGGGGCCATTCTCTACATATACCCCTATCAACAGAGTACACCATTTTACAAATGGCTTCCATTCCCACAAAGACAGACACAGACCAACTCTCTAGGACTGGGAGAAGGCACGCAACCTGAAGGATTTCTTGGCACCATCCTGGAAAAAAACATAGGGAGGTTCTCAGCACTGGTTCTCTTCCTTGGATCCAGAGAAGGCTTACCATCATAACAATTCATCTCCACAAAGGAACAAGAGATGTAGAGTACATGCATCAATAGAAAATATCAGAGAATTGTAGAATTCCTAGTGGTGTGACTAGTGAATTATTTCTGTCCCAAAGCCAGTAGGTAAGGACTAGAAGAGGTGGCTATTCTTCAAAAGCGAAGACATCAATATAAGATTTCAAGGGATTTGAAAGCTAAAGGAAACCTGACACTATCAAAGGTACACAGTGATTTTCTAGTAATATATATATATATATAACATATATATATTATATATAATATACATATATATGGAGATCTACAAATCTCCTGATAAAGAAAGGAAAATAATTGCTTAAGGAAGCATAGTAGGCTTCAAGAGAACAGAGAGACAACACAACAAAGAAAATGCTACTCAAAAAAATAAGAGTTCAGCAAAAAGAAATCTCTAATAGGACTTACCTAATCTCATCTTGTTTCATACTCTTTTTAACTCTGCTTCAGCAGAAATATCCTTCTTGTGATTTCTTAAACATTCTCAACATGTTTTTTCCTGAGAATGTTTATTCTTCTTGATTCTTCTGCCTAAGAATGATGTTAGCGAGTATTATAATCATTCTCTCAAATATTACTTATTCAAAGATTTCTTTGCCCAGAATCTAATATCACTTTCTATTTTCTTACTCTGCTTACTTTTCTCATAGATTTTATCATTATATGACATTCTGTAATATTTCTATGGATTTATTTTATTTCTTCCTCAGTAAAAATGTAAGTTTACTAGATAGATCAGAATGATATAGAAGATGTAGCTACCAGTTTTGTATATTTGATACTTTTGAAAATGTCTGGTATTTCTTGATGAATACCTATTTTCTGAATGCTGAATAAAAATAATGACTGTATGGTAATGCAGTAAGGAGCAAACAAATGCTGAAAAAGAATGAAGAGAGAAGTTAATTTTTCTGGAGCATGAAATCATGGGGACACTAACAGCAAAACCCATGATCCCAGTTCTGTTTTGAAAATGGTAGCAAAATACAATTCTCTCCCAAAATGAATGAAGATTTCTAAACAAACAGAAAATAAATTGACTACAAAGATTTGAAGATAAATGAACAGTTTATTAATTTTTAAAGATGAAACTGTTTTGCAATAGACTCTAATGGTGGATACATGAACCTATGGATTTGTCAAAAATCAGTGGAACTTTACAACAAAAAGAGCAAATAAAAGCATTCGATTAAAAACTCATTTAGAAAGTGGGTGGTACAGAATGCAGAATTTGTCAAAATAGTCCAACTGTATGCAACTGCAGGTGGTAGGAAAAATAAATTCTGGCTTAAATAATGTTGAAACAGAAGTCTCTAAGACTAATGATAAAAATTTTCATAAGCAATACATTGTAATCAATAAAATTATGTCATGGTGGGATAATGATTAGTCATTCTTATCCTATATATGTCCATTGGAAATGAAGGCTTGGGTTAAAGTATGGTAGATGGTGTGTGAACAGGCTTTTCAGTGGAAGTTCACAGATAAGGGGAAGAAGCTAGTATGATTCATGTGGTGTGTATTAGGAACATCAGCAAGAAATCATATAGCTTAAACACAGTTGGAGACATATGGCAACTGTATAGTTATGTGTGAGCAAAATTGTTAGTATATACACATATATTTTTGCTCTGTTAGGTCATAGGGTTAAAAGCAATGATACTTTTAGTCTCAACAAGTATGTATACTGGCTTATTTTAGTATTTAACAACATTTTCCATAAAGGAAATCAGAAGGAATTGAATCTACGATTGAAATGGAAATTTTATATAAGATTAGCCTGTAGCATGAGGTAATGACAAAAAGTAAAGAATAAAAAGTAAAGAAATACTCTCTCTTTGTCTCTCTTCCTGTCTCTCATCTATTTCTCTCTCTTTCTCTGCCTCCTCAAAGACATATACAGCATAATGAAGGGATTAGGTCAAAGGGACACAAAAGCTAAATGAAAGAGGAACCAGTAAATAAAACTAGAACCACTTTAGCAATAAATTAAATATTTTTATGTTGTACAGAAAACCAAAAAAATAAAATATGTTTCATGAGTCATATTGACATAATAAAATGACTGAATGAATAATTAAATAACTAGAAAAAGAAACTGATATCATCTTTAGAAGAATTCAAAATAATAAATGTAGCGATTCAAATGTCAAGGACAGAGAAGTTTAATGGACCATTTTTTAAAATGTGGACTATGAATGATGAGTCCCTTCCAAATACTCCAAAATGAAAAGGAGGAAACTGATTATAGAAGTAACTTTACAGTGGGAAAACATGGCAAGCATTCCTCCGTCAGGTGACTGAAGCCAGTATGGACAATCAGAAGTCATGCTTAAAATGTGTATGCCTGATAAGATGTGATTAAAATGACAATTTACATTTATGGTCATCCTTCCCCAAACTCTTACAGTACAATCAGTAAACAAATGTCAAACAAATATAAATTGTGGCACATTTGACCCCAACTTTGCCCAATAATCTTCAAAAGCTGTCAAAATCATCAAAACAAGAAACGCCTTGAAATCTATTGCAGATAATGAATGAAGAATCATGTGGGGATCCCTAGAGTGCAGTACAATCTCAAGCCAAGAATTCACTTCAAGGTTGTCATGAAATAAAGCTTCTTTACTGTAAAATAAATAAATAAAAAGAATCATGTGTAAGATTATAAGTGAACCTAGGCAGAAAATATACACTTGATAAAAACTAAGGAAATGTATAAAAGATAGATATTGATTAAAAATTGTGTTGGTGTTGGTTCATTAATTCAAATGTGAATCATAGGAATTTAAGATGCTAATTTAAGAGAGGGAAACTGTGATATATGATATGTGTAGGGGACAAGAATTCTCAAATTATTATACACAAAAACTCCAAAAACATGTTCATATTCAGAAAAATGCAAATAAACCAACTATAGAACAATATATTAATTTAGCAGTGAAAGTTTAAAATAATTAATAAATTTAGATAGAAAATTTTTGAAGATAAAACATATAAATTAAAAATTATTAATATGGTGGAGCATGAATGAAAAAAGCTAAATATAAATTTTATTAATAAAGTATAATAATGATATTTAGATCTCAATGTAAATATCTAGCTAGAGAATTATTAAAGTTTAAAAAAGTACAAGTTTGAGAAATTAGGCATAAAATGTAACAGAGAGAAAATAAATGTGATATGTTAAAGATGATAAAGTTTCCAGAATTGAGTGAAAAGATTTTGTATATGCCTGCATTGATACAGTATTATAAAATCATATTTCTCAATATTAATAATGAATGTGTGATAATTCTCATTCAAATTACTACTAATTGATTTTAAAAATGGAATACAAAGGTTATATTAAAATGAGATAATATAGTTGTAGAATTTCAAATAAAATTATATAATTTTAGTCAAGGATAGTAATGGGGCCTCATCCTCACAGACTTGAATCATCTTCTAAAATCATACTTAAGAAAAACATCTCCTTCAGTGTCACAGGATCAAATAAGTGGACTAAATAGAGAACTCAAAAAGAAATTTGCATTCTTATAGCTTTGGAGAAAATATACACTAGTAGTAGGTAATCTGGCAAATAGAACTTAGAGAATGTAAGCTTCAGGTCTATTGTATGCCAGTTACAAAAGTGTGCTAGAGACCATTATAATCCAAAATATGAGGGAATTACATAAGCATTACTAAGTTATATATTAAAATAATATTTACAAATAAATCTGAAAGCAAAATTTGTGAGGAAGAAATTCTCAATATACTTTTTGACATTAAGTGAAATTCTAATTTCTACTCAAAGAAGAATACAGACAAAATTAAAACACAGGTGGCATATTGCACATAGCTTTTATCAATACTTAAATATTACATGAGAAAGATGGTAGAACATTTAAATTTACAATACCAGTAACAATAATAGTAATAAATATTTTTTAAATGTGTCAAATATATGAATATATAATTACATATATAACAGAGGGGAAATAAAAGTGGTTAAAAAGTGTATAAATGAAAAATCTGTGAAGTAATTAGATTAATGAAAATAGAAAATTTGTAGTTTTATATTAATATTTTATATTTATAAATGGAAGACTTTATACTCATGAGAATTGCTAGAATGTGAGGCATGGTAGGTAACACCAGTAATCACAGCACTCAGGGAGACTGAGCCAGGAAGAACCTGAGTTTGAACCCAGCCTGGGAAATTTAGCAGCCTAGGGAGACCTTCTCTAAAATACAAATAAAAAATTAAAGATGTTCCTAGAATGTAGCTGCATGACAGGTCTGATTTCAATCCCAGGTGCTACCAAAATAATTGCTAAAACAAAGTTGATTATTGCTAAATATTTTCATAGATGTTAAAAAAAATGAAGAAAAAGTAGAGTTTTTAAATTGGGTAAAAACAATGGGGAAAAATTTAGCAGCTTGAAGAGCACCTCTCTCAACTAAATTAATTTTATATGTTGACACAAAATATGGAGCACTTTTGCCATTTATGTAAATTTAATCACCAAGTAAACATAGTACATGAGCAAAATATTTATTTATGTTTTTAATCTGAAATTGAAAATGGAAATTAAAAGTATAAAAGTCAGCATTTAGTTTTTTAACTAACTTAAGAGGATTTGGATAAAGAATATGTATATAAATTTAACCTAAGTCAGAACAAGGGGAGAAACTAATAAGTAAAGATAAAATAAGCTATATGGAGCACATAGTAAGATGAAAGAAATATACAGTAATATATCACAAATGATGGTAAATATAGATATTATTTAAAGTGGTCATCATATTAAAAGCATCCTTACATATGCCCCATAAAAATATCATCTCTTCAACTCAAGAGAATGATTAGAAAAAACTTTATCAATGAATATAATTAAAAACTACATTTAAGTGTTTGTTGAATACAGATTGACAACAAATACTTTATGTATTCAAGTCAAAAGCTTGGTAGGGAAAACTATAGAAAAATAATACATTTTTTAAAGAAAGAAAAATACAATGAAGGAAATTAATGAAATATACAAACTCACATAATTAAGCACTTCTAGGTTTTTAGTGATAGTAGAAAGAAAACTTTCATCCTGCAATAAGTAATCACCCTTGTTCATGTAAAATAAAATCCAGACAGAAAGGGAGAAGGGGAAAAAGTCTAAAAAAAACCCCAAAAACAGTTAGACAAAAATCATTCACATTCCAAATATGGTATAAGTTTATTTTGGTAAATATCCCAAACCAGAAGATGTGACTTTGGTACCATGTGATCCAGTAGGTTTTATTCACAGTGGGCCAAAATTCTCATTATGTTAAGAAAGTATATCCTCCTTCCAAATAAACTAGGAATAATTTTTTCACAAATAGAAAAGGATCCACACCAAGTAGAGGCCACTGTGTATGTATCTACTAATAAACAGGGGAGTGAACAGGGAAAACAAAGGATGTAGCATACACTTTCATTTTTCATTGTACAGAAGAATCCTTGATTGCAAGAAAAATCACTAGTTTCAATATCATCAATATTTTAAAATGACTAGTAAATAACAATACCGTCTTAAGTACAATCAGGCTCAGGTCATTTATGACCTTTTCTGAAATGTAAATATACAGAGATTATTAACAAGTGCAACAATGAAAGAATGTTTGCATAAAACAAAACTATAGTATTTCACAAACATTGCTGAGTTATCATTAGAGAAATGGGGCAATATTTCAAAACAATAAGCAAAAATGTTTCAAGAAATTCTGGAACATTTTAAGAAAGGTTGGATCATGTACAAGTCTAAGTTGTCATTGACTCTTTTTAGTTTGACTAGCAGAACTAGAACCTGAATTCTCCACCAAAAATGAATTATTTATACAAGTACACACATGTTCTCTTGCTAATGATGATACTGGCTCCAAATACCTTACATTGTCCAATTATTAAGTGTTCAGGAATTTCAAAGACAGTTAAACACCTATTATTAAAAAACAAATTTGTACATGAGCATGGTGATTCATATCTATAATCCCAGTTCTTTGGGTGGCTGAAGGAGGATCACTAATTTGAACCTAATCCAGGTAAATTAGCAAATTAGTGAGATACTGTCTCAAAATAATGAATAAGAAAGGGGTGAGGCTATAGGTCATTGCAAAGGCTCTGGTTTTAATCCTCAGTATCAAATTTTATATATACATTCTCACTAATTACTTTACAAAGTTCAGTATTGTCTATGCTCCTGAGATTATTTACACTGCGTGTTTACTGGTTGTAAATAATGAGTGAAAACACTAAATTATTAAAATGTGCCATTGTTCATAGCATATTTGGTCCATACTTTGCATGGAATGTTACATTGATAACTTCAATTGTCTATGATAAGTCTTCCTGGGAAAACAGAAAAATCTAATAACTGTAATGTTTTTGTTTATATATTTAGTAGGGTTATAAAAGGAGAGGTATAATATTAATGAAGCAAAGTTTAACTTTAAAATGTCTACTACTTGTAGTTGCTACAGAGTGAATAGCACAAAAATTGAGAAAATATCTTTTCAGTTTTTGAAAAATATTAAGTGATTCAAAACAGAAGCAGCTTACATCATTGAACAATAAATATAATTCAACTGTATGTCTTCATTGATTTACTTATGTCCATATAAAGAAAGTTACCAAACTGTTCTGGTTGGAATTATGCTAATTAAAAAATGAATCCATAATTTGGTGATGCTGCAAGCATTTGGTGAAAGGTAAAAAAAATACTTCTGTGAAAGACAATCAATCAAGTGGAAATCATGATAACATTTTTATATATTTTACTATAATTTGAAATTGTGTGCATAATTTCTCATATATTTGAAAAACATAATAAACTTGTATATATATATATACACACACACACTTAATTTTGAAGTCATTGTTTCAGTATGTTATTGATTCGGAGGCATTACAATTTGTTTTTATTTTACTGTAGTTCTTTCAAGTAAAAAAATTTCTAACATGAAGAAATTTATTTCAGAGTATATGTTGTTTAATTTACAGTGTGTGTGTTAATGTTACCTACTGATAAATTTTCACTGGTAACTTCCCATTCTACCATGCCTTTTGACTTTCAAATAAACAGTAATTCATTCTGATTTTTTCAAACAGCATAATTTTCCAGTGCCAGAAAGATCATCTGCAAATTGTATATTCCAGCCAGTTCAGTCGATCTTTTCATATGCTTAGTGATGCCCCTCAATAATATAAGTGCATATAAATAATATAAATATCCTTGGAGCTTCTTATGTCAAAAATGCTTTAAGATGACTCATAGTGGAATGTTTCATTTCAATGTTTGTGTAATTCAAAAGGATTAAAAAGAAAAAGTATTATTGACACCGTTCTTGAAAAGCAAAGGTAAATAGTTTTACTAAAATTATTTTAACTAGATATGCCTTTCAAATGCAATGTTATTTTTCAAAAAGTTATTTCAACTGTAATCTTTTAGGTAAATACAGGGAACATAAAATCACATGTGAGAGTAACACCTCTAATGTCATTTTGTAACTATCCATTTAAGGTCTATATGGAGATGTCCTATCTTTTCCTCAGATTTGACAGTTGTCCTCTCAGTAGAGTATAAAAAAGTAAATAAGTTATCATTTATAGTTGGATGTAAAGTGGAAGTTGCATACATTTTTAGAATAACCCTTGATTACTCTCAAATTCCTTTATTTGAACTTGTAATCATCTTTAGTAGGCTTGTTTTGTCAGAAATATATCATGGCCAGGCATAGTGCTACATGCCTGCAGTCCCAGCGCTCTGGGAGGCTGAGACAGGAAGATCACAAGCTTGAATCCCACCTGGACAATGTGGTAAGACCCTGTCTCAAAGTAAAAATTAAAAACCTGATGATATAGCTCAGTATGAAGGCACTAGGTTCAAACTTCAGGACCCTAAAAAAAAATCATGGTACATTATAATTATGCAAATTTGTTTAAAATGTTCAACCAGGGACTCCCATAAATGTTCTTTAAAAAAAAAAAAATGCTCAGAGGTGGTCCTGAATAAAGTGACTGCAGAGCAAAACAATATAATCATTATAGTTGTAGCAAAGTCAGAGACCAAAATTACTTTAGTTACCATTTCTACTTTCCATTCTTTGGATCCTGTCTGCTAGCTTGTATTTCTCTTACAGTCAAATCATCAGAGGTTTAAAGTATATTATCTTCCAGATTAAGTGTACATTCTCCAAATTATAATAGAGAATTGTCCATGGAATAGCCACTACTAGATCCCACCTTAATTTTATTTCAGTCAATTATCATTGTTTTATTTAATCTTTTCACATTAGATGCCTTCAAATTTAGAACCTCATGGGTAACCTCATGTCTTTCTTATGTTTAGCAATTCTCTCTCTGAATCTTTAGGGTACTGTAAAATTAGTCATTAAATTCTTTTTTTTTTTTTTTTGGTACCGGGGATCGAACTCGGGTCCTCGTACTTGCGAGGCAGGCAGCAGAACCACTGAGCTAAATCCCTGGCCCCTTACTCATTAAATTCTACATCCCTAAGCTGCCTTTCTTCTTCCCACTTAAGTTTTGGAGGAGATGATGATTCTAATGAATAATCATACAATGTTAATTTCCACATTGCTCTATTGTATTTGTTAAGAGTCTCTAGAAGAATAGAATCAATAAGAACATTGATTTTATTTAATATCCCATGTATATTTTTCCCATATATATTCCATGTACAAATGTATATTACATATATTTAAATATGTTTACATCCATGCACACACACATATGAGGCTTATAGAATCAGAGACAGGATGTTCCACAAAGTCCATATGCTTTAATGAGAACCAGAAGATCCAGTAGCTTTCCAGTCCAAAAAACTGAACCATTCACAACAAAAACAATTAAAGTGGTAACACTAGCCTCAGTCCTGGAACATCCCTTGCAAGTTGCTGTTTGAGTTTTCATTGAAAGGCTGAGGAAGATGGAATGGAATGTCCACAATAATAACAAAGGTAGCAATAGTAATAACAAAAGACACGTGTGCTAAAGCAAAATGAAGCTTTTCAAATACAGGTTGACCTCCTCCTTCCCCTTTTATTCTATTCAGATCTCAAGCCAATTGCAAAGTGTAGTTCACAATCAGGAGGGTCCTCCCCTTTTCAGTTTGCTGGTCTATGTGCCATCATGTCTGTAAACATCACCACAGAAGTTTTCATTACTAATCTGCAGGGCGTTTCTTAATCCAGCTAAATTGATGATCATAATTAATAGTCACATCTATTTTTCTATTCACACATAATTTAGTTCAATGGAAAGTGTCCATCTTTTCTTACAGGTTCTTAAAATTTTGCAGTGAAGCAGTAAGGATCAGAGCAATACAAGTAAAATATCACCACCCTCCCAAATTGTTATAGTTGATATAATATAACTAGAACATTGTTCATTGGGATTGAAAAATGATTTTTTAAATTTTGTTTTATTCTGTTTTTGAGATTTAGTTGAAGTTCTTTATTGACCAATATAAAATATTTCTCTCAAATATTATATATTTAGTTTGATTTTTCATGTCACAAATATATTTCTTAGTATTTGGAAGTCCTTTGACATAGAACACATTTAGATGAATAACTACAAAACTTCATATCACATCACTCATAAAGTTAAAAAATATATTTATTTTTTTCAAATTTTAAATTAATAGAAGTTTGATATGACAAAAATCTTATAATGAAATATGAACAACTGATGATAATTCAACAAGCTTCACTTTTTAAAATACAATTTATTTACATTTCTTAAAATTTACACCAGAATTTCTAATACTGCAATGCCAATTTACTATGTCTCCAACTAAAAGTTGTGTGTGTGTGTGTTTGTATGTGTGTAGGTAAGAATCCAAGTATATTACACTGTATAGATAGGTAAGGACAAGCTGAGACTCTCCTAAAACTATTGAAAGTTTTTTGAAATGTTTACTTTCGATTTTGTTGACTTTATCCCACTTTTTTTACATTTGAAAGAAAATGTCAAATCAAATTTACTATAAATTTTTGTTAAACCTCTTCTAATATTATTCGCTAATATTTTAAAAATATTTTATATAAAGGTATTTCTAGTTCTTAAACATATTGAAAGTAACATATATTATGAAATTTGCAAAGGATGTATATGGAAATATCACAGCGAATTTTTCTAATATGTAAAGATAATGTCTTTATAGGAAAATATTACAAAAACTGGCAAAACTCTCAATCTCTTTTTTTCTGCTTTACTATTGCAATTAAAGTACTAGCTTTTGCATCTCCACTCATTTCTTCATTATTAATATGCTTTGGTTTTTAAGCTTTAAAAAAATGTATTACATGTCTAAGCCACTCAATGGGGAACAGGGTTTCTTCAAGATATGGTATTGTAAAAATGAGTTATCCTCATGCAAACTAAGGAAATTGCATTCTCATATTGCACCTTAAATAAAAAGTACTGAAAACCTAAATATAATGTCTAAAACTATAAAATTCCTGAAAGAAACCAAAGAAGAAAAGTTTCATAACATTTAACTTGGTAATAACTTCTTGAATGTGTCACCATAAGCACGGCGACAAAAACCAAAAGCAGACAAAAAGCATTGTCTCAAACTTACACTCTTTGGACATCAAAGGACTTTCAACTGGGTTAATAGATAAAGTATAAAATGGGAGAATATATTGGCAAATTATATATCTTACAAAGTCAAATTTACAGAAACAAGAGTAGAATACTGATTACCAAGACCTGGTGGCACAAAAGGAGAAAAGAAAAAGAGCTTCATCTGATGGATATAGTTTCAGATTTGCAACATGAAAATGTTTTGGAGACCTATTTCACACTAACAATATATTTATTCAGCACAACTGAGATGTACAATTAAAACTGGTTTAATAATCTACTTATTTTCTTATTACTAACATTTTTTAAAATGAAGAAAAGGTGTATAAAAATATGACTTAAATATTACATACTTAAGAATATCCAAAAAAGATTCACACAAACCTATAAAAAACACTTAAGGAAACAAAAAACTTTAATGAACACATGGCTCCAAATTGAACACTAAAATAAAGATTTTATAAACATTTCTAATTAGAAAACAATTTAGCTCACAAATATGATATATTTTATCTGATTTCTAATTTTAATTGTCATAATTTAAACACCTTCTGCTTTTGCATAAATATGTGAAAAAAATTATATTGTGCATATTTGAAAGCCACTTAATAAAATCAATTGATTTATAACAAATATATTGTGATATGAGTATGTGTAATACTATATGATGGATGAAGTTATAGTTTATATCTAGATGTCCCCCTAAAATCTCATATGATAATGGGTTGGATTTACGGAAGGTCATTGGAGTATGTGGGCTTATATCTGACTTGCTGTTATGTGGCAGGGTCTTGTGAGAAGAGGTAGGTCAGTGGAGCATAGCCTGGAAGGGCATATCTCCCTCACTAGCTCCTTCCTCGGCTCTCTCTGCTTCCTGGCTGCCATGCAGTGAGTAGCTATTCTTGCTCCACTCCCCTGTGCCATGCCATCCTGCCTTTGAGCCAGCTCACTGTGGACTGAAACCTCTACAAAGTTCGAGCCAAAATAAACTCTTACACCTTTATCTCTCAGGAGTCAGATATTGTGTCTCAGCAATGAGAAAGTGACTAAAACATATTGTGGTAAGAGAAGAGTGGAGTTGTTATTGACAGTACCTGACAATGTAGCTCAAAAACTTTTGGAACTAGCTTTAAGAGCTTTGAAAGTTTCGGAGATTCTTGCTAGAGAAGCTCTAGAATCCTGTAACCTGATAGGAGATACTGGTCAGAGTTCAGAAGACCATGATGCTGATTAAAAACGGAGATGAAACTGGTCAGGCTCAGGAGGTTCCATTGGGAACAAGAGCTCCATTGGCATTTGGACTCTGGCTATGTGTGTTATGCTCTAGAAGAAAATTTGTTTATATTTTGCTCATGTTTTGAGATTTTTTTGGAGACTGAGATTAAGGGCAACAGACTATGAATCTTGGGGAGGGAATTTCAAGGAAGTCCAACCTTCAGGCTGTAGCACATACTGCTTGCTGCCTTTAGAGAGATATTGTATAAGAAAAAGGAGAAAATATCCTGTTTTAGAAGTTTTCAGTTTTTTCAGAAAGAAAGTTTACACAAAAGTATATCAGAGGAGAGCTTGTGAAAAAATTAGCATTCAAAAGAAACCAAGTACTTTACACCAGGACAGCAGGAAAAATGGAGGGAGGGTTTGTGAGGATCCAGGAAGGCCTCTCCCCTCATTGCAGGCTCAAAATTGCAAAAATGAAAGACTTTGCTTTCAGAAGAAAGCCTTAGTACACCATCCTCAAGAATGGCTGTCTAGGGAATTAGTGATCCTGTATTTGATTTATAGTCACAATTAATGGCATTGAGCTATTGCTCCAGCTGCCAGCAGACCCTGGTGTCACCATGCACTGCTGGATTTGCATGCATGTAGAATGCAAAAGTTGTAGGGTAGGGAAGCTTCCACCTAGATGTTAGGAAAGGACCTCGGCAGCCAAACAGTGTGTCCTTGAGAAGGTAGTATGTGAAGCTGAAAATGTGAAGCTGAAAGTGCAGTGGAGCCCCCAGGAATTTGGAGAAGCCAAGAACATGAAATATCTGAGTAAAGCCGTAAAGTCAGCGAAACCAACCTAAGAGAGGTTATGGGAGTTATAAACAGGCAGTGCTGTAGGAACTAGGGCAACCCAAGTCCTTTGGAGATCACATGTCAGCACATCTTGACCTGAGCACTGGAACTGGAACTACAGGATTTAATGTTCACCCTACTGGATCTTAGTTTTGTTTTGGTCCCATTGGTTTCTATTCTCATTGTTTCTTCCTTTTGGAACAGGAATCTTTTAACCTGTGCCATGGTATGTCAGCAAAATTTAACTTTTTGATGTTTATAGGGCCTCACAGTTAAGATTGCCTTAAGTTTCAGAAGAGACTTTGGACTTGGACTTTTCAACAATACTGGAACTGTTAGGGCTTTGACAACTCTTAGATATGAACTATGTGCAGTTAGGATAAAGAGATGTACATAAGTCTTTTGGGGCCATGGTGTAATGTTATGGTTTACATCTAGATATTCCACTAAAGCTTCATGATTTGACAGGTGGGATTTTTAGATCATCATTGGTTCCTGGGTGTTTATAGCTGACTAGTTGTTAGACAATGAGGTCTGGTCAAAGAGTCACTATGATGTGGCCTGAAAGGATTTAACTCCCTCTAGTCTCCTCCCTTAAACCCCTCTGTTCTCTGGCTGCCAGGCAATTTTTCCTCTGCCACATCTCTGTGCCATGCCGTCCTGCCTTTGAGCCAGCCTACTATGGACTGAAACCTCTACAAAATGTGAGCCAAAGTAAACCCTTCCTCCTTGGGTAGCTGTTGAGTACTGTTTTTTAGCATTGAGGAAGTAACTAAGACAGATGGCTTTGGAAAACACAATACTGGAAAACAATGATCTGTTATGCAAAACAATGATTATGCTGCAATACAATTCTACCAAAGTAATTAACTTCTATTTAATGGAAAAATCTATTGTGCTTCAATTTAATGATTTAAACTAATTAGATTAAAAAATTTGTCTCTGTCACATTAGCCACATTTATTGGTCAATTCCCTTATTGGATAGTACAAGTTTAGTGTGTGAGCAAGTGTGTTCAACACTATATCTTAAGAGAAGCCATTTATTTGGCCAATAGTTTCATGAGTTTAGTCCATTTTATCTGGCTCAAAGGCAGAAAGGACATGGTGGAAGGGCATGATGAAGGACACCTGCTTACTCTATGGCAACCAGGAAGCAGAGAGAAAAGGAAAAAGCCAGGGCAAGTATATTCTCTCTCAGGTTGGGCTTCCAGTGACTCACACCCTCCAACTAAACCTCACCTCCGTACAGGGCATTCGGTTTAAACCTCATTAATGGATTAAACCATTGATGATTATATCACCCCCATGATATAATCCTCTTTCAAAAGACTTTCATGAGACTTTCAAAGGACATTTAAGGTCTAAACTACATCAATTGAGCTTATGATATGCAGTTAAGAAAAAATAATTGAAGTCAAGATATTATGTATCCAGTTATTGGATGATGAAGGACGCTTGTTAGCAAAACAGACTCCATATTGCTGCTTGACCCACCTGCCTGCCCTTTAGATGAACTCAGAAGGAGGAAGCTTAGAAATCACCTCCCCTTAGAGAGTCTCTTAGAAACAACAATTAATCAACTATTGTTTTACAAATGTTCTAACAGCAGGACGTTCAGCTTCTGTACCTTTTGCTTGCTTTACTAGTTCTATCCCATAGGGGGGCCTAGAAACTGTTGGCCTCAAAGGTGTATAAAGCATGGTTGTCAACCCCTAGTTGGGGCTGGAGTCTGATGTTCGGCTCTGGTCCCGGCCGGTAAAAAACTCCTGTGTGGATTTAATATCGGTCTCTGGTTGGTTCTCTCTCATTGGGTACAACAGATGAGATTTCTGCCAGTAGCAGCAAATATAAAAAATAGAAAATTTCACTAAGATTGATGCACAAAAAAAGATAAATCCAGGAGTAATGAACTAGATCATGAGAAACAAGTAATGACAGCAATAAGTAGAACATATAAAATAATATCATAAACTATAAAAGTACTTGCTATCTTATCAAGAATAAACAGTAAATATTTGAATATTTGACTACAGAATAAAACAGATACTTTATGTTCTAAACCTAAAAATGTTAAGCATAAAAGAAACAATCTTTGATTGCAGTTTCTGAAGAGAAAATGCCATTGGGCAAAGGAAAGAGAGATTTTAAATGTAGCCATGAGCTAAATATAATGAATATCTTGGTCACTTTCTCATTGCTGGGACGAAATACCTGACAGCCACAAGCTAAAGGAAGCATGGAGGAGGAACATGGCAGAAGAAACATAGTCCATGAGAGAGTGGGCAGAAAGCAGAAAGCAGCAAGCCTCCCACTCTCTTTCATTCTATCCAGGCTATAAACCATTTGTGTGGTGACACTCACACCCACGGTGGAGCTTCTTGTTACCCACACCAAAAACTATGCTAAACCAATTAGTGAACTAATCTAGTACCACACACCCTTAATCCTAGTATTACATACTAGATCCAGCCCTTTCCAAAAAGCCCCACTTGTAGACACATGAGAATTTTTTGGGACATCTAGATACAAGCCTTAAGAATGAACAAATTGGGCTGGGGATTTAGCTCAGTGGTTTCAGCGCCTGCCTTGCAAGCGCAAGTTTCCGAGTTCGATCCCCGGTACCAAAAAGAAAAAAAAAAAATGCAAAAGAATGAACAAATCACAACTACATAATTTAAATACAAATCAATATGAAGTTGTAAAACAGTATGCAAACTGCAGATATGTAGTGACAAGTTCAGTTTTCAGATGTAGTGTAAAGTCAGTCTATATTGATAACAAATAAAGATATATGACCTTGTATTCAGCTATTAGAAAAAATAGCAAAATAAGAGAGATACTAGAATTTTACACTTTTGGGACATTGCATGTCTATTGATTTATGCTTTTGTAAAATATTTTGCAATGACTTTAATTGCAACAGCTATACCAGATGTGATTTCATAAGTTGATCAAATTAACGTATTTCCTGATACCTGTTTTGCAGCTATTGATGAGTAAATATCTTTTATTTCTATATTTGACCATTAGGTCCACCAGATGCAGTTTGCTTTTATTTGAGATAATGGCAAATACACATTTACTCAATACCTAAGGGCATGTCAACACTGATCTATTTTTTTTCCATCTGGCTCCTTCCACAACCAAAAGAGACACAGTTCCTACTGAGTTCATTTCAATTTTCAAGGAAATAAATATTTTCTTTTAAGTGTGCCACTCTGGCCCCTTTACTGGATGATCTGAGATGCTGTGCCTGAGTAAAGTTTGGAACAGAAGCAGGCTCTGCAAAAGTACAAGCTTTTACATAAGCTCCACTACAGCCATATGATTCAACAGATCTAATGACTCTTGAAGCCTCAGTGATAAATAGGGATTTGGAGTTTTGGCAGAGCCCTATGGGTAAATGTCCAGAATGCCAGCACCAGGAAAAAAACACTGAGAACCTGAAGTGACACTATTCCATGGGGCTCTCAGCTATCTTATGACAGGATGATTAATATTGGACTGCTTCCATAATTGAAGGCACAGTCTTTTTTCCTTTATAGGAATACTCTAGAAATGGTTTATTTGTTCCCCAAAATCATAATACTCACATATCTGTTACATACTCAGAGTAACAATTACTTATATTTCCCCTTATGTGGTACACCTACATTTCCAATTCTCCCTTCTTACACTTCAAGACTTCTTTGTATCTTAGTATCAGTACAGACTCCACAGTCTCCCACCCTTTAATTCAGTAAAATTGAGTGAACGAATTTTAGATGTGGTTATATGTATTATATATATAATAATATATAATATATAATTATAAGTAAAAAAATATTATATATATATATATATATATATATATATGTATTTTTTTTTGGTACCAGGGATCGAACTCAGGACCTTGCACTTGCAAGGCAGGTGCTATGCCACTGAGCTAAATCTCTGGCCCTGGGCTATATATTTCTGACCAATGAAAATGATGAGGGTTTTCAAATAGTCTAGAGTATTGTCTTGCAACTGCTATAGTGCAACTCTTAAGTGTTACATAAGCAACTAGTTTGTTGCGGTTGATATTAAAAGGCTTTAAGAAGAAAAATTATTCCAGATGGGTATTTAAAATGTGTTTGAACTATTAATTGTCTGATTTATGTATAAACTAATACAATGTTTAACTTATCGAAACTTCTCAGTTTCACTATTTATTTGTTTATTTGTTTGTTTGTTGGTACTGGGGATCAAACTCAGGACCTTGTGCTTGCCAGGTAGGCGCTGTGCCTCTGATCTAAATCCCCAGCCTAATTTCACCTTTTCATGATATGAAATATTTCCCAAGGCATTTCTCTTTTTATTCATTTGTTCAGTAACTATTTATCAAGGTTCCATTCTAGGTTCAATAGTAGAAAAACATATGGACAGATAGGTGGAGACTGATGTATAAATTTGACATGCTAGATATAGAAGTTAAAATCATGATTAATGGGAATTTTTATCTCATGTTCCTGTTTTATTTCTCCAGGTTGCAAATTTACATTTTCATGCATTTCACAGTCTCAAATTCTTGTCAACTTTTTACATTTCTTTGTTTTCTCCACAGATTTCTATTCAGAATGTACAATTTTTTTTGTTTTTCTATCCGTTCCTCAGTCAGTAGGACAGGAAGATATATCAGAAGTGGGAAAGTGTACATTTTAGGCAAGAAATAATCATTATATAATGATAATACTACTATCTTTACACTTCAGCAACTTGGCATGTTTGTTCATGCTAAGATTAAATTTGCACTCAAAAGTTTTAGAAGACAGACAGCAAATTTCTGAATTTATTGAGTCCATGCTTAGCCAAGATGGATATTTTCTTTTCAATGGAAAGATGAATGTATGAATGTCACCTTGGAAATCTTATAAATGGAAAATATACATTTCTACTCTGCAGCAACTCAGGTACAACTGGAAAAGCGTTTTTAACTGTAAAAACGTTAAGCTGGAGGCTATTTCTAAGCATAAAAATGTTATCCTAAATAATATCTACTTTAAAAAACATGATTGACTGGAAACAGTGCCCTATAATGAAAGATGCAATATGAGTCACACTTTTAGCCTTTTACCGCAAATTCCAATGGAGGACACATGTTTTGTTCATATATATGAGTAAAGTGATAGTTTGTAATATAATATTATTGACATTGATTTATTAGTATTGATTTCTAAGCTGTAAAACAGAGAAAGCTATTTTTTTGTTTCTTTCCTAAGAAGATCAAAGTAAAAATGGTGAACTATGAATTGTGAACTGTCTGGATTTTTCATAAAATATTAAGAGAGTGGATTTTCAGTGTTATATTGCATTAGTGGTAATTAATTGCTTTAAAAGTTTGTCTTTCAATTAAATTTATTTTAATTTAAAACATTGTTATATTTAAAGTAAATGATATATGTAGAAGATGCAAAAGATGAAATGAACATTGAACTGCAGAATAATAATTTGTTGTTTTCAACATGAGGAATTTAGAATATTATATACATATAATTATTTTATGTCATTACAGTTTTTGTAATGTTAACCCAATCTGATATTTGGTTTCTTTTAAAATAGATATTTATGTTCTTAAGTAAAAGTAGACTGCTTGAAAAAATGTCTGTCTCTTGTTTCTTTTTTTTTCCTTTGCAAAGGGGATAATATATGACTTTGCTATACTTGCAAGATTTTTCAAAGGAATATTATATCTATCACTATTTAAAAAATTTATTTTGTAAAATGAATACATATATAGTGAATGATATAAACAGCATAAATTTTGTGAATTACTGAGAATCTCTTTGTAACATAGTTTTTATGATTATTAAAGATTTAAAATACTATATTAAAGACAAAATTTAATAACTTGGATTATGAATTCCTAGGAAATTGATTAATTCTATGTGGAAACGTGATGTCTAGTGTATAAGGTGTTTTGATTAATTTTGCTTTCTATTATAACTGGCCATTTATTCAATAAACTTCTTTATCCAATTTTTTATGTCAATCAAGATGTTTCTTGTACTTCCTTGTTTATATCCTTATATTGCATTGCATTCAATCTATCATTTGTGGTTTTCATTTGAACTATTCTCATTCTCCAAATACCCTTCCCTCAATTCAAAATACATGCTCTCTAGTGTCCCCTTTAGTTAGGTACCTATAGTTTTTTGTTAGATAACTTCATCACTTGTTCTCAAACATTAACATAGGTCATACTACAGTCCACAATATGCATTGTTATTATACTAGTATCTCTTAGCACCTTATATATCTAAATTTTCAATGATTTTTAAAGTTTTAAAATTTTGAAAGGCTATGAAAGGTTTGAGAGTTTTTCCAATCTTAAAATTTTATCTGTGGACAAAGACTTAAATCCTTTTAATAATAATAATTAGGTGAGCTTAAAAGATTCATTTCACAGATTTTGAAGACTCTTTCATTCTATGTTATCATCTGCATCAATCAATACATGCAATTTTTCTACCTTTGCTATTTTTAATCAGCAAATGTAAAAATGAATCAATCTTTCTACATAAAGATAAGTAATATGTCACCATTTAAGTGAAATCAATAACAGCTTATCTAAAGGTAATATTAAGGAAATCACATATGAATATGTCTACAATGAAAATATGATCTCTGCTGAAAATATTTGTTGCAATAAATTTTTTCAGATTAATGTGGGATAATTTGAAGGATATGGTGCTATGGGGTTGACAAGATTGACTCTGAGAATCTATCACCAAGAAATTAATTGGATGCTGTATAGTTATTTATAGTTGTTCTACTGATGTCATTAAGTTAAATCAAAATTACTGGACCACAAAATGAACATTCTAGTTATTTGGGCAGACTCATCAGAATGGAAATGATTATGCATTGATCAAATCAGTTTCTCTAGGGCTTGGCTGTTATGAGAACTGAAATACTTGAGCCCACCATAATTTTTGTTGATGTTTTAACTCTGTGCCTATGTATTGTCTCTCTAATACAGAACCCAAAGATGGAAAGTCACTTTAACAAACACTGTTTTTCCATTCTTTTCTGGGTCATTCGAATTTCCACTGAAAAACTGATGCATAACATAGAGTATTGTTGGCATTTTCAGGCTGAAAAATCATCAGAAATGTCACTGTTCTCTAAAACAATATTTTACAATCTCTAAACAAAAACATATTTATAATAGGAATACTTTTAATATGAACTGGAATTTAAATATAGCTTTGCTACATATTTCATCAAATAATAAAGAAAATAAAATTGACTTGTGTGTGTGTTTTCATTTGTATTGTTTCTTTTTGTTTGTATTGTTAGCAGCTATAAATTAGAACTGACTTTGAAGGACTGAATGTGTCAACTTTTGGTAAAAGCATTTTCAACTGTTTGGTTTTTTTTTCCAAGTAATTATTTTGGAGAAAATAAAAGGTGGAAATTAAATATTTTAAATGTGATTACACAACGATATTTTAACTAAATTTATTTTGCATGTCTTTTCAATGTTATATGACTTATTGAATCACTTCTAAAATTTATAAATTAACTCATTGAAATTTACCTATTCCTCTCAAGTTGATAATATTTCTACATAATTTTAAGTCAATTGAGTGTAATATTTTGTTCGTCACCAGGAACCATCAGTAATTGTAATGCTGGTATAGAATCTACTGATTTACAAAACAACGTTAGTAATTTTATTCTTAAACAAAACTATGATAGAAAAATTTTAAATAATTATCACTTGACATATATCTAAAAAATACATATTGCATGCCTTTTTTCTTATATCAGATTTATTTTGCTTTATATGCCCCACATTAATTATATCTTTTTTCTCAAAATACACATAAGAAAAATATGAAAATAACAGTTATATTCTTTAAAAAGCATAAAAACATTTAAAAGTACGGCCCTTATGAAACAAAGTTCTCAGAAGAAAGCAATTCAAATACAGGCATAAATAATCAGTTATCTATATCATATAATGAAATTCCCTTTGATCCAGGTATTCTCTTTCTAGATAACTTCCCAAAAGAGTTAAAAATATCATATTACAGTAATATATGTATACTCATGCTTATAATAACAGCACAATTCATAATAGTTAAATCTTGGAAGCAGCCTATATACCCATCAACGGAAGAATGGATAAAGAAAATATGCTATGTACATAAAGTGGAGTACTACTCTGTCTTAAAGAAAGATAAACTTGAGTCAATTTTAGGAAAATTGATGTACTATTGAACTGTAATATTATGATAAATAAATCAGACACACATATATTTTGGGTTTCTTATATAAGAGTGAATAAAAGGTAGATAATAAGAAGTAGAGAGAGAAAACTTTTTTTGAAAGCAAGGAACTTCAAGGGATGGAAATGGGAAGAAAATGTGATGAAAAAAATAATTGAGATGTGTTATACACATGTACCAACTCCTTACAAGAAGTGTAATCATTATGTACTGCAATCATTTACTAAAAAACAAATACTGAAAAAAAGAAAATCAGGTTTGTACTTTGCAATAAGCTTTGAAAGTGGTAGAGGAAGAAGAAAAAAATCAAGAGGAGCTCACTAAAGCAAAAAGAAACTATTGTTTATTGGAAGTAATTTCTTCCTTGTTTAATTTTATTTTTTTCCCATATTGAAACACCAGAAAGAGTCTGAATGATTTGTAAAACACATAGTTTCCTGATAAGATATTGATCAACTATTTGTATGATAAAATTAAAAATCATATAGAGAAATTATATTTTTTTCATTTTTAAAATTGAAAGACTATCAGTTATTCTGGTTTAGTAAATATTCAAACAGTTATTGAATATATAAAAAATTTATAGCAAAATTCAAGAACAAATACTAAAACAATTTAGTAACAATTCTTCAAAGGGGGCCGGGGATTATTTAGCTCAGTGGTTCCAGGGCCCGCCTCGAGAACGCAAGTTCCCAAGTTCGATCCCCGGTACCAAAAAAAAAAAAAAAGAAAAAAATACAATTCTGCAAAGGGATATATCATGAAGTTTAGTTATATATTGTGGTCTAATGAAAAATTTTGAAATAGCTAATCCACTTAACTCTTAAGTGATATGCCAGAGAATGAAGAGAAAATATTTTCTAAGTGACCAGTGAAAATGGAAAATTCTAGGGTTTTTTGTTTGTCTTGGGAAATATAGACTTAGGAAATCCACTTATTATTTCTTAAAATGAGAAAAGAATTATTAAATGCATATAACATAATGCAATAATTCATATGACCACATAAGGGAAAGATTTGTGGAAATTTGGACCCTTAACGTTATTTTTGATCATTTTCTTGATGTGCTAAAATTACTTCCAAAGACCACATCATCTAGGGTAAAAAATTAACCACAGTAGGAATACGATAATTTTTTTAAATGGCTTTAAAAATAATGCAATATATTTTTAAATTAATGAAATAAATTGTTGTGATCAAAATTCACATATTAAAGAACTTGAAGGGAGGAATTTGAAAGCTTCAAACACAAAGAAATATGTAAGCTGCCTTTAAGAATCTTATGAATGTAAGAAATTGTAGCATATCACATAATATAAAAAGGGCAGTGCAAAGAATTGTGGCAAGTGTTTGTTAATGGTTGTTCTTTGTCATGCGTTGTATTTGAAAGTTTGAAACACAAGTTTAAAATAAAATATTCTACAATTAAAAAAACAAAGAAATAGGTATGAAGGTAGATATGTAAATATTTCAACTTGATTACTGCACATTGTATGCATGTATTTAATTATAACTCTTCACAATAAATCTGTATAATTATTGGATAAAGTAAAGATAATGAAAAAAAGGGCCAGGCATTTAGCTGAGTGGTTCCGCCGCCTGCCTCGCAAGTGGAAGGTCCCGAGTTTGATCCCTGGTACAAAAAAAAAGAAAAAATAATGTTAAGTTAGTCAATTTGACATGTTCGTACACACTGTATTTTTTCATTTTTTGCTGCTATAACAAAATACCACAAACTGGTAACTTGTGAAGCACTGAAATATATATTTTTTGTAGTTGTGAAACTATAATATCAAGGTACAGGCAAGTTCACTTGTTTGGTGAGGTAGGACCACTGTTTCTTTACATGGTAGAGCACAGAAGGGCAAAAGGGCCAGATGCTGTGCGGGGTTCTTTTATAAAGTCCTTAATCCCATTTATTTATTTTTTTTCCTTAATCCTATTTATAAGGAAAGGGTCTTTGTGACACAAGCACCACTTAAAAGCGCCACATTTTTATATCTCACTTTGGCAACACCTCAATACAGCAGGAGATATATTCCAACCATAACATGCACTGTGCACAAAGGATGAATTTGCCAAGAGTAACGAAATATTTTAAATAAACTTCTGTACTGGGGTGCCTGCCATCACCAAGGAAAATTTAAAAAGATGATTGGGTGTCTGTGGTTGCTTTCTTATTCGATTTTGCTTATCTCATCTGACAATAGCTATGGCTCAGTAGAGTATCAGTCTTTTTTGGCGGGGGGGGGGGGGAGTACCAGGGCTGGAACTCAGGACCTTGCACTTGCGAGGCAGGGGGCGGCACCACTGAGCTAAATCCCTGTCCCCATCAGTCATTTTTAAACTTCAGATCTTCAAGTTGATTTCTATTTCAGGCTAATTTCCATTGTTTACACAATAAGTTATAAAAATAGACCATGGATACTACACATCCTAATTTTTATCAAAGTTTAAGTAAAGGCTCAATTTTAATTACTTTTCACTCTGATGTCATTCACAAGGTTTTGTAAAAATGATCAGCTCTAACACAGTACCACACTTTTAAATTCTAGAGCAAATGGCCTGTGGTAAGAAGTGACATTTTCCCCGATGTTTATTAAAAATCTTTATCTCAGCTTAAGGGTTAATATTCTCTGAAGATGCAACTTAACTTGGACTTGCTTATTCTTCAAAATCTACATAATCTTGAGGCTGGACTGCTTATTTACTCCTCATATAGAACTTTTCCAAGTTCTGATGCTATCAAAAAGCTTGTGTTTTTCTAGCGTGTGTTGCCATTAACACTCTAATTTGTAGCAGATTATTGCCATGAATTTACCAATTATTCAGCTTTCGAGGTCACTAGCTCTGTCCTTAAATATTTTTAGCAACACAACATAAAAGGTAAAACTGTGTAAAAGAACTCTATTGAAATGAGTAACTTGGCGAGTAGATATATATCTCAGTAGTAGAGTGTATGCTTACCATGTGTGATACTCCAGGCTTATTCCCTATCATTTCTTCACAAAAAAGCAATCAATCCTTGTCAAAATACACTAAAAAACAATGAAAACCAACTGGAAGATATTTGCAAAATAAACAATAAAATATATCATTTTGAAATTCTTTAAAAATTTGAGTATTCAGGAAATGTTCTTAAGTGTAATTTATATTTAGCTATGTCATCAAATTGGATTCAACAAGACCGAATGTAATCAGTGTTTGACGTGGCTGGAAACCATTAGGGATATGTAATGAAAATCAAATAAAGATTGAAGTTCAAGAAGGAGTGGTTTGAAACTAATTATACTAAATGTATATGAGAAGACAAGCAAATGAAGATTGACATTTCCCACTAGATTTGAACAAATAACAAGCGTCCGATCCACAAATAAACCTCTTCTCTAATGTGAATATTCCTCATTTTATAGTTTAAATTGCTCCTGAATATTTGTTGAACCTAATTATCAGATATCAGAGCATGTATTTCCTTATTTTACTTTATTTATTCATTTTTGGTCATGCTTAGGATTAAATCCTTGGCCACGGGGATGCTAGGCCACTGCTCTACCATTGAACCACATCCTCAGCCCTAAATTGCCTGTTTTTACTGGAAAAATATTATATCGACACAAAGACCAAAAATACTTTTAAGAAGTTATTTAACAACTCTGATGCTAGAAGTATTTATGATTTCTATTACACAGGTTCTTAACTATCGAAACAATAAATTTGTGTTTGGTATGGAAGAAACTAAAATAATTCAACAAAATTTTTCTTCTATACCAAGGCAAATAGGTTCTGTAAGGTAAGTCAACAGCAATGTAATATTTTAAGATATTTAATGAATATAATGAATATTTCTGAAAAATACATTTGAAAAAAGAAAACCCATTAACTTACCAATTGAGTGAAGTTTTATAGTCAGATGATGGGCAGGTACTCATTGGCAGTATGAGAGACAGCAGTGACAGTAAAATTCTTGAGCAATTAATCCCTGGAAGTTTTATTTTGTCCAACTTTGAACTGAGGAAATTTTATCTTTTCTTGCATATTTAAAACTGTTAATGACCATAAATATGAATCACTATGTGAAACCATAAGAAAACAACTAATGCTTTCATGTTTTTGCATTGCTTTGCTTAACTTTATGTACATCTTGGTATACTGGTCTGGTTGCACACAATAATTTCATTTTTATAATAGTACGATCATATTTTCTTTTGATATGTTTGTATAACATCAACTTTCTCTGAGTACTCCTTCTTCAAATGCTCGTGGTTCTACTTACTTTTTCTTGTGTCAATCAAAAATGAATAATATGTCAAAATATGTCATATTATTTTCCATAACATGAATATATCTTTGTGTCGAGGACAAGCAACTCCCTACTCAATAACTATTTTCTCCTCCTTTCTCGTTGGTTGAATTCTTATCTAATTTAAGTTACAAAATATTCTAGTAATATAACATTCACTCTACCTCACAAATAGTACACTAATGCAATTCAGTTTTCAACTTGAAGTTATAAAATTTAAATGTTTGACAGATCATCTAAAATTATTCAAAAGGTTCAATGATTTTGTCATTTCACTCTCCCCCATCTATTTTTTCTCTATGAAAAGTGTTTGGGAAATAGTAGCAGTGTCTTTGAGAACATGGCCATAATTATTATTATATTTCAGAAGTAGTGGAAGGTTCTAGAAGAAGCCTAAGTACCTGAAAAGACCTTTAAGACAATGTGAAATATACTATCCATTCTTGACTGCCTACACATGAACTTCTTTTTTCTTAGAGAAAGATCAACTTCTATTTTCTTTAAACCACTTGTTTGTGGCTTTGTTTTTAATATTAATAGATTTATTTATAAAACAATTGTGGGTTTAGAGAGTATTTGAACAGAATGTGTATTATTTCTATGTACGCCTCCTCCCAACACAGTTTTTTCTTTTATTAATATTTCTCAATATGGTACTTTTGTTGAAAAATACTTAACAAATATTAATATATTACCATTAACTAATATCAATACATACAGTTTCTTTGTTATGGTGTAGAACTGTATGTGTTTGATAAATGAGTAATGTGACCTATCCATCATGATACTATCATACAGTGTAGCTTCACTGCTCTAAAAATGCTCTGAGCTTAGCTTACTCATCTCTCCTTCCCTCCTCCTCAGTCACTGGCAGGCATTGATCATATATTATGGTCTCTGTAGTTTTGCCATTTCCAAACTGTCATATACACCACACACACAGATTGCAGCCATTTCAAGCTAACTTGTTTCATTTAACAATATCCATATAAGGTTAGTCCCTGTGTTTTCATATCTTCATAGCTCATTTCATTGCTGAATAATATTCCATGAATGGCTAAAACACATATTCTTTATCCATTACCTATTGAAATGTATCTTCATTCCTTGGAATGTTGCCACATGTATGGTGCATTTCCTTTTCCTTCCTCTCGTTCCTTTTAACATTGTTGTTATTTTACCTACCTGTAAATGTTTAAAAAAATCAATGAATCATTGTTATTATTATAATGAACAAATCATTTTCTCAGATCAAGTAAGAAAATGAAAATTACATTTTGTTTTACATTCACTTATTCTTTCTCTAATGGTGTTTGTTTGCTTTTTAAATAGACTCACGTTTATAACCTATGCCATATTCCTACTGTCTGAAAAGTCCCTTCAAAGCTTTCCTGACCAGAAAAATCTCCTTTTAACACAATTTTATTTGATTGAGAAATCTTTATCTTTTTCACTTTTGAAGATTTATTTTTAGATAACCACATCACAAAAGTTATCATTTTAAACATTTGTTTGTTTTCAGATAGATTTTGAAGACTATGAACTTCATTATAATATTCAGTTATTATATTAACTGATTTTTAAAGAATATAAAGATTTGTAAAGAATTGTTACATCATTTTAAACACATATTAAAATGTCCCATTTACTAATGACATTTATGTGAATGTTTTACCTTCAGTAATTTAGCGTATGTTCTTATAATTATGTTACCTTTTTTGTCACTTTAAGGTATGTTCGCAGATGCATTTTCAGCTTGATTTTTATTGTGAATGGAACCTTTTTCATCATATTTAATACCTTATTGTGGGGATACAGAAAAATATATATTGATTTTTGTTTGTAGACTTTGTATCTTGTTCCCTTGTAGAGCTCTAATATTATATCTAATTGCTTTCAAAGTTGATTGCCTTGAATTCTCTGGTCAGAAAATTCAAACTTCTATAAATAATGAAGTGCTTTGCTCACTCATACACAAGCACCTCTATGAAAACTGTACAGGTAGATGCAACCAAAATGGAAGAAAATGGCTGAACTTACAGTTACCTGCAAGAACTACCTTGTAGCCTACTGCAAACTAATTTGAAGTCTTTGGCCCAAACAAAAGGCACAATTCATCAATCTCTTCTTTAATTCACAGGTATTTTCCTTAACTCTGCCTTATTTCCATTATGATCTTGGTTTATCGTTCCTATGATATTTTAAATCATTAGTGTATAGCAATTTACACTAACACACTTCTGAGCATCCAATCTCCCAGGATGCATATTCACTTAGCCCTTTTCATTATACTCACTGAAAATTAACTCCAAAATCAATTATTTCTTCCTAGATTTTAATCTCATTGTTAAAACATAGATTTTCTCCTTGTTTAGGTGGAACATGCCTAATACCTGACTAACTCACATTTTCACTGACATTCTGTGATTCTCAATAAATAACTTTCATCAAAGAATAATAATTTTGTTATTCTTTAATTGAAATCATATTTCTCCAAGTGTTTTCCACTCATACATTCCACTGTAATATTTTTGCACATGACAATAAACATTAACAAGTGTGTGTTTGTGTTAAATAACTCTTGCCATAAATGAGACCATAAGATTAAAAGTGGCAAGAGCCACATTTGTTTCCTTCATTACTATATATATATACATATATATATATATGTATATATATGGATACTAAGATATATATATATATATATATATGGATACTAAGAGATGTAAAATATATTTTGTTAATCTTATTTTTCTTTTTATAATTTCTTAGACAATTGTTATTTTTTACATGGGTCTATTTTTTTCAAATTAATATAAACCATTAATATAGTATTTGTTTTGGTATGCTATTTTTCAACATGTATTTTAAATAGTGGTATTGTTAGATATAGATAATTCCAATTGTTTCTCACAAGTGCCCATTAGTCTGACATTTCATAGACATATATTTAGTTTTCCTCCTTATATTATTTGATCTCATAATTATATAGACTAATAGAATAATAATTATAGCTCATAATTATATATAATTATATAGGCTACATTTTATATAAATAATATAAATTACTTAGTTTCAATAGTCTTAAATACCTATGATCAAAAATTGACATATATTTTCATTTCTAAAAATAATATGATGGGGCTTAATTCTGGGAAATGTGGTTTAAATCCTTATTTTAAATGTGAAAAAAATAAACATGTAAATTGGACAATAAGTATAATGTAATACAGGTGAATGCAAGTTTGTAAAAACAAAATAACATTGAAAATAATCAGGGAAAAGTAGAAAAAAATTAAAAATCATCTATAATACTTCAATTAGATGTTCATCAGAGACACAATGAATTTAGCTATTCTGATCAATAAATCCTTGCTGTAATAATGCTTGTGTACTAAGAAAGCATAAAGACTGATTTTATAGTCTTTATTATCCTTGTGCATAAAAGTTTATAATGTCTATGCTCATTGCCAATTGTTTTCCAACTAATACCAGATACAATAGATTGATTCACTCTCATATATCCCACTCTTTATAGTGTGTTTTCCAGGTGAACAGACATTGGAAATCTAAAAGTGAATTTCTTTCACTTATATATATTTTCAGATTAATCTTGGAAGAGTTATATTTGGACCCAAGTAAGTGCAGAAAGAAGTGACACACAAATCAGCTGTTTTAATATTTTAAATTATAGTAGATTTAAACTATCCCTTAGAAACAAAACCCTAATGGTTCTATTTCCTTGCCACATTGGAGCTACTGGCATCTAATTCCAGAATGAAAATAGGAGATAAAAGTAGTTGACTCCTCCATACAGTCAACTTTTTAGTATTGGTGAGAATCATTCCAGGACATCTTCCTGCCATGTTAGCTTCTCTTTACATGGTATTTCACTAATTTTGTAAGTGCAAATAGTGTATGTCCTGTATTAAGATTTGTTCTGGTTAAAATAAAAGAATGATTTCTGTCATCTGAAATGGAATCATGAATACCAATATGGAAAGGTTTCAATATGTATCATGCTTTGAATCAGAACCAAGAACTGTCTCTTTCATGCCTGATAGAAAATAGAAAAATAGGAGAAAACCCCTAGAAAGATTAAGAGCTCATTTGAATAAAAACTTGAAATGTGTTTTAAATATGAAGACAAAGCTAAAATAAACACTTTGCATTTTTGATATACTGATAAATTACCCATTTTCCCCAATGCTTTCCAAAGTTTGCCATATAGAAATTGAAAATATTTGTGTTCTATAAGCATAGGAGGTTATTTGGGTTACCCTAGAGTACATCAGATCATTCATGCACCTAACAATTTATTATTCAATTTATTATATATTCCAGGGATAAAAAGATAGATCTGTCACAATAAATAAACATCTTAGTTTTGTCCATTTTTTATTGGTCATGCACATCATTTCACCTTACTTAGCTACAAGGAGGATGAGTAATTTGGTCCTTGTGATACTACGTTTTAGATCTGACAGATAAATCTTGTATATGATGAGCAAAGAATTGCAAGTGTACTTCCCATGCTAAAAGAAAAAGCATCTAAATTTATAAAGATTACAGAACAATGTGCTCAGAGAAGGTCTGTGCCTACAAAAATGTGGCACTAATAGGAAATTGGTGCCAGGAGGACAGGAAAATAAAAAAGCACACATACTGTTAAATCTAGCTTTCAGATTTAAAAGATGTCCATCCCAGCCCAGATGCCTCTCAGTGGTTCTCTGAGTAAGATTGACAGGAATGATTGACAAGGTGTTGACTCATCTTCAGGGGCTTCTAGTGTGCAGGACTTTCTCAGTGTTCATTCTGATTAACTTACATACATAAGATGCAGTCCATATTCATGAACCTTTAATAAGGTTTGAGTGGAGAAAATGTTACTGAAGGTCAGAGACAAGATTCAACACAATGTGCTCTGGCCTATAGCCTTGGAGATTTCCTGGGTCTTTGTTGTATTGTTTTGCTTCCCTTAGAACAATGGAAAGAAAATTGGCCTGAGGTGCTGCCCCATTTCAAGAGGGTGAAGGGCAGTGTTCTCCCAGCCCCAATTGTAGTACCTGTACTATTTGTCTAAGAAACAGTTTTAGTGTACATAATGATAATTTTGAAATAGATAGATTTTGATAAGAAGATAGTCTTTTTTTTTACTGCATATAAAAATAAAATTATTTGTCAAATTAAGATTTAGTATGTACATTTTTATATTTGTAGGTAACCTTATTATTTTTTTCACCAATGGCAACAACCACTGCTATTAGTGGTACAATGCACTTTAAGATTTGTGGCCCTATTTGTATTGTAAACTAACATTTTAAATGATGAACACCTTTAAAATAAATTATTATCAAATGATACAGTGTACAGAAAATTCTCATATGATTTCAAACAAAAACAATATTTTTTGCTTCAAAAATATATAATCAATATTTTATTTATCCAGGATGTAAATGAAATTGTTTTGAAAATTATAATTGTACAACATTTAAAAATATGTCAGATTGATAACTGAATGCCTAATATTTGATGTTTAAATATGATATGAAACTGGTCTAAATGATGCAAAATTTAAATCCCATCAAAACATACCTGAAAATACATCTCAGAATTCAAGTAATTTGAACTATGGCATCACATTGATAATGAGAAATAAAACAATAAATTCTTGAAAGAAGTACTTTGAGTACACAATATTTGTTCTAGCAGTCATTATCAGGAAGTGAGATAAATCTTATTTTCCTTGTAGGTACAACCATTCCTTGGTGTTGGCTTTGGACCCTGATGTATTGGCATAGAAATATAGTAATTATGCTTTGGGGACCCATGAATAAACATCAGAATATAAAATAAATAAGCCATAACTTGCTTCCTAAAAAAATCATTGTCACTTGGCTGACTGCCCAAGTTTGCAGAAGAATTCCGAGAGGAATAGATAAATGTCATCTATTAAACTTCTCAGGGACAAAATCTTCACCATATAGCATCACTCATGTATTGAAGATTCAGCAATGACTAGGGTAGACTATCAAAATCAAATTCTCTTCTTGGATTTTGTATGCAAACTTTATACTTTGATTACAAAGGCACTGAATATTCTTCTCCAAATTAAAGAAGGTAGGAAGATATGTTTCATGGCTCTGAAAATAAGATTTCAATTAGCAGTGTTTCCTACTCATAAGACAGAAGCAAATGGAAGTCTTCCTTGGAGGTTGATCATAATAAATTAAGCCTTAGATGCACTAGCAACTCAAACATTAAGCCTGTGAAATATTTTAGAAAGCCATGTACACAGGTAGTAAAATAGCATCTCAAAATAAGCAGAGAAAACTAGAAGAGACTCAGTGTTATCAGGTTGTTTCTTTAGAAATGGGTCACCAATTAAACATATTCTAGGTGAATGAGACAAGAAAAAAAAACAGCGTCAAAAGTTTATTCAAAAATTGAAGGGTGAAGGAGTAAGAAAAAAACTGGCTCTGCAGAACCAACTTGGGCTGGAGAAAAAAGGAAAGGAAAAGTAGAATGAAAATAAAAGCACACTCAAATCTCTAAGACAGATTGGGCTACCGAGAAGAGTCAGGATATTGGGCTCCTCCTGGTGTCTGTCTCCTTATATGTCATCCACATTTAGTGGGAACTCAGGAGAAGTTCTACTTGTTGGGTCCTGGGAATTATTTGGTGCTGTCCTAGGATCTTATAATTAATAAATACGTCCTGCTTATTTCTGCAGCCAGCTTTGTCACACACTACCACCTTATCTCGAGAAGATTCTTAACTTTTGGGAAAAAATGTTTTTAAAAAGCCAACATTTTAAATGTAAATGTTTTACATATATCACTTAAAGAAGTGTATTGTCAGTGAATAAAAATGTAAAAAAAATATATTATCTACAAAAATATCTTTAAAATATATAGGTAAAGAGAATTTAAAAATAAAAGGAATGAAAAGAGATATACCAAGCAAAAAGTCATTGTTATGGTTTAGAACTAAAATGTCCTGCAGAAATCGTACATGTTTAGTTGGGGGTGGGTTGGATGTTGATTGAATCTGGCCAGGTGGTATACTTATTAATGTTTTTATAGCTGCATGTGCTATTAGGAGGTGGGCAGAAGAGGAAGGTCATTGGAACATTCTTTTCACCACCTCTGAGCTTCCCTTTCTGCTCCCTGGCCACCATGAGATGAGCAACTTTCCTCCCTTCTTCTCTCCTGCCTTTCCCCCATGCCATTTCTACCTTGCAGTCATCTACCATGCCCCAAGTCCTCAAAAAAACCATGAATAAAAGTAAACTTCTTAGCTCAGTGGTGCCATGCCTGCCTCACAAGCACAAGGTCCTGAGCTCAACCTTAGGTACTGAGAAAAAAAAAAAAGGAAAGCTCTCCTCCTAGTATTTTGTTCTAGCAAAAGGAAGGTGACTAATGTGCTAGTTAAAATTAAGTTTTGAAAGGCATACAAATAAAAATAAAATTGTATTTTAGAGCAAGAAACATTATTGGTGATGAATTATTTAATGTGAAATATCAACTTATCAAAGGAGTATCAAGTTGTTACGACAATGTTAAATTGTCATATTGTTAAATTGCTGAGTAGTACTCCATTTTATATAATAAAAAAAAACACTTCTTTATCTAGTTTCCAGTTGATGGGCACTTGGGTTGTTTCCAAGTTTTAGCTATTACAAACTGTGCCACTATAAACATGGGAGCACATATATTGCTATGGTATGATTCTTTTCATTCTTTTGCGAAGATTCCCACCAGAGGAATAGCTGGGTCAAATGGGACCTCTAGTCCTAGTTCTTTGAGGTATCTGCATATTGATTTCCACAGTTAATGCACCAGTCTGCACCCCCAACAACAATGGAGAAGGGTTCCTTTCTCCCTACAATCCCACCAATATTTGTTATTTGTTGATTTCTTGATAGCAGCCATTCTTTCTGGGGTGAGGTGGAATCTCAGTATTGTTTTCATCTGCATATCTCAAATGACCAGTGATATTGAACATTTTCTCATGTTTATTTGTTACTTCTACTTCTTTTTCTGAGAACTGTCTGTTCATTTCAGATTCCCATTTTTGAATTGGGTCTTTAAATTTGGGGGGCCTGATTTTTAAAAATTCTTTGTATATTTTACATAGCAGTCCTTTGTCTAAGGTATAGCTGCTGATTTTTTTTCCCCACATTATAGGTTGTCTCTTAGCTCTGTTGGTGGTTTCTCTTGCAGTGCAGAAGCTTTTTAATAAGATGAAATCCCAGTTGTTGATTCTTTGTGTTAGTTTCCGAGCTACTGAGGTTTTTATTCATAAAGTATTTTCCTATGCTAACGTCTTCAAGAGTTCTACCTAATTTATCTTCAAGCAAGTTTAATGTTTCTGCTTTAATATTTAGATCTTTAATCCTCTTCAATCTTAGTTTAGTGCATGGCAATAGATATGGGTCTAGTTTTAATCTTTGGCAGGTTGAAATCCAGTTTTTCCAACATCATTTATTAAAGAGGCTATCTTTCCTCCAGTGAGGAAGGTTGACTTCTTTGTCAAAAATGAGGTGGCTGAGTATATCTGGAGTTTTTTCTGGGTCTTCTAATCTATTCCACTGATCCTCAGGTCTGTTTCTTTGCCAGTACCTTGCTGTTTTTATAACAGCAGCTTTGTAGTATAATTTCAAGCTGGGGATTGTGATATCCCCTGCCATGTCTCTGTTGCCTAGAATTGTTTTTGTTATTCTAGGTCTCTTCTTGTCTTTTTGGATTGTGTCTCTATTTCCATGAAATATATTGTTGGAATTTCAATTGGCATTGCATTAAATCTATATAGCAGTTTTGGAAGTATGGCCATTTTCACTATATTGGTTTTTCCTACCCAGAAGCAAGGGATGTCTTTCCATTCTCTTATATGGTCTTCAATCTCTCTTTTTTTAAAAAAGTGCTATAGGTTTCAGTGCAGAGATGTTTTGCTTCCTTTGTTAGATTGATTCCTAGATAATTCATTTTTTTGGATGCTATTGTGAAAGGAATTATTCCCCTAATTTCTCTCTCAGTGAGTCTGTTATTGGTGTACAAGAAGGCAATTGCTTTTTGAGCGTTGACCTTATATCCAGCTACTCTACTGAATCTGTTAATTAAATCTAGAAGTCTTTTGGCAGAGTTTGTTGGGTCTTCTATGTAAAGTATCATATTGTCAACAAATAATGACAGTTTAATATCTTCCTTTCCTATCTTTACTCCTTTTTTTCTTTCTCTTTTCTAATTGCTGTGCCTCATGTTTCCAGAACTATATCAAATAGGAGTTGTGATAGTGGACATCTTTTCTTGAACCTGATTTTAGAGTGAAGGTTTTCAATTTTTGACCATTTACTATGATTTTGGCTGTTGGTTTTCATAGGTAGCCTTAATCAGGTTGAGATAAAGACCTTTTATTCCAATTTTCTGTAGGGTTTTTATCATGAATAGGTATTGGATTTTGTCGAATTTTTTTTCTGCATCTATTGAGATGATCATATGGATTTTGTCCTTGGCTCTGTTAATACAGTGTATTACATTTATTGATTTATGTATGTTGAAGCATCCTTGCATCCCTAGGATAAATTCAACTTGGTCATTGTATATGAATTCTTGATGACCCTCTGTATTCTGCTTGCCAGTATCTTTTTGAGGATTTTTGCATCTATGTTCATTAGGGAGATTGGCCTTAGTTCTCTTTTTGGTTGGGTCTTTTCCTGGTTTTGAAATCAAAGTAACACTTGCTTCCAGGATTTCAAAGTATGGCTTTCCTTTCAATTCCATTGAAGAGTTTAAAGAGTAATGGAGATGGTTCTTCTCTAAATGCCTTGTAGAATTCAGCAGTGAAGCCATCAAGACTTGGGCTTTACTTTGTTGGTAAATTTTTAATTATGTTTTCAATTTCACTGATTGTAATTGGAGCGCTTAGAATTTCTATATCTTCTTCATTTAACTTTGGCAATTCATATGTATCTAGGAGTCTGTCTATTCATTCTATGTTTTCTATTTTATTAGAATAAAGGTTCTCAAAGTAAGTATTGATGATCTTCTGGATTTCTGCTGGGTCTGTTGTGACTTCATCATTTTCCTATTTAATTGAATGGATTTGAGCCTTTTCTTTCCTTTTTTTTTTTTGACAAGATTGGCTAAGGGTTTATCAATTTTATTTAGTTTTTCAGAAAACCAAATTTTGGATTCATTGATTTTTTTGCATCATTCTCTTAGTCTCCCTTGCACTGATTTCTGCTCTGATCTTTATAATTTCCTCTCTTGTATGAACGTTGAGTTTATCATGCTCTTCTTTTCTAGGAGCTTGAGGTTCAGCATTAGGTTGTTTATTTGAGCTCTCTCTGTTTTCCTAATATGGGCAGTCACGGCTATGAATTTCCCTCATAAAACTGCTTTCATTGTATCCCATAGATTCCTGATCTTTGTACTGGCATTATCATTTACTTGTAGAAACTGTCTAATTTCCTTAATTTCCTCTGTGACCCATTGGTTGTACA
Source organism: Heterocephalus glaber (assembly GCF_053883595.1). Lineage (NCBI taxonomy): Eukaryota > Metazoa > Chordata > Mammalia > Rodentia > Bathyergidae > Heterocephalus > Heterocephalus glaber. The sequence goes on from NW_028258358.1 coordinate 835,843, forward strand.
GTAGAGTGTTATTCAATTTCCATGTGTTTGTGGGGGTTTTGTGATTTCTTATGCTATTGATCTCCAATTTTATTTCACTATGGTCTGATAATATACAGTGGGCAACTTTAAATCTTTTGCATTTACTTAAACATGCCCTATGAGCTAGCATGTGGTCTATGTTGGAGAATGACCCATGTGCAGCCAAAAAGAATGTATACTCTGATTTTGTGGAGTGGAACACTCTGCAGTCATCTATTAAGTCTATTTCCTCAAAAGCTTTGTTAAGTTCTAGAATTTTGTTGTTGATTTTTTGTCTATATGATCTATCTATTTGTGACAGTGGGGTATTGAGGTCCCCCACTACAATTGTATTAGTGCTTATTTGGTTTTACATGTCCATTAATATTTGTTTTGTATAGTTGGTGGCATTCATATTTGGTTCACATATATTTATAATTGTCATCTCTTCCTCTTGGACTGTTCCATTCTCAAGGATGTAGTGACCATCTTTGTCTCTCTTAATTTGTTTTGGTTTGAAATCTATTTTGTCTGCAAATAGACTGCTACCCCTGCTTTTTTCTGTTTTCCTTTTGCATAGGGAACTGTTTTCCTTCCTTTTACTTTCAGTCTATGAATTTCCTTTTGAGTTAGGTGTGTTTCTTGTATACAGCATATTGTTCAATTTTGCTTCTTAATCCATTCTGCCAGTCTATTTCTTTTGATTTGTGAATTGAGGCCATTAAAATTGATGGTTATAATTGATAAATATTGATTCATCCTTGTCTTGATGTTTTACTGTTTTTGACTCTTTTATTTTTTTTGTTTTTTCCCCCTTTCCCTTTGTTTTTTTGTCTTGCCTGGTGGCTTTGCTCTGTTGGGCCTCATGGCTTTGTGACCTTCATTGTCTTTTTCTATTATATTGTTTAGAATTCTTTGGAGTGCTTGTTTGGTGTTCATGAAATTTCTCAGGTGTTCTTTGTTGTGTAAGTATCTAATTTCCTCATAGACCTTGAAAGATAATTTTTCAGGATACAACATTCTAGGTTGGAAGTTATTTTATTTTAGGGATGAAATATTTCATTCCATGTTCTCCTTAACATGGCGGTTTGTGTTGAGAAGTCTCCTGTGATTCTGATGGGCTTTCCTTTGTATTTCATTTGTTTTGTATCTCTAACTGCTTGTAGGATTTTGTTCTTCTGATGGGTTTCTGTGATCTTGGCTATTTTATGTCTAGGTGGAGCTTTTTTTTGATCATGGCTAGTTGGAGTTCTATATGCCTCACTTATCTGTATTTCCAGTTCTTTATTTCTGTCTGGGAGGTGTTCTACTATTACTGCTGTGACTAGATTTTTTTATGTCATTTGTACTTTCTCCTGCTTTTTTGTGGACTCCTATCAGTCTTATGTTATTCTTCTTTGCATCATCTAGCAGCTGCTGGATAGATTTCTTGTGGTCCCTTACTATTTTGAAGAAATCTGTGTTTTCATGTTCACTAACTGCAATCCTGTCTTCTATATCTGATATTCTATTTTATCATTTGCTCAATCTGCCATGAATACTGTCAATGGAGTTTTTAATCTCCTGGATAAATATTTTAAACTGTTTCATGGATTCCATTTCTTTCCTATGTTGGGCAATCATGGTTTCCATTTCTTTCTTATGCTGGACATTCATGGCTTTCAGCATGGTTCTTAGCTCATCTATTGTTTTATCTGTTTGTGTTCTAGAGCTTCTAATTATGTCTTTCACTCTGCTCACCATCTTTGTAGTTATCTGGGAAATTATTTCTGCTTTGGATTTTTCTAGAGCCTCATTCATCTGTTTTGTTACTTCCTGTGGTATCAGTTCAGGGTGTCCAGGTGGTTGATTATCATATTTTTCCACTTCTTTTCCCCCAGAATTTGCCTTTGGTGAGCTGGAAGTCTGTGTTTGTGTCCTGCCAAGGTGTCTTCTCATTTTTAATTCTGCTGTTGGAGGTTTTTTTTGCTTTAATTCCTGGGATGATACTCCAATATTTCTTATTTTGAGTATCATTATTACTGGTATTTAGAGCCCCTGTGGAGCGATTGCTTCTCAGAGATATCTTCCACATATAGCTGGACGTTTTAGGCTTTGAGTCTCTAATAACTCTTGGGCAATCTCATTTTCAGTATACCAGGGAGGCAACTGTTTAGATCAGTCACAACACCTTAGGCCAATTGATACAATCAGCATCAAACAAGAGCTTAGAAAATGACAATTTGTGGTAGCAGTTAATCTGTCACCTTTAACTGCATGAGCTTGATCAAAATCTAGAGCCAGCCCAAAATATATTTGTGGTAAGTAAACCTTTCAATATGGCAAATTTTCCCTTCAGGATAAGGATTTAGCAGGGGTTAGGAAAGGAGGGGTAGAGAGATAGAGGGAGAGGGAAAGGTTAGAAGTGAGGCTAGAGGACACAGGAAGATCACACAAATTGTGGGGATATGTTGGAGACAGGAGGAGAAGACAGAGCAAAGGAACAGACACAAGTACAGAATAAACTGACAACAATAGGGAAGCTAGAAATTGTATTCACCTTCATATAAAAGTGACAATCATGCCAGGGATTTAGCTCAGTGGTTCCACCGCCTGCCCCACAAGCGCAAGGTCCTCAGTTTGATCCCTGGTAACAACAACAACTACAAAAAAGTGACAGTTGAGAGGACAGAGAGAAAAAATTCAGAATGGGACAGGAACAGGAACAAAGAGGGAGAGAAATATAGAGCCAGAAGGTATAGAGAGAGAGAAAAAGAAAGAATATATATATATATATATATATATATATATATATATATGAAACAAAACAAACAAAAAAGGTCTCCCTCAGGATACGTCTCTGCTGTCCTGATAGGCAATATGGGCAGCAGTGCGTGGGTCTAAGTCAATTAGTCTCAGCAAGCCAGCTGTAGTCTACTGAGATTCAGACTTATTTCTGGCTGCAAGGTACAAGTTGAGTTCCGTGACCTCCTGCAGGATTAAACTCTCCAAGGTTCTACTGCAGGTTCCATCTGTCCTCCCCACTATGTAAGTCCGGGTTTCTGTGGGAGGTGCTGATCCCTGCTTTTATTGAAGAAATTTTCTTCACTTTCCCAGTGGGCTTCACTTTTCATTGAGGAGAGTCAGAAAGGCTCTCTCTGTTGTTCATTTCTGTTCTATCTTCTGGGGGTCATAACTATGGCCTTTATGTTCCCCCTGGCTCCTCTGCTGTGCCATGCTGAGCGGCATCTATGCAGGGTGGTCTGGCAGGGCATTGGCTGCTGGCACCCACGGGACCGGGATCTCTGGTGTTGTGTGGGCTGCTGGCCATAATGGTATGACTTTAAAATATATTATCCTATTAATTTGTGTTGCCTGTAAAAATGAAGATTGTCAGGCTGTGCAATCTCAGGCTATTATAAAAATATGATGAATAAATGAACATAGCTATTGTAACAAACATTGAAAACCTTGAATTTAGGATTTTCCCAAATAAGTATGTTCTTAATTATGCATTTCGGATTAAGTGACCTTTTGTAACATATTAAATTAATCTTATAATGTCCAGAATTAACATTTTGTGAATACATAATAAGAAATAAATACTCTATTTACTTAAAAACTAACATGTTATATGTTTCATCATTATACTTTATAATTTGTTGACAGCTTATTCTAAAATGTTTTGTATGAGGCATTTGTCATAAAAATCTGTTTGGAATCATCTGTGTTTAAACATCTCCTTAGAGGCTGATTATGGAGCATTATGTCAGCTTTCTTGCATGATGTTAATATTCTACACATATCATTAAACTAGTTATGCATTAATTAGACTGTCAAAATAATTCCAAAAGAAACTTCAAGCAATATTGCAGAGAAGTTTTTTACATGGTACATGTGTTCATCTTGACATGGATATGGAAGAAGATATGGATGGCCACAAGACTAAAATATAGATATACTGTGTTTTACGAAGCCAATATATTGATAAAATACTGAACAGACACTTCAATTTCCAATACTAATTTTGCTTTTTGTATTATTTTCTAGACTTTATACTTCAAATGTATTTACAAGATCAAAGAAAGAAAAATTTTAGATTCCATAACATCAATATGTATTCAAATAGATGTATCAATTTTTACATCTATAATATCATCATCTTAGAGTATAGATATCAGCAATATATTACTTAGAGTTGGACATTCTGGAATTTTATTCATTAAGTTTATTGATACATTTTAGTTATATATTATGATCACATTCATCATTGGGAATTTATGTCTTGGTTCTTTGTTTTTCCCCATTCCCCTTCTCTCCCCTCTACCCTCCCATCCCTCCCATCCCTCCCTTCTTTTCTCATATTTTTTTGATTCCCTTCTTTCCATTTCACTTTCCCCACACACACTTCCCTTTCCCTTTTGTATTTTTACTTCCTATTTCACAATATCTATTATACATTTTAGTCCTTATTTACATTTTCATTTCTGAACTTGGGACTGTAGTTATCAGACTTGGGATCACAAGGAAGTACCTAAATCTTAATCCCATGTTTAACATATGGGCAATTTTGATCATGGTTTGCTTTTAAGATTGCTGTTTATTTTAAAAAGATGATTCAGTTGTGTATCCAAACTGTGCAGCCTGTAGTGGGAAACCCATGCATATCAACATTTCTACCCACTTAACTACAAAAAACCCCGCAAAATGGTCAGTCATTAAAATCTTACATGTTAATTGTGATGTAAGATATTGTTTTTAGTTAAGCTAAATTCTGGTGTAATTTTTACTTTCACACTTTCTTATGTGCTCCCTAAACATTTAAGGACTATTTATTTCTTCTACATTACTATTTCTAAAGTTATTTAGATGTTGATCCTAGGGCTATTTTTCCCTCAATGTTAGCGATAGACTTCAAAGTACAAATTTGGAGACATTTTCTCACATAATGATTCTTCTATATATGTGCTTTAGTGTATGTGCTGCTAAAGCAAGCACAATGATTCTTCTGTGGAGGGGCTTACTAATGATAATGAAAATTCCTAAAGACTCATAGAAATAATGTCTGCTAGTAATATTATAGGCATTTAGTTTTGTTGAATAGGTACTGATGGGCCAACATAGAATACTAAAATTTGTGATTACACATCATGTCAATGAAAGTATGAACTATGAAGACTAGTTTTTTTAATCTCTCACTCACTATGCTTTTTTGAGAGTAATGTGCTTGGATATATCAAAAGAACATCATTTCATTGATGAACCCTATCCAATTGCATGAATATAATAAATACACATTTACTTTTATCCAATATCTTAAGAGAGATATGAATTATTTCTTGTTTGGAGCAATTAACAATAACATGTTATAAACATTTATGTACCTTACATGTTTATTGCTGCATAAGCAGGAGTTATATTTCACTCCCACAGGGAGTTTGATATGTTTAACTTTATAATAAATAATAAATATTGTACTATATACTCCATGAAGAATATATGAATTCCCAGTTTCCCTACACAAAATATTTGATCTATCAAAATTAGATATTTACAATTCTATATTAAATCAGGTGCTATTTCCTTATAAAGTAATTTATATTTCACAGAGAAAATAAAGTTTTTAAACCTTCTTAAAGTCATTCCTCTATCTTCTTTAATAAAATCTATTTAAGTGTTTCACTGATTTGTATTTTGTCATATGGCTACCTGTTATAAAATTTTTCAATTTTTTTGTTTATAAATGCTTATCAAATGTATGAAATGTTCATTTTATCTCAAACCCATAACTTCTCTTTTGATTTTCTAATCTGCTTTGATAGTCAAAACCAACATTAATAAATTTTACTTTCATTTTAATAGTTATTTTGGTGTCCTACAATAAAATCTTTGCATAGAAAAATGGCAAATGCATTTTTCTATAAATTATTATAATAGTATTATGTTATTATGTTATGGTTATTACCTGTATGTCTAGGAATTTTCAAATTAACTTTTGCATATAGTGTGAAGTAGAGAAATGTCTCATTTTATTCCAAACATTCAGAAAGATACATTAACAAAAACTAATTTTATAGTTATATTACTGAATCACCCAAACAAATGACTTTTAATCTGTTATTTATCAATAGAAACAATATATCCATGATAAATATTAAGAAAGTATCTTTTAAGCCTATTTAATTGATGATATATTTCAGTGAATACATCAACAAGACCAATTCATCATACATAGCACTTTGAATGTCAACGACCAGTGGATATACACCAGCAATAGGTCTCTATATCTGATATTAAGAACATTTCGGATTCTCTCATCAAAAAGTTGTACTTCTGAAGCTGTGGTCAACCTATTCCACTTCTGTAACCAACACATTCCAACATTAAAAACTATCTGTAGAGTCCTCATGAGGTCAGCAGCTATTCTTGCTCAATGAAAATAGTCTTGGACATTGTCTCTTCCCTTCAAATAAGGATTTCAACTCTATTTTAATGTCAGATATTTTGTTAGGTTTCCTTATTTCAAAAGAAGGATGTCTAAAATTTTCAGCATTCATTTGACTTTAAATGTGTTCATTTTCTTAATTATTTTGGCAAATCACTTGGCCTTTTCTACATTTAACAATCTACTCTCCTTAATTGATGTCCGTTTTCGGTTTCATCTATCCCTTACAGTTCTGATTACTGTGTAACTAAGATATATTATTACATGTAGGTATTTGCAAATTTCAAAGATTTTTGTTTTTGATATTTTTCTCATATGGGCCCTTTATGTTTACATAAATTCAGAATAAACATGTAATTTTAATAGAAAAAACCTTTTGACTTATATTTTATATTAATAGATTAATTTAGGTAGAATTGAAACCTTAACTAGGCTTTCAGTTATTAGTGTGATATATCTCCCTATTCATTTCCATCTTTAAATTTCTCACAATGTTTTATCAGAGTAAAGAAATATACAGCTTCTTTAAATTTACAAGAAGTACCTTACTGAAAATCAGATAAATGACATTTTCTCAAATAAGAAAAGAAATAGCTGATTAACAACTTTTTATTCTAACTGTTAAATGTTGAACTTCTCCCACTAATTGTATTTGAACCACATTTGTTGATCATACTGACTGATGACTAGCTATTGGACTTTGAATTTGCTCAGACTTATTTACTTCTTTGGTAGCACTGGGTGTACAAACACAGTGCATTAATGGCATTTCTTCACCTTGTTGTTATTTAAACACCTATTTTCCTGTGACAGGAACCAGTTGAAACCTTTGTTCAGTACATTCAGGCTTCTTTGTTTTCTTCATGACTTTTTTAAACTCAATCTTGCATATGCACACTTTTCCTTTTAAATTCCAATTTTACTGAAGTCCCAAATTCTTATCTGTGATATCTTTGAATCGGAAGGGAAGGCTATTAACTTCTACTTAGTTGTATGCTCTGTGCTTTGAAAAGACACAAACTACCCTTAAGGAGAGTCAGTTAAACATAATCAGCTAGTAAGACATGTGACCAGAATCATACAGTGTTATCATACAGTACACTCTAGAGTATCTTTTCAGAGTTAATGATTATGATCGGTAAGAGGCTTTATATGACAAAATTATTCAGCAAATATTAAAAACAGGAAAATCTCGCAAGGAAGTGTACTTTAATTTTACATGTGTAAAACTGATTGTCCTTGCTTCCAGAGAATTTCTCACTATGAGATCATCAGCAACATTAAGGAATATTTTTCCTAAATACTTAAAAACAAATGCTTTTTTATCAATTATTCAATTTTTACCTCCTTATATCAAGCATAAAGTGATAAGTGTTTGTGTAATAGTCAATCTTGGTTGTCAACTTGACAAGATTGTGGAACACTCAGTAAATTGGTAAAGCACAGGTTTACATGTATCTCTGAGGGAGTTTCCAGAAAAAATTGGCACTTGAACCAGTGAGGTGAGGGACAAAGAACTGTCCTGAATATTAGTGGCACAGTAGAGTAGGCTGAGTCCTGGATGGATCAAAAACAAAGGATGAGACACACACACACACACACACACACATACACACACACACTTGATTCTTCTTGAATGCATGTGTCTTTTCTTTTCTTTTCTTGCTACCATCACTTACAGACATCAGATTCCAGGTTCTGTAGCCTTTGAATGTGGACTTGGAACAGCAATTCTCCAGGGCCCTTCCAGGCCTGCAATCTCATACCAATGATGCACTCCTCTTATTTGGAGGCTTCCAGGTTCTTGGACTGATCAGTTACTGGTTTCCCAAGATTTCCGGCCTGCAAATGACTATTGTGGGACTACCCAGCCTCTGGATGTGTAAGCCAATCTAACAAGTCTACTCATAATTAAATATGCATTCGATTGGCTATTTTACTACAAACCTGGATTAATAGTACTCATAAATTTATTTTTATTTAACCTATTTGAATTGTTTTTAACATGTTTGTTAGCCATTCTGATTTACTCTTCACTCTTTAATTAAATTCATATCCCTCTTTTATTTCTTTATATTATGTATCTTTTCTTTGTAAGTGTCTGAAAAATCTTCTTACAACTACAGTGTTAACTATGACCTTACATTAGAATTTGTTGCATAATGTTGTCATCTTACATTGATAACTATATATAATTAAAATTTCAGTTTAATCAATTTTATAGGAAGAACCTTTTATAGGGCAAATTAATAATGATAAGTATAGAAATTTAAATAAATAGTTGATAATTCTATGATGGGTGAACTCTGCTGGGCACTGTACTAAAATTTGAATGTATTTATGGACTAAAAACTTGTAGAAATAATACAATATAAGTACTATTGTTATTCTCATATTAATAAAACAATACTAAAGCACTCAATGCTGGAGACACCACCTTGGATAAACAGTGAAATGATACTAAATCTGGGCAGTCTTCTGCATTCTGTATTCCTAAGGGTTACTTCATTTTTCCTCATGAAAATATATATAGTGATAATTGGTTGAGAAATTTTTTTTGCATATTTCTCAAAAGAAATTATTGTGATTCTTGGAAAATGATGATTAACATCATTTAAACACAATTATCTATCTTTTCTATTATACTTATATCAAATAATAAAAGTGTATTTAATTATTTTCACACTTGGAAAGTCTGAAATGAATTTCATATTAATTTGAGTCATTTTCCTGTACTAGTAATTTTAAGGCTTGAAATTGTTTTGAAAACAGTATGCATGATTTTCTTTAATTGAAATCTTTGTTTCTGGATTTCTTCATTAAAGTTTGCCATTTAAAAATTCAGCAAATTCATTTATTTTATTTGAACTATAACAGCATAGTTATCAGGAAATATTATAATACCAATTACAAAATATCAGCTTTAGATCTGTTGCTAATACATAAAAGAAAAGAGAAAATAGTCAAGCGTGAATGTAGACATGATAAATCATGGGTAAAATGTATTTGATAATCTACAAAAGAACCTAAAAGCTTATTTGTAAAAAAAGAATAATGATTAAAATGAGTAACAAAGTTATTTCGTAGATAATTATATGTATTTGAAACATTGAATATGTGTAATTATTTTCATCTTGATGAAGGTACTGACACACTTCTTAGTAAAATCTCTGTACATTTATATCAAAACAAAAAATAATAATAGCATATATGTGGGTATAACATTCTTGGGTTAAGAGTGGGAAATTTTATTTTTCCACAAAATATATGTGTGACATACAACATACAACAGGGGAGAAAATATGCTCCTAAAAACTGTTCATCCTGAAATTTAACCAATGTAAATATATCATTCTTTTATTTAAATTACAATTATTTTCAAAATAACCTTTTATAATATTATTTGGGACAGCTGCAACATTTTCATATTATGGAAATACCTCACTCATAATGTTTGGGCACTTTTGTTTTCTGAACAGAAAGAAGATAAAATTTTTTTTTAAATTTTAAGGTAAATGCAAAGTGAATTAAAAAATTCCTAAGAAACATTGTTACAATGAGAAATAATATCTTCTTGACTAATTTTGCAATCTTAATCAAGGATCTGAAAAACTTTGTAAATATTCAGAGAGTAGATATTTTAGGATTTAAGAGTATTTATTCTAAATGGCAAATACATCATTGTAACAAGAATGCAGCTTCTAAAATACATTTCAGTCATGACAGGTAATAATATATTGGATTATTCTAAAGGGGACTAATAGAAGAATTATGAAGTTTGAGGAAAAATGTTGAAGGCTCTAGGGAATGATCACAGGAAAACAGGAAAGGTGGGATTTAAATTATAGGAAAACAAAAAGTACACTATGTAACATGTACATCTGTAAGCCCTTTCTCCTGAAGACAGGTCCCAGTGCACCTCTTCTAATTAAGAAAGAACTCACACAGAAATCTGCAGTCTTCTTAGCTTAGGCTGACAGAGAGAAAACTTTGGGGTCTCCGAGATATTTGAAATTGTGGAGGTAAATCTAAGAAAACAGAAAGTGTCAGAACTACTGAGGCCCAATATGTGCATAAAATGTCTTGCTTTTTTCTTGACTCGTATAATGTGTGGAGAAGTTTAATTCCCATCATGTTAAAGGGATTTCATAAAAGTTTCAGATTTCCTAGCTATCATATTCTTAGAAAGCCTAAAACAATTTTTCTCAAGTTTAAGAGTGCCAATTTGTAACACAACTGGCCAATTGAATAAAACTACAAGTTCTTCAGAGAAACATCACCAAATAAGAATCTCTACAAAATACTTTCAAGTACACTCTGCATAAAATAAGATTCACTAGACATAAAATAATCATAGAACGTATTAACTAGTGTCTAGAAAAAAATAGAGAAGAGAAAAATACCCTAAGATGAAAGATAGTGAACCTAAGTAATCAGGTTTAATTTTAGTATAGTTCAAAATTTTGAACAATAGTCATAAAACAGATGCGTACTCTTAACAATGAAATAGAATTAAACTTAAAATAACAAAACTTCCAGAAATCTGAATTACATTTTATGGAATAAAATTCTTACTATGTGCATTTAAAAAATGAATATTACAGAAGAAATAATTAGAGAACAATAACAACATAATATTTTCAAATTCTCCAAAAGTGTGGAGACTAAATATTTTCTAATTTTAATTAATATTAAAATTAAATGAAAATTGCTTTTAATAAAACTGCATTACAACATATCATAATCAACCAGTGATATAAAAAACACAGAACAAATACACAAAAAGCACTAAATACATTAAAATATACATTTTATTTATCTTTAAGAATATGAATGTCAAAAAGAAAACAATAGAGTGACATTATAAAATTTTTGAAAGTAAATTCAAAACAAAACAAAAACAAAAAAAATTGTGATACAGGTTTTACAACGAATCTACCCTTCCAAGCAAAGGCAAAATAAAAATCTTTCATACCATAATGAAACAAAACAAATATCTTAAAAAATCTGTTTGTACTTGTAGACCTGCCCTTCAAAACTTGGTAAAGAAAATTCCTCCTTAACTGAAAATGATACCAGAGAAAAATCAGGGATTGTTTCTAATACTTTCCATTTGTTGGAATATGTCTTATTTGTTTGGCAGTTAAAAAAATAACACGTGTCCATCTTGTTTTACCTAAGTAATATGTTAATAGTAGCAGGATAAAATGTCTATATTATAGCCATAAATGAAATTAGGTTTTAAATAATTAAATGTTGCTATGGCTGCAACTTCTCTCCTGTCCGCTTTGGCCTCCCAGCTGATCAGGTCTACACACAGCTGCCACCTTCGCCGTTGCCCCTTCCATCCTGGCGCAGATCAAAATGAAGCTGTTGTCATTTCTGAACGGAAACTAGCCCAGCAGATGTGCGGCAGGAAGTGGAAGAGCGGCTGGCCACAGGCAACAGCCATACCCAAGCTTGGTTCTGGTTGGCGAGAATCCTGCAAGTCACTCATGTGTCCTTAACAAAATCAGGGCAGCTGCACATGTGGGAATCAACAGCGAGACCATTGTGAAACCAGCTTCAATTTCACAGGAAGAGCTGTTGAATTTGATCAACAAACTCAATAATGATGAAAATGTGGATGGCCTCCTTGTTCAGCTGACTCTCCCAGAGCGCATTGATGAGAGAAGGATCCGCAATGCTGTTTCTCCAAACAAAGACATTGATGGCTTTCATGTAATTAATGTGGGGCAAATGTTTTTGGACCAGTATTCCATGTTGTCAGCTACCCTGTGGGGTGTATGGGAAATGATTCAGCGAACTGGCATTCCCACCCTAGGAAAGAATGTGGTTGGGGCTGGAAGATCAGAAATTGTTGGAATGCCCATTGCAATGTTACTGCACACAGATGGGGTGTACAAATGTCCTGTAGGTGATGCCACTGTTACAATATTTCATCGCTACACTCCTAAAGAAAAACTGAAGAAACACGATTCTTGTGGATATTGTAGTATCTGCTGCAGGTATTCCAAATCTGATCATAGCAGATATGATCAAGGAAGGAGCAGCAGTCATGGTTGTGGGAATAAACAGAATTCAAGATCCGATAACTTCTAAACCCAAGTTGGTTGGAGATGTGGATTTTGAAGAGGTCAAGAAGAACATCAGTTATATCACTCCAGTCCCTGGGGGTGGTGGTCCCAAGACAGTGGCTATGCTAATGAAGAATGCCATTATTGCTGTGAAAAAAGTGCTGAGGCCTGAAGAGCAGGAAATGCTGAAGTCTCAAGAGTTTGGGGTAGCCACCAATTAACCGTGTGTCTGCCATGCTATGAACAGTAGTGCTTCAAGCCAGCCAAGAAGCAATGCAGGCCAATAGAAATGCAAGACTTTTATTTATTCTGCCAAAATGGTTTCAAATATACATGCTTTTTATTTATTGAAAACTTATTTTGGTGGTCTTGTGTGCACCTGGCTTTGCAGTATTTTTCAGGACCACTCCAGGGTCATGTTAGGTTTCAGCTAGATCACATGACCTAGCATGACCCTCGAGTTGACATTCTTTCCTGAAAGATTTTTAAGAGCTTGAGTTAATATTCAATTTAATTCTACTTTGTGATAAAGGGGGTTTTTAGTTTTGTTTAAATAAAATATACCTGTCTGCTGTGAAAAAAAATAATTAAATTTGTATGGGAACTGATAGATATGAGCAAAGGTATGCCACAAAGAAAATCAAATATGTTATGTACCAGATTAAAACAAAGCATAAATTTTCAAAACAATGGATAAAAAGGAATGAATAGTACTTCAGCATATATGAACTAAATTTTGCATCACAGTATAGCAGTATCACTGGTCTAACAATGACATAAATAATTTTTGTATGACATTAGATTGTATATTTTGCTATGTATTACAAATAACTGCAGTTATTTTCACCTATTTGCATAGCATATGAGGAATGGAATACAAAGGGGATGCAGTCATAATAAAAGAAACATGATATTTTTTGTTTAATAGTGCTGGGGTATTTTTGTATATTTTAGAGAACAAGAATTCTCTTAAGGTACACAATTCTAAGTATTTCAGAGTATGTATAATGTAAACTCTAGCCTTTCAGTCAATCTTCTTGTCCTATTAGATGACTGATATTTTTCCTAAAACTTTAAAGCATGTAATAGATATAACAAAACGCTATCATTCCTCTTGCCTTCTTTTCTACAAGAGACTGAGGTTCATTACTATCCAATATGTATAAAAAATTAGCTGATCAAACAGGTATTCATATCATGATTGTGACTTTTAACAGTTATTTTTCTTGTGATATATATTCAATGCTGCTAAATTTTTAACTTAAAAATTAAATAAATAACAAAACAAAAATTGGCAGAATAATTATTTAAGGAATGTGTTACATTTTTTCCACTGTGTTGTGCAGTATATCTCTATTTTGATATCTATACTAAGAGTAAAATCAAATCATCAAACACATGCACCAAGCATACGGTGTGTGTGTGTGTGTGTGAGTATTCTGAGACAGGGTCTCACCACGTAGTTCAAGCTGACCTTAAACTCGGCATGTAGTCCATACTGGCCTCCAACCCACAGCAATTCTCCGGCCTCAGCCTCCCAAATGCTGGGATTAAAGGCATATGCCACCACTCAGAGTTTACACCAAATATACTTTTCATCCTGTACCTATTTTAGCTGAATCTTTCCCTCTTGACATGTTCTAAGATTTTGTCATAATTAAAAGCCTGAAATATCAATCTGCTTTTCTTTATATAATATAATCATCCTTTTCTGGTTTTTGTTACAATACGGCATTTTTTTTGCCACTTTACTTATTTAATATTCCATTTAACTGCTGCTTTTACATACTGTCAATGTAAATTTCGTCTTCCAGTTTACCTAAACCTCTTTTTTAATCTAGTTATGTTTCTTTGCTTCTCTTAGTTCCTACTTGCGTAATTGCTTTCTTATTTACTTCAAGACTCAGGCAAATAGTTTTCTTATTTTGCTGACTGAAATGAATCATATCCAGAACTTTCTTCCTCTCAAATTTCATGATAGACTCATTTATTTGTCCAGAAAATCATTTCTGTAAAAGTCATACATTTTTTCATGTATCAACAAATACAAATTAAATCTATCCAAATTAATTCTTGCCACTGGAAGTTTGTTCCTAATTCACAGTTCTGCTCATTGTCCATCCATGATTCAGATTTATAGCTGGAATTGGACTAAAATTCATACATTTGAATCAAATATCTAATATTGGCATGTATAGCCTTGATGCATTGGTGGATTTATGTGATATTGACTCCTATTTGTAGATTTATTAGAGATTCCTTATCGATAGTGTGTAGAGACCTATATTCTGTGATTGGGTATTTACTAATCATTTTTCTATACCATTCTAGTAATTTATTGTACTTAGATGCTTCTCAGAACACAATTAGCAATTGTTATATAACTATATTATTGCTATATTCCAGCCTGTAAATTATAATCCCTGAAAGATTGGGTTTTGGTTATTGACATTTATATTCAATTTTGTAGCCATTATATCATCACTGTTTTGACCTAGATTTTATTACTTTTTGTCACTGCCTTCCTACCTATGACTACTTTTTAATTAATATCTTGGTTTTATTATATTAAAATGACATATCATGACTGAAAATATCTGCAAATTTTTATACTTAAAAAATATTATGCATTATTTTGAAGTCATCCAGGCACATTATTCTCTTTGAGTTTTTAAATGCTGCTTTCTTTTAGATTATGAAAATTTCAAGACAAACACCTTCACAACATTTACCCCAAATCACCCTAAATTATGTTTGTTAACAAAGCTAGTGAAATATAATTTGCACTAATTTTGTTTAAATTTAATAAATAAATGCATCTTATAGATTTAGTAAGAAATTGTTAATTTAATGTTTAGTAGTGATTTTTTGAGTCTTTTCCCCCTTTTTTAATCTTAGTTTGGACTGCTAAAAAAAACAACAAAAAAAAGGTCATACACCACGTAACTAGGAAATAGCATAAATCTCTACCTCACAAGTTTGAAGCTGGAAATCCAAAATCAGGGTTACAGCATGGTTGGTTGAGTTCTAAGGATGGGACTCTTCAGGGATTGCAAGTTGCCAACTTCTCATTATATCCTTCCATGACAAAAAGAGTGAGAGAGAACCTTCTGGGATTCCTTTTAAAAGGACACTAATGTCATTCATGAGGCTCCACCCTCATGACTTATTTATTTTCTTAAAGAACTACCTACTGATACCATTATTTGAAGGCTAGGATTTGTAGAACTTACATATATGAATGTGGGGCACATTCTGTCCATTGCAGTTTCCCCCCAAAAGTGAGATATTTAGAGGTAAATAAGAATTAGAAACAAATTCCTGTGTTTAAAATTTTAATAAACTGAAGTTTCCAACCTTGAATTCAGTAGCTATTTTTAATTATTTTTGCTTTATATAGACAATAATCTAAAATTGCATGCATTATTATCTAATGATTTTAAAGCATACACGATGATTATTAAACCTTATTAAATATGTATATAGCATAAAAATACGTTTTAAAAATTAACTTTCTTAAGTAACTGAAACAGAATACATATAGTTCACATTTATTGTAAGATAATTTTTCAATTACCTTGATTTTGATTTGAATAGCTAAATCTGTGAGTGGCTAAAATTTGGATATTTATTTTCTACTTTATACATCTCTGATGAAAACCCTTAAACTACTTCATGTAAAATAGAAAAAGCAGCATGCGTTACAAAAACACATAACATTTTTCCTGGGATAGAAATTGTAACATTGAAGCAGTGAATATTTAACTTTCAATGCCATTCTAAAGTCATATTACTCTCTGTTATTTGTCAAGTACCTTAATTTGATTTTTAATATTAAGGTTAATGAATCTTATCAAAAATTCACAATTCTCTCAGAGAACTAGTGAAGAATTCTACTATACAACATTACATTTAAAGAGCTATATAACATGTTTCAAATATGATTAAGAGAATTGAAAAAATGTTCCAAGATGACCAGGACCACTGATGAGTAAAAGAGGTTCATGTTACTTGTTTTTATTTTTATTTTAATTACAGTAATAAGGAATGGCCTCAGCGCCTTCACAATGATCTACATCCCCAGACCATTTTTCTTCTTTTTCCTTTTTCATTTTGAGACAAGGTCATACTAAGTCAGTAAGTTAGCCAGGCTGGGGTTAAACTTGCAATCCTTCTGCTTCAGCCTCCCAGAATGTTGATTATAGTTGTGCATGACCAAACCTGGGTTATTTATTCTGTATTTTAAAGGCATAGCAATGAAGTATAATTATAAAATATATATTAATCCAATTACATTTTGTGTCAATGCTGCACTGTTTTATGTAATGACAGCCAAATTGTTATATTCTTGGGTTTTAAAAATGCAGACAAAATTTGATAACTTTATTCTAAAGGGACAAGTAGAGATTCAGATTACATTGTATATATGTTACAATAATTTATTAAAATAATAATTTAAATATAATAAAAGAAAACAGAACATATTGATTGTCAGAAGTATCAGAATTTAGGATAAAATTTATTCTTAACCATTCTGAAGCCACAACTATAAGCTGTCTTTTAAGACGGTGTGTCAGAAACTTAATAGGAAGAAATGTTATTTCATAAGATCAAAAATATAAATACTACACAGATTGAAAATTGATTGGAAGATATCACATATATATATGCATATATGTAAATATATATCCATATACATATTTGTAAAAATATACATTTGACTTAAGCACATTGAACTTTTCCTTATGCTTTCAAAATGTATTATTAGTCTTAATTATATTTCATGTACTATTTACAAAACAGTTAATCTTTTAATCATAATTTTGATGATTAAGTGAAATGTTGAATGTTGTTTCCTTAAGAAATCTAATTTTAAAAGAAGATGCCCAACTCGTAGACTTGATTTTGATGTATTGCATTGAGTCATGATTAGAGAAATTTGGGGGGAATTTTTATGAAACTGTATTGATGTCTTAATCTCAAGTACTTTACACTGAGTTAGGTCAAATCAGAAGCTCCAAAGAAAAGTGAAATAAAATATCGATGTATTTTTAAAGCTAGAGATAATGACTTATAATATTATTATGTTGTTTTGTTTGTAGTTGTAATGTTCCTCTGAAATATAACCTCAAATGGAGAATATTTTTTAAAATATTAACTCTCAGAAATACATTTTTAAGCAGTCACTAATGGTTACACAGTCATGCCAACAATCACGAGCATACTGGAATTCTTAAATAATCAAATGATATCTGTTTTCTCCACGTTATGATATGTAGGTAATTAAAAGCAAGTCTGTCTGCTTAATTTTGGTAATTTAAAAATGAAAATGATGTTTTTGAAAGTATATCTTTCCCATGGTTTGTAGTGTAACTGCAAAACAATGTCCTTAAGTGAACTACAAAATAAAAACCTTTATGTATTCTCCCAGATTGCGTGAACTTAGATTTACTGTGTGTTATAAAGTGTGCCTCTATGCAAGACATATTGGTTCACATAGATATTTTCTACACAGGATTATAAGATTCAAGACATTAAGGAGCATACTTTGATTTCTTATGTCTAGAATATCAAACACAAGTTATAAATTCATAGTTCATGTATAAGTGAATAAATTCATGGATAAAATCAATTCTAATAATTTTGGTATCTATCAGAGTATTGCATAAATCCCTAAAATGCTGTGTAAAAACTTTTTAGCATACTTATTACTATATATTGAAATTTTAAACATTTTCTCCTTAGAATAACATCCATTGTTGTGTCTGCTGAAATATTCCAGCATTTTATTTTTTGATTTTTTTTCATCACAGGTGACATATAATCAGATACAGTCTGAGGCTTCTTGAAGCTAAGATAGACAACTGACTTGTCTAATGCACATTAGAGTCCAGGATTGGCAAACTTCAGAAATGTGTACAATTTAAATATTATTTCTTCTATAGGAAGTAAATCAGAATTTAATAGCACCATATTACCCATCATTGTCATGAAGAGCATTATCTTTCCTTCTTCCATTAGGCTAGGGTAGATTCCTCCCCATGCATGTGAGCCTAGAGTTGCCATCACCCATTCATAAGGAACATGAGCATCACTAGCACACCCTCGTCTCAAAAGTCCCATGACTTAGCAGTTAAGGTAGCCTGACAGAATAGTTTCTTGTATGAGTGTTAGGTAGGGCCATACAATGGTCTAAAGCAAATTAAGAGTAGTAGTGTCAAACTCATTTTCTTCTTTTTCCATTTATTTCTTTTTTCTCTGTCCTTCTTTCTTAAATAGCTCTCCCTGCTGGCCTCCTCACTTTGGTCACTTTCCTTATATTCCAAACATATTATAATTAAAATGTCTAAGCTACACACCCTTGGAAATAGTGGAATAGCAGATAAATTGCCTGAATTTGAATTCTGTCTCCCTACTTTGTGGGGGAACCGCCTTATTGATCATGCCCAAAGCAGGCTGTCAGCTGGTTAGGCTGTAAAGTGTTAACTCCACAATTGGCTTATTTTGAAAAGTGAGCACACCTGAAGCCTACATCCCGAGGTCAGAGTGACTCTTACCCAAATTATGTTCCCACTATTAAAACCTTAACTAGAAGATCAAGGTTATTTGCCAATTATAACCCTATATTTTGTCTGTTCTGCTAATAATTTGAGAATGCTTTTTCTTTTTGCTTTATAAAGCTTGCCTACATCAGTAATGTGTCCATAGCTATTGCACATCCCCCCACATAGCCCCTTTACCACAATCTGACCATGATGTCATCAATAAATAGTAGTGGCTTGGACTGGCCAGGGTCTTTGCTGGTTGCTCAGCACTGGCTATCCTGGCTCCTCATTTCTCTCTTTAATTATGTCTTTGAGTCTTTCTTTAACCCTGCATTGTACACTGGGTAGGAGACTGGAAGCTACTGCAGAGGTCTCCAGTACTACTTAATGGTGGTCATCTTAAACTTATAAAATTCTTTTTCTCACGTAAATTATATTTTGACAGCAGTTGTTTCGACAATGTATGCTGAACATTCAAGGTAATTCCGGACTAAAAATTGTTACCTATGATGTTAAGATTTTTGTGTTTGCCAGCATGTCTAAATGTTTGTAAACCTATCAACACAAAAACTATTGTTATTAAAATTTTAGCACAAATTCTATGTCTCAGAACCCTGTTCAAATCTTGTCAATTTATTATAAAGAAAAAAATAAGAGATAACTCACAAGAAGGTGAGTAAACATCAAAAATTTGTTTAATGTATTTGTTCTCCTGGTATCCTTTTTTAGGCCTCAGTCAGTTATTTGAAACTCAGGTGTACCACATTGTTCATGACCTAGTCAGAACTTCTTCGGCAAATGTAGTTGTTTGTGATACAGCATTCCTGTTCTTCATCCCACAGACCCAAATTCAGCACATCCCACTAATATAACTCCTGTCAACATAAGAATCATGTAAATAAATTCCTCAGTTCATGCATGCTTCCTTTAAAATGGACAATCTACATCTCATGCAGGAAAGCTTCAGAGATAATGCTCAAGACCCTTTCAATGCAATGTTAAAAAGAAACTGTAGCAAAAATTGTAATAGGAGGTTAGATGTGTGTTTCTGAATTTCTATGTTACATTTGTTACTGGTAAATAACTTGCATAGTCAGAAACTTCATGAGGAAAGTGGATGAGAAACAAGGCAAGATCCAGCATTTAATTCTGCATACTTTTTGACACCAAGTCATACAATAACTGCTTTCAAATTTTCAACCTCTTTGTCTCATTATTTAATTACCATAAAAAGCTTTTAGCCTTTACCCTCTGGTTATAATTTGAAAGTTAAAGTCACTATCATTATATTTTTAATTGTTACTGTATATATTTTATAGGCATATTTAAAGTGGCAAGATCCAAGTAATTCAGCATCAAAGAAGCTTAGAACGTTTTATCATCTTGTAAATACCTCTTGCCTAATTGAAAGCCATTTACCTTAATGTTATATTCTCTCTCCATAATACCAAATTAGATGTTATTACTACAGTATTTTGGTATGTTTACATTTTTTCTTTCTTTTTTTAACCATGCTTTTTTGGTTAGAACTGTTGTTTAGAGACCTCTTTTTCTTTCTTATGATTTAATGGTTCTTTTATTAAATATTATTGATGATAAAGTATATTCAATTTGTTACACTAAAAAGAAATAAGAATGAACTAATATATAATTATAAATTAACATTTATTTTTGATTCAGTATTTTTTCATACTCTTATTTCAGTCTTCTGTCAATTTTATTAAGACCTTAACTGTCATTCTACTTGATGTGTTTGTTTGTAATCTATTTCAGATGAATATTAAGTTCTCATTCCTGGGAGTTCTTTTTCTAGTGAAATTAAGTTTTACCTTAAAGATAAGATATTATTACTCTAAGAACCTACATAAATTTTATTTCTAACCATCAAATTCTACATGTAGTCATAACTATATCAAGTCATCTTTGATTCTTAGACATAATAATTTTTTCCCCCATCTTTGGGCCTCAAAAAATGAAAAAAATATGAGTTGGTATTCCATTTGTTTCTATGAGACAAATGGTGAACATAATTCAAATGATAAATTCAGTGATTTTGCCCCACTATAATGAACAAAGATTGATTTGAGATCACAAATTTTATCAAATTAGCTTTCAGAGTAGTCTCTTTCAAATTTATACACTGAGAACATGGCCAAGATTTCAGCAAGGCTTCCTCAGTAATTCTTGACATTAGTAGATTCAATTTTTTCTTTCTTTTATTTGTGTTAGGTAATTGGTGTTTCTTCTCCTTCCTGTTAAGGCTAAAGCTCTAGTGTACTACAGATTAGTATATTCCCCTACAGAAAAAATGCTACAGAACAATTATCCAATGGTATATTTTAAAACATGGTAGGTCAGACAGACTGTTCAGGACGATTTCTGTGGTTATAGGATTCAGTATATGAGACTGTACAGTGAGAGAGATAAATTGGGCTTACTTTTGAAGATAGCACGGCCAATGGGGAACTTGTGGCAGCAAAATAGCCACTGGAACTCGTGGATGTAAGTTACTAACCAGAAACAGAGTCAAAAGGTATTGGCTGACATGACTTTACAATATTCTTGCTGAAGGAAGGCCAGGATGGGCAGATATCACATGAGAGATGGTAAGAAATGCAGTCCCAGGTCAGGCATCGAGGGTCAGATTAGTTGTGAAGGGTGGGAAGTTTTTGCTAAACAGACTTAGCAGAATCCTTAAGTCAATTTGCTAATGTGGAAAACGATGTTATTTTCAAAAAACAGGTAATACAAATGTCATTAAATGCTAGTTTTATTGAGCTTTACCTCAATAGACCATTAATGTGTACATGTATGCAGATCTGAGGTGAAATACACTGATTAAATTGGACCATAGGGTCTCATACTAGAACAAGAAAAACCACAGGGAATGTTTGCAGTGGAATTATTAACCAAAAATTAACATTTGAGTCATTGAATAAATATACTATAAGTTAATGTTATTACTCAACTTGGCCTCTTGGGCATGTAGAGAATAAAAGCTTTCACCATGGTCAGCGATTTAGATCAGTGGTTCCAGAGCCTGCCTTGCAAGCTCGAGGTCCCAAGTTTGATCCCCTGGTACCAAAAAAAAAAAAAAAAAAAAAAAAAAAAAGAAGCTTTTCCCAGACTACTGTGTCTTTGAGGAATCTCGTTCAAATAAGAATGATATACAACCACATAGAAAAACAATAAAATCTTCAGTCCAATATCTTTCCAGTCTACAAATTGAGATTGTGTGAGTACACTCACAACTTGAACAATTATCAGTTTTTTTAAATGAAAATACATTTAACATAGATTGTTGTCTTATTTCCATATAAAAGAAAAGGTGAATATAAGAAAAGAGGGAACTCTGAGAACACCCATGATGCATAACTCATAGGGGTATTCCAACATGCTGGTTGTGTTTGCATAGTGACTATTTTCATCACTGCCTGAAGCCATTCTCTTATATTTTGAGTCTATGAAGGCAGCTCTGAAGATTACTCAGAGTGAAATTTTTCCTGAAAGTAGTTGAGATCCAAATCAGCTTCTAGAGGTCAAATGTTGAATAACATAAATTTAAGCATTTAGACTTTTTTTGCTTGTGAGAGAGTAAAATGCACCTTTTCAAAAGCAGTCTAAGATAGAACATTTAGAGGTTAAACCAACTGTATTCATACGTTTGCTGTAGCCTCAGACTTGTGTAAATGTTATTCTTTGTAACATAAGATAGAACTTGATTTCAAAAGATAGTTCTATGCTTATATTATCTCATACTCAGATATTTTAAATTTTTAAATTAATTTTTACATTTAGTATTTAATTGAAAACATAGTACTTCTATAACCTATAATGTATGTTAAGTTAAATTCTAATTATATCTATTTATAATCTCTAATCCTTGGTCATGACCCAGTTAAAACAGCAGCAGAATTTGGAGTCCAACAGCCTAATCACTGAAAATGAAATGAGGTTCAAATCTGGACAATAAACAGATAAAGCAAGGGCAAAAGTAAATAAATATATTTGAACATTATATACATCACATTGAGGTTGATATCTTCTTCAGTTTCCTGTTTTGAAAAGACAAGAATACTTGCTTACATTTAGTGAAATATATTATATATGTGTATATATTTTGCTGCATTTTTATATGTATGCTTTTATAACATATTTATTGCATGTATTTAATAACACTTTCTAGTTAAAAAAGAGTAATACAGAAACATCATTACTTAATGCTGAATCATAGATCAATGTCAAATTACTTGTATTTTAATCTGGTAATATGCTATAAGATATTTTAGAAAAATAATCATACATCTGGGCCTTAAATTATTACAAATCAGTGTTCTAGAAACTATACATTCGACATATCTATTTTGGAACCCACCACCAGGAGGACAGTGCCCAACACTTAAGATCATATATGTGTTTCCCATGGGTAACACACTGGATTACTTTGTTGTCTGGTCCACCAATGTTACTGCTTTGTAACTCTCTTCCTCATTCAGCCAAATCCACTGTAATTGCTGAAGGATTTAAAATCTTTTCACTTTCCTCAATCTCACTTCTGATTATATTTCATCTGTTTTATGTTCTCACTGTAATGCTAAATTTAAAATAATTTAATAGATTACATAAGATTTTTTCTCATGTTATATTTCATTATTTCGTTGCTCTCCTTAGCATTTTCTCTATCCTCCATTTCAGCACTGTCTGTGGGTTTTCCGATTTTGCACTTTCTGTCTTTTAACAATAATTAGGATCTGAAATATGACTAAGTAAGCAGCACTAATACCTGTGTTTTTCCCAGTAGATTATTTCCAATTCTTTGCACTCTTATGATAATAAACATTGTTTAAAATTTATTTAAAAATTTCAGTAAATATGCAGAGCCAAATTCAACCAAATTTACTGGTTTACTCTTAGGTAAGTTATAAATATTTCCAAAAACTGAAAAAAACATTGCACCACAATTTCATAAATTCTTAAATAATTATGCTTTTTAGCTTCATGTATTTTCATCATTGTTTCATTATCAGTTTTAATTACTATGAAATAAAACAAATTGCTATATAAATATCTTTTTCTGAAATCATAGTTGCCTGATAAGTAAGTTAGATTTTTATATCATATACTTTAATCTGTACCAAAGGTAGTCCTGGAATATAATCACACATTATGGTTTCATTATATTGAATACATCATCATTTATTATTCATTATTATAGAGGGATTATAAACATGACAGAGACCAAGAAATTCTGTATAAAATATGATAGAACTTAAAATTTAGACTGTACAAAGAGGTTCCTTTAAGTTTTCTATTTTCTAACATATAAATTAAATCTCTGTATAGTCTTCCAAGAACTTGGTAAGATATTTGGACAATATTACAGAGTGAGAGAAAGGTCTGAGACCTCAAAGTAATAACTGATCATTGCTTGCTTAATTGAGTCATGTCTAAATTAATCTGTCCTAGCAGTTTATATTTTTATTCCCACCACTACTCTTTTTATTTTTTCCAAGTTGATTTGTGAATCCCGGAGAAACTACATGCATTTGTGCAAACATCTGGTTGTCTTTCCTGCTTTGGTTCTCAGAGATTTCTAGGACTAAGTCTCATATTTTGAGTTCCTGTTTTAGATGATGTTCTTCAACTACTCAGGGCTAATTTTCATTCAGTTCTTAATGTCTCACTCCACATATCGTTCTATGGAGACTTCATTCATTTAGATCAATACAGTACTGCAATTGCAAAACCTAAGAGAAACTCTAGTTATTATTTTGTGACTCTTCAAGAAATTTAATAACATTTACATGGTGTAATATAAATTTCAATTTTAGTAAGTATTTTTATAAATGACATACATTATCAATTTAAAATAACAGTTATTTACTATTAACGTTTTATCATTATAAAATATAGATATTTAATTACAAAAACAATCACTTTAGAAAAAAATGAAGCTTAACCTTAAAAATGCTGAACATCTTTCTTTCACAATTTACTGCTGGAATTCCATGAAAATATAGACTTCTTAGTTTGTGAATGATATGTGAAGGAAATTGTGTTAGAGTTAATTTTATGTATTCATATGACTGAGATAAACAAAGCACACACATTTGGCTAAACCTGTCTGTGAGCTTGCTCTGAGAAAACATAAGAATCATAGATTGATATATCAGATAGCTCTCTTCAATATGGCTGAGACTCGTCCAATCCATTGAAGTCTTGAGTAGAATTAAAGGCTGACTGAGAAAATTCTCCTCCTCTGACTGCCTTGAGCTAGAACATTGGCCTTACTGGTTTTCAGGCCCTTGGATTCAAACTGGAATGATAGTATGACTTACTGGATCTCCAGATTGCTCACTGCAAATCTTGGGACCTCTCAGGCTTCATAATTATGTGAGTCAATAGTTTATATTAAGTTTCAACAAATACATATGTATTTTATTGGCTCTTTTTCTCTGAAGAGCCCAAAACTAATACAACCTAGGAAACATGTATTCAATATTTTCATTTCAGATCTACAAAAAGAATCAAAGTTATACTCAGATGTGATGGGTAATTTAAATATATAATAATTAAACTTTCTAAGATGTTAGCTTGCTCACATTGTATAACTACATTAACATATAGCTGTGATCAGTATGTATTTTGTGGCAGTACACCATGAATTTATATAATTACTGTTTAAAATCCGTATGCTTTTCCTTTAGGCATTATTTAAAGGTGAACATCAGATGAGCTTACAATGAAGCATAGATGGGCACAAACTCAAACAGCAAGGAAATAAGTCTTCAATCCTGGAAGAATTTCTAAAGTAAATCTGAGAGGATTTAATATACCAAAAGCACAAGTGATAATCAGCTACACTATCAGTATAAATCCAATAATTATATATTCATTTACAAATATTGATGTACCATTCTGTAAATAAAACAACATTATTATAAACTCAAAACTTCCAAAGGAAAGTTAAAAAATAATTTTGGCAGTTATAAATTAATTAAATGTCTTCAGATTTATTTTAAATTCAATATTTTTCCAGATATATGTAGCCTATTTAAATAACATGTTTCCACAAAGTAACTTCATAAGAAAAATTAGTTTAAAAGGATCTTATAAATATATAAATAATATATGCAAAAGAATACCCTGTGGCATTTCACAGTTATTTTGGTGAATTTATATTACAGATATGATATACTTTGGTGAAAATGGGAGCTCAATTTGTCAGAGCAACTTTTTGTCTACATATCTGTGAATAAAACAACAAGCAGAAAAAGCTACAGTACTAATTAAAATATTATATTTTCATCGCACTTGCCTTTTCAAAACTAACACTTGGTCTAGTTATTAACAAACATAAACAAAAATCATATATTCCTGAAAATTTTTGCAAACATTAACTTTTATTTATTATGTTTTAAGAAAGCATATATATTATTTAGGTATTATTTGTTTAGACTTATGCATTACATATTTAAAGACTGATTTTTAATTAATACTTAGAAGTGGACATATGTAGAATGATGCACACAACATATTCAATGTAGTCTGCATCTAACATACCTAGTAATGGATAATCTATGTTTCTATATTAATTAAAAGAAAGAAAATTTGAATCTTTGAAAAATAAAGTGTTATAAATTAACATCCTAAAGACAATCCAGTTAAATGAGTTCTCATATTTAAGAAGAAAATTTCTATTTAAATGTGTTTCTATAATTTAGACCTCCAGCATCAAGAAAATAGTTGTCATGATAATATCAGTAACTTTCCCTTCATTTTATTGCCTAAAATTTGGAAGAATTATTTTATGACTGAAAATATATGATTTTGAATTGAAGAATATTTTAATGTAAGGGTTTTATTCAAAAATATTCACAATAATATATTTCAATTTAATATTTTTAAAGATTTTTAGTGGTGAGCTCCAGAATTAACTTTATATCAAATATGGAAATTACACTACTTTCCATTTGGTACAATTCAGCAAAGCATGAGAAAAAATGATTAAATATATATCCAATTCTCAATTATTCACACTAATGGAGGGGAAAAAAGGTGTATGTAGCATTAAAACAAAAGGAAAATCCTAAATCATTTTTAGCTTTGGAGTACAATTCATCACATCTATACTTTTCCGTGGTAAAGTCCTGTTCAGCTAAGCCTTAATGTCAAGCATATGAAAGACCTGACCTGAATCTTTTGAGATGAGAAGTCCCTGTAGAACAATTCAAAAAAATTATATTTTATTAAATGTAAACCCAGATTAGAACTACAAAACTTTCACATTAATTACAAAGGTTAATATTTCTGTATTTTAAAAGATTAGAAACATTACTTGGTAGTTACATTTCTACTTGTTCATTTATGAAATGTTTACTAGATGTCTATAACATTCTGGGCAGCTGTTTGCTGATAATACACTATTGAAATGAACATTAACCTGATCTCATAGATATTACAATTAAATAATCGGAAAAGACAATAAATAAAATAAATAAAGCTTAGTAGTGGAGGTAAGTGTTAATGGGAATGGAGTATTTGATATTTTAAATAGTGTTACCATGAAAAAACTAGTTCTTATATATAATTTAAATATAAATATAGTTAAGATAAAAAGTGAGCCAATAAATAGCTAAAGAAGAAATGTTTGACACAGAGCGAGTCACCAGTATAAGGGTCATGAGGGCGCATGTGCTTGCAGCATTACAGGAGCAGCAAAAGGCTATGTGATAACTGAAGTTGCATTTGCAGGCCTGAGTAATAGTATATTTTCTATTATTTTATAAAAATACATAACTATTATGTATGACAAATCTATTCTCTTCTCTCTTCAACATTCTCTAAGAGCTCTATTAAAATTATTCTGCTAGAGAAGATTAATAAATAATTCTGCTAAACCAAATTGAAAACTAAGCCAATGTAACAATTTTTTCTTAATTTACAGTCCATTGTTTTATTCGACTTGTCCTTTTATACTTTTTTTAAAAATTAGTTTTATTGATACATTTTAAATATATAACATAATGACATTCATCATTGGAAATTTGCACCTTTACATAATCTCTTTTGGTTCTTATTTTTTCCCCATTCCCCTGCCCTCCCTGCAACCCCTCCATCCCTCCCTATTTACAAATACCCTCACTGGAGGAAAGATAGCCTCTTTAATAAATGGTGTTGGAAAAATTGGGCTTCAACTTGCCAAAGATTAAAACTAGACCTACATCTCTCATCATGCACTAAACTAAAATTGAAATGGATTAAAGATCTAAATATTAAAACAGAAACGCTGAACTGGCTGGAACAAAGTTAGGTAGAACTCTTGAAGACATTGGTGTAGGAAAAGATTTTATGAACAAAACCTCAGTTTCCCATGAACTAGCACAAACAATCAACAAGTGGGATCTCTTCTTATTAAAAAGCTTCTGCCCAGCAAGAGAAACCACCAACAGTGTGAAGAGACAACCCACAATGTGGGCAAAAATTCTCACCTGTTGTTCCTCAGACAAAGGTCTACTATCTCGAATCTATAAAGAGCTTAAAAAGATCAGACCTCCCAAATTTAAAGACCCAATACATGATATATCTTGATTCTTATTTTTTTTCCATTCCCCTGACCTCCCTTCAAGCCCTCCACCCCCCTTTATTTACAGACTTTTTTCCATTTTTTCATTTTCTCATGTTAATTCCATTCCCTTCTTTCCTTCCACTTCCCCTTGCCCTTTGCACCTTTTCTTCCTATTTCACATCGTCTTTTATACATTTTGATCCTTATTTACACTTTCAGTTTCTCACATCAGAGAAACTATTTGGTATTTACACATGTGTGTTTTATTATACCTTTTTAAAGGACCATACAAGTGGGACTGGTTTTGTTTTGCAATTCAAATTCCTTTCTCTACTCTGAATATATCATTTCCTGAGTGTGGTATGTTCATTCTAATACCAGTGATCTTGCCCCTATAATCAGTCCTCCTTTAATGCTCTCTCATTCTTTTACATTCCCGCCCTTAGATCAAATAACACTTAATCAGGGAGGCCCTCCTTGAGCAACAAGCTCACATCTCTTGTTAGATATATTTAATTCATTGCACTTTCATACCCGTGATTTCACATATTAACTGCGACTACTTGATTTATATCTGGCTCCTCCAACATGTTGGTACTTCTGGCTGAATATCTATCTGTAGATTTGTCCTAAATAGTACTCTAAAAATATTCATTGACAGAAGATTAGAAAGAAATACTGAATGGATTTTCATCAGTGATTCCATGCTCTATTCCTAATTTTTATTGCTTTATTTAGATAATTTAGAATGTACACATTCTTTTATTTCTCATCTCAGTAAGAATTTGGAGAAATAAATTTGGATTTTATTTCTACAAATGCTTCTATTTGTATTTTAAAATATTCATTAACCCTGTTTTCTGTCTCAACCTTTTCTTTTTGCTATACTCCCTTATACTGACAATTCAGTAGACTGAGATTTCTCTTATAGTCTATTTCTCACTTCTTGGTGATAGTTAATACTATTACTGTTGTTTATATTTTCAAGGCACAAAAATCAATAGTGTTCCTATACACTAATAATGAACTCACTGAGAAAGAAATTAGGAAACAATACCATTCACAGTAGCATCAAGAAAATTTAAATATTTGGAAATTAATCTAAACAAAAAAGTGAAAGACTTCTACAAGAAAATGAAATAAATCTGAAAAGGGAGATCAAAGAGGAGATCAAAATAAAGTATGAAATGTTATCCCATGCTCCTGGATAGGTAGAACCA
Organism: Heterocephalus glaber; assembly: GCF_053883595.1. Classification (NCBI taxonomy): domain Eukaryota; kingdom Metazoa; phylum Chordata; class Mammalia; order Rodentia; family Bathyergidae; genus Heterocephalus; species Heterocephalus glaber. The sequence goes on from NW_028258358.1 coordinate 865,677, forward strand.
AAGTACTCAAAATGGCTATCCTTCAAAAACTGATATATAGACACAATGTAATGTCAATCAAAACACAATTTCTCATTGATCTAGAGAAAACAATCCAAAAATTCGTATGGAATCAGAAGATGCCCAGAATACTAAAAGCAGTCCTGCATAACAAAAGCAAAGTAAGAGGCATCACAATCCCAGATAGGACATTATATTACAAAGCTATAGAGATAAAAACAGCATAGCACTGGCACAGAAAATGTCCTGTGTATCAATAGAATAGAAAAGAGGAATCAAAAGCAATCCCAGACACATCTGCTATTTAATCTTTAACAAAGGAAACAAAAGAATACACTAGGGGAAAGACAGCCTCTTTAATAAATGGTGCTGGGAAGATTTTATATCCAAATGAAGAGGGTTGACTTTAGAACCACATATGTACTAAACTAAAATCAAATGGATCAAAGATCTGAATGTTAAAACAGAAACAATCTGCTGGAAGATAAAATGGATAAAACCATTGAAGACCTAGGCATAGGTAAGTCATTCTGAGCAGAACCCCAAATGGCAGAAGAAAAACTACCAAGAATGAACAAGTGGAATCATATAAATTAAATATCTATGGCATAACAAAGGAACAAGTAACAGAGTGAAGAGACAACCTACACAGACTAGGAAAATTTTTACCAATTATTGCTTGGACAGAGAATGAACATGTAAAATATATAAAGAGCTCAAAAAACTTAGACCCCTTGAATAAAAGGCCCAGTCAAAAAATGAGCAACTGAAATTGATAGACAGTACTCAGAAGAAGTTCAAATGGCCAATAAATACATAAAAAAATATTCAACACTGCTGGCCACTAGAAAATGCAAATTAAAACATTAAAATTTCATCTTATCCAGAAAGAAGTCTATCATAAATAAATCGGTAATAACAAATGTTGGTGTGGCTGTGCGGAAAAGGAGCTCTTCTACATTGTTCTTGGAAATGTAAACTAGTACAACCACCATGGAAAACGCATGGGTATTCTGCAAAAAACAAAATCATATTTTTCAATGCTGAGGGCAATGTTTCTTAAGTATCTTTCAAAGTTTGTAACTTGTATTTTTGTTCAAACTGTCATGGGCTCTATTTTTAATTGTTGGTATTTTGAGCATCATGTATGTATTTTTTTCTAAACATTTTATTTTCTTATCTGGTTCTCTCTGAATTACAGGAAACAATTCAGACTTGTCTGTGCATTACTCATTTCCGTCACAGGTGGTTTGTTTGCAAGATTGTTATTCTCTCTACTACATCTGACTCAGTTTTAAATTTCATTATTCAATTATGTATTCTTATATTATTTTCAATAAAACTCCTTAAAGTTACTTATTTTACTGATGTGATGTTTTATAAATCACTTAATAAAATAAAATATACTTTTAAAATAATACTAAAAACAGTGCATATTTTCTGTAAAATGTATTTTTTTCTTTACAGTGTACAGTCTCCATTCACCTTACAGGTATAATGTTTATTTGACTATAGAGAACAAATGGCTTTTTTGTTTGGAATTTATAGGATCATTTCATATTGATCATTTTGTGTTCATTTTATGAGTTTATTTTTAATAGAAAGAGTTCTCTTCTTTCATTGTATTTTCCTTCAATAATTTTGCTATTCTCTTGAATTCAGTTATAATTATGTTGTCATAATTAATTTGAAATATTGATTGATGTAAGGCTAAGTGGAAAATGCTATTATTTAGCAGTCAAAGGTGATATATGCTCCCAGGACAGTTATCTGCATTCTGAAAGTGAAACCGACTGTCGATCCTCTTCCACAGTATGATTTTGTGAAATTATTAAGTGTATTTCCCCTGTCTCAGTCACTTTCTCATTCTGAGATAAAATACCCCAAAACCATACTATAAGGAGGAATGGTTTATTTTGGCTCATAGTTTAGTTTTCAATCCATAGTCAGCTGGCTCCAAGATAAGGTAGCATGCTACAGGATAAACAGATCATGGCATAGTGGTTGAAAACAGAGAGATCAGGGAAGACAGAGAAATAAACCCTTTCAGACTACTGATGAGTATCATGACTCCATGATCCAATCACCTCCCAAAAGCCCATCTATGAGTGCATGAGGCTTTGGAGAGATATCTAGATTTAAATAATAACATTCTGCCCCTGTCCACCAAAAGACTCATTTACATCTCTTTATGCAAAATGTATTTAGGCCATCTCTAAATGTTGCTTCAGTCCTAACAGTTTCAGCATTTCTGAAAAAGTCCAAGTATAAAGTCTCCTCTGAGATTTAAGGCAACTCTTAGTTATGTACTCCTATAAAAATCAAAAAGAAAGTTAAACATTTCCAACACACAATGGCACAGGGTATACCTTCCCATTCCAAAAAGGAGAAATAGGGGACTAGAAAAGGATGGGAATGAAGCAAGACCTAAAACCAGAAGGGCAAACATTAAATCCCATAGTTCCTTGTCCAGCACATTGAGCAATCTGTGGCAAGATATGAACACCAAACTATTTGGATGGCCCCCCCATATGTCACTGTCAGTGTTTGTAACCCCCATGACCTCTCTCGGGCTAGATTTGTTCACTGCTTTCTTCTTTCCTCAGATGTTCCATGTTCCTAGCTTTTCCAAATCTTGGGGGTATCTGCTGCACTTTTGACTTCAGCCTTACATCCTCTTGAACTTCACTCTCAGGGGCACACTGCCTGGTCTCTGAGAGCTTCTTCTGAAATTTGGGTGAAAACCTTCCTGACTCCTCAACTCTTACACTTTGCATGCATATAATACCAGCACCACATGGATGATGACAAGTTCTGCCACCAACTGGAGCAATTAACCAGGTTTCCTTCTAACATGGCTGTAGGGGTCTCTGAGCACCTGGATGCCTGAGTACTATAAACTGAATCCTGAGGAACAAATTCCCTAGGCTGCAGCCACTTGAGAACATGGTACCCTGGGGCTATCTTCTCAAAGAAATTCTTTCACCTGTGCAATTTTGAGCCTGCAAAGTGTGAAGCCTTGTTTCTTCACATTACTTAAGTCATTTTTTTCTACTGTGCTACTCTAAAGGGCTTAACTTCTTTTTAATACAAACATTTTCAGCAACCAAATTCTCCTCTGCTTCAACTTTGCAAACTCCAACTTTACCACCGCTTCCTTTAGGATCAAACTCAAAACTTTTAAAAATCATTCTGGTAGGCCATTTCCTCTTAATTTTCAAAGTAAGGCTGGCTAAAAGTCCCTAATAGTACCCAAGTCATAGTCTGAATGTGTGGCTACTTTGAAATCTCCTCCGTCAGATTAACTAATCTACTGCCTTTAACCTAAGTCTCCCCCAAACTCTCAAAACATGAGCAAAATGTAGACAAATTTTCTCCCAGAGCATAACACACATGGCCTAGAGTCCTAATGTCAATGGTGTCCTTGTTCCCAACTGAAACCTCCTGAGGTTAAGGCTGAATTTCTATCAGCATTCTGTCCTTTTGAAGTCTAACCAGTATTTTCCATCAAGTTCAGTTTCTGGGATTCCAGGGCCGCTTCTTCAGATATTTCCAAACCTTTCAAAGAGCCAGTTCTAAGGACTTCTGAACCACATAGGCAGGTAGCATCATATAATGACCCCACTCCTGGAACAAAAATTTGTCTTAGTTATTTTCTTATTGCTGAGACACAATACATGACACCCACAATTACAAGGAGGAAAATTAGGGTTTTTTGGCTCAAGTTTGTAGAGGTTTTAGACTACAGTCAGCTGGCACCAAAGCAGGGCAGTATGGCAGAGGAGAAAGACCTCATGGCATGGTGTTAGGAAACAGAGAGAGAGATCAAGGGAGGAGAGACAGAGATATTTCCTTCCAGGCATGCCCCCAGTCACCACTTCTTCTGACCAGACTTCATCTCCCAACATCACTTTTACCTATAAATTTATCAGTATACTGATCCACTGATGAATGTCACACCCCTCTCATCCTATCATCTGCCAAAAGCCCCACTTATGAGTGCATGAAGCTTTGGGGGAACATCCAGATAAAAACCATAACTTTCCTCTTTGAAAATATATGATTTATATATTTATGTACACTATTGATATTTTCAGAGGTATATTTGATTTAGGTATGTGAATCTAGAATTTTAAATAATAATATCTACATTTTATCCTTCCCTTTACCTCCTTTTTTCCCTCTTCACTTACTCTTAGTTTTAGTTCCTTTATACAATTGTTACATTTTCTCCTATTGGGTAATAATTTCCTTGACATATCAAAATGGAGAGTAACCAGAAACCTCAGCAAAATAGAGACCTTCTAACTCCAAAATTGTATAAATCAATCAACAGAAGAAAATTAATAAGTTTGTTGTTTTCAATACAACCTGAGACAAAAAATATAATCAGAAGAATACAGTTCTATGATTGTTAAACAAAATGCCATGAATACATATCTTTGGCCCATGTAGGCAGGTTATACTAATTTCCTGCATCTTCCTCCTCCATATCACATCATTTTAAAAGAAAAATCATTGCATAGAAATACATATGTGTGTAATATATTACATTAACTTTTCAGTTTTCATAAACAAATAGTATATTATATATGACAGGAAATTACAATAGATGTTTAATTAAAAATGTATTCTAGTAAAGAACACATGACCATTCATTTCCCTTGATCTACTCCTTCTCATTATGAATACAATTATCTCATCTTTATTCCTTCTTTCTGAAGCAGTTCTAGAAATCCTTTTGTAAGTATCTTTAGTTATGTTGCCCTGGATGCCTGATGTCCTGAATCCATTTAAAACTTTAACCTTTCATGATCATTTTAACTTTGGGGAAGTGTCAAGAATTGTTTGGTGCTTGATCCAGTAAATATGGTGGATATGAACATACCATAATATTTTTTAAATCTGGCTTTCCATTAGATGGCACTGAGCAGTGACATTAACTGTGTTTTTAATCACACCTCATAAAACTTAATGAGGACTTCCAGCACTGCTTCAGAGAGTGACAAGAACGATGGGGTAAGTATATTTGATGTGAATGAGTTTAATGGCAATATATGCTTTACTGTAATTTTAAAAATTTATGCATTCACTCTATTTTTGATAATTTCTTATAGATACAATTCTAAAGAATTTACACACTTTACATCATACTACTGTGATAGAGACACAAAACCATAAAATTCACACATCCTCTTTCCCGAAGGCAACATTCTAAATTATTAAGCATCCATAATCAAGTTTCAAATCTACTATCTTAGGGTACAAGATATACTGAACTAATCAGATCTACATATAAATTCTGTTTTAGCCAATCAGAGATAATAAATAACCTTTTGTCAGTAAATTTATGTAGAATATTAAGCAAGCCACACACACACTTTTTGTTTTCATTATGTAAGTAACTTTGAACCTGAACAAATTCTGTTTGGTGTGTTAAATAGATCTTTAAACTTTGCCTAAGCTTGACTACTGAGTATTAATATGGTTTGAAACATAGAGATGCATAGCTCAACTCTTCCCTGCTTTATTCTGCATGCTAATGGAAGATCCTTTAGCATAAATAGGGCTGAAAAGCACTGTGGCATATTCTAGCTTTCCAAGGCAAAGAATACAACAACAGGAAACACTGTAGTGGAGTTTAGCAATTTGAATTTATTCTACTTTGATACATCTTTCTTCTTTCAATGTTTCTTATTTTCCCTGTCTCAATAAATTTGAGTATCAATTGACTATGGAAACAACTTAACTATCAAAATTTATTAAAGCATAGGATTATCTGATACTCTGCAAAAATGAATATTGGCTCTAGACTTAAAGGACTAGCAAAATATTGTGTTGTTTCTTTTGTCTTTCATCTATGCCAGATTAGACTTTTCTGATATTCTCAAAAGTATGTACCTCAACCCATGTCCCTAAAATATACCTTAAGTTATAGTCATTGCTAGAGTTATAGTAATCTAAACTGCTCCTAATTCATACACAAATCACAAATGAAAAGATTTAGAGTATAGTGTATCTTTTTCAATGAGATAAATACACTGAGTTTCAAGCAGTTGGTGCCATGCATACATAGAAGCTCAGTTTACTAAATTTTCATGAGAATTAGAGAATGTGGATTTTCTATGAATTTTGGATTTTTAAAAATGCTTTCAAGTGATTGAATTTAAACAAAAAATTGCATACCAAATTCAGCATATCAATGAAGCAAATACGATCCAAGGCCTATGAAACTGAAATTTCAGGAATACCAATAAACCCACTGACCTATTATGGAAGAGCCAATGAACAAATAAAGAATAAATGACTTTCCTCCATCAATTTGGTATATAAAGACTGCAAAGAGGATGTGATACTGTGGTCAAAACTACAGTTGTATAAGCAAAATGGTGCTAGCACATATTTCAAAAATTTGAACAAATTATTCATAACTTCTCTAATTTCATTTTTGTCATCTATAAAATGGGGACACAATAGTATCTAAAATTGCTACAAGGATTAAATGATGTCATCCATGCAAATGAAAATAGTCTAGTGACAGGGAGATTACTTGATACATTTTAGTTAGAAGTTTGTACATGCATATTGAAGGTTTTTTGAAAGAAGAAAAAAATTACTGAATTTGAAAATTTAACTGTAGCTAGTGAAAGACAGCTCTAAGGAACTTTCAATTTTTAATTTTACTAAATCATTCTCCAGTAATTTAATTCAAATTTCACACAGGTGTTCATAGAAACCCTGCTAAGCCCTATAATAGCCTGAAAATAAAACATATTTAAGATACCCAGCCCTCAATGGTTTTATTTTCTACCAAATAATTTTCTTGTTTTCATAGTTCACATATGAAAAATCTTTGAAACTTACATTTCTACTCTTATTATCATTCACTGACATCTTAGTCTTCTTTTATGTTACTGAGAGAATCTAGTGATTACTAAATAATAATAATGTATTCAGCTACAACAAAAATAAATGAAAAAGTAATTACTAAGAAGAAAAACTATAGATTTTCATCCCTTTGTGTATGTTCAGCTATACATTCTTTTGTGCTCATTTTCCTTCAATATAATTGACTTCCTGTGTATGTTCAAAACTTTTATAGAAGCCCATCACTTTTAGTGAGTAGTTTCACCTTTAAAGGGCCATTAATAATGTGTATAATGAAACAAATTATTATACACAGAAAATGAACTGCTTATATAAATTGTTTTTAAAACATAGTATTTGTACCTGTTTTTGAATGACAGAACAATGTGTACAGTATCTGAGAATTCATAGCCAAATCCTTTTGCATATGAGGAAAATAAGCACATTAAATTATAGAAAATATAGCCATTATCCTAATTTTATCTTATCATACAGCATCAAAAGTAATCATTAGTTATTTGGTTAAAGATAATTTTCTATAATTGTCAGTGAAAAATCTGATGTTGCATTAAAATGTTTTATAGAAATACAAAAGTATATGTATAAGCAAGGAAATATTGTTTTCCAATTCATTGCCATAATTTGCACTGATGACTCTGACATTTTATGATGTAGTAAATTTAAGGGAAATTATAAACTGTACTTCCTACATTGTGCAATGAATAAGTTGGAACTTAACCATTTACCCTATCTCTCATTTATCAAGGGACAGTGATTTAGGAGACAATGTTAATGTTTTCTCCCTTTTGGTATCTAAAAATATCTAATAATGGGTCAAATTAATCTTCCAGAAGTCATTATAGTCATTGTCTAATGGTCCACATAAATACTCTTCTAACCAAAACTAGTAAGATAATCCATCATAGAACAAATAAACATTGGTATTTTGATTGGCTTGCTTCTCCTTACCAAGGAGGAAATACTGGAACAAAAACAGAACAAGAAGGAGAATGTGCCCCCCAAAAAGAAAAAAAGGTTAGCTCTTTGACAAAAGACCAAACAAATATCTAGGAACCTATGATAAATTCCAAAACCTTTTCTACTTATGATCATTTATCTACATTTAGAGTACTTGGCATTATTCAATAGTGCTCTATTGTGACAAATTTCTCCCCCAATAGACTCAATTTCGATTATCCTTATGTGCCTGCAAAGCTTCTCAAATTATTCCTTGTTATTGACTGCCCTGCATAGCAAAATTGCAGAATATTCTCTTTGTATCTCACTAACAAATCTATCTATAGATTTTTACATTTTATTCAAACCTTTTAAACTCTAGAATACACTGAGATTTTTCTCTTTGTGGTGATTGTCCCCTGTACTGACCTATCTATTATATTACGCAGGACATATTAAAGGACTGAATAGATACCAAAATAGTGACTCAGAAAATGAATACTGTGACAAGAATTGATGGTAGATTTAGTGCTACATACAATAGGTAAGTTTCTAATATCCCCTCCAAAGCTGATAACCCAATATCAGTAGGAAAACTTAAGAATCAAAACAGGAAAATGTCAAAAACTTGAGTGTAGGAGGAATACACCCAAGGAGGAAGCTAAAGGTTAAGAACAAAGTAAAATATCTAGGTACCAGTAAAATGGGGGAAAAAAATCATACAAGAACATGAAAGTGGTTTGTTTTGGATATTAATATTTTAAACATATAGCTGATATCACTGCCCATACAACTATAGTTTTTGTCCAAGTCGATGCTAGAATACAGTTACATATTTTTCTTGGTTGTTCTATTAACAATTTATGTTTTTGAAACACCAAGGAAAGAAGTAAGTTTTATCTGTGGCACATTTTAAGCAATTTTTTATTAATCACTTGCTTAAAATATACTAGTGTACTAAGAGATTTTAAAAGTTTCACTATTAAATATTCTCAATAGTTCCATAAATAGGAAAGCGTTAAATGATGTAAAAAAAAGAACTTCCATTTATCATTTTAAGATACCCATCATCAAGTTCTACCCTATTTTGAGTATTTGATACTGCTCTAATAAATAAATTTCATTTTAATTCTGGAACATGGTTTTCAGTTCCTTTTACCTGGTCCTTTCCCTAGCAAATGAGAATTCTCTTTCCTTTTTTTGTATTTGTTTCACAATATTTTACCTTTGACTATCGGTAGTTTTATAAGACAATGATTTTATGTGTGTTTGTCTAAATGTGGTGGAAGATATTCTTAATGTTTCTGCCCTCCTTTTCCTTGTTGCTTCAGTAGGAGTTATTAAATACTCATTTTCCTGGGTAAAAATCTTATGATACCTTATTATGTTTTAAAAATTGTTAGCTTTGCCTATTGAAGTTCATTTAGTTGTCTTCTTTGTCTCTTTGACACATTTCCGTAAAGATTTTTGTTTTTCATTTCACACTTCCTTATTTAATGATATGACAAGATTCTCAAAACTTACATAGTTTTTGCTACAGCCATATAATTATGCCTTAACTCAGGCATAGTTCCTTTAATTGGATAATTGTATTAAAAACAATAGATAGCTTTGTTTCTATTTTATCTTTCTTTTCTTGCCCTCCCCCCAGTGCTTCTTTCCATTTGAACTTTTTCTTCCTATTTCACATTGGTGAAATTTCATATATTTTGGTCCTATTTTACACCTTCAGTTTCTCACACCAGAGAATGCGATATTTATACATGTGTATCCACTTTATTTCACTTACGGTCTCTAAGTGCATCCATATAGCTATAAATCTCTCAAATTGATCCTTCTTTATGGCTGAGTAGTACAAAATTTAGTAAATAAGGAAGGGAAGAAGGGTTGAAGGGAGGGAAGGGGAATGGGAAAAATAAGAATTATGATATATCATGAAAAGGTACAAATTGCATATGATGAATGCGATCATTATGTGTATCTAAATTGTACCAATAAACTCAATTTAAAAAAATTGATAGATGAGTTTGTTGCCACTGAGGTATTATTATACTAGTCCGTCTTAGGTGACAAAGAAACACATGTGAATATTCTAACATGCATGTACACATTTATAATTACTTCTCCATTTAATGATCAGTAAGCTAAGCATGGATTTATATAGTTGATTTTAAAACTATTTCATTTCTACACCTACACGGATCATTCTAGCTGCTTGTTACTTTGATTGTCTTCCATTTCAACAATGGTAAATGTGCCTTTCAACATCTGCTATTCACTTACTTAATTGTTAAATTAGTGTACTGGTTCATTCAATGCTCACCCATCTCATTTCCTTTTGGGGTTTGACCTCAATCTCTCTCTCTCTCTCTCTCTCTCTCTCTCTCTCTCTCTCTCTCTCTCTCTCTCTCTCTCTCTCTCTCGGATAATATTGTATAATATTGTATTGTGCCCAATATTACCACAATGTGTTCATCCATTCCCCTATGGAAATTCATCTTTGGGGCTTGATTCCAGTTTTCAGAAATTATGCAAAAGTTGCAAAAACGGTTTGCATAAAGGTTTTTTATACAGAAAACTTTTTTCATTTTTCAAACCATTTTGGGAAAATATAGGAATACAATTTCTGTAAGGTAAAATTATGAATACATTTTATAGAAAATGATACTCTTTCATAGTGTCATACTACTTTACATTTCCTACCAAAAATAAGTAAAAACTTACATTGTTCCCATCACCTCACCAATATTTGGTATTGTTAGGATTTTTTTGTGTGTATCTTATTTTCTTGAACCATTGGGTAATATCATTTACCCTAATAGTAAAGGATATCAATCATCTCTTCATATGACTCTATATTATGTTTTTTAGGTCTCCATTACTATAATAAAATACCTTATGAAGAAAAAAATTATAAAGCTCGCAGTTTTTCAGAGTCAAGGGCATGGTGCTGATGTTTGCTCTGGTCCCATGTGGGCCTCCTTAGTGGCATCATGTAAAGGCAGTAGTGCAAGTAGGTTGTAGTTCTCCTGTCACCAAACAAAAAGCAAGAAAATGACTGAATAAGGCCAGTCTCAGGCTGTTTTTTTTTTAAACAATACTTCTATAAGAAATAAAAAGTGTCTCAAAAAAAAATACTTTACTCCCTTTATGGGCACAACCTCCTTTGGCCTAGGATCTCACATTGGGCCCTACCTCTTAAAATTTCCTTCACCTTTGAATCCAGTCTATCTGGGGACCTTCCTAATTACATCTGAAAATAATCTATATGCAAAAATTATGAGAATTATGTTCTAAATTTTCAAATTTGTATGATAATTAACTTTATAAGGTCATATAAAATAAATAAATGAACCTGATGTCAAAATAAAAGAAGGATGGAGGGAAGGAGAAAAAAGTATTGAGAAGTGTTATGTACATGTTACAATTTCCTTCAATGAATGTAATCATTGTGTACTCCAAATGTGGGCTAATAAAAGTTTTAAAATTTTTAAAAATACACAGTAAGAAGTCTAATATAAGTTGCATTTTAGGAAAATATTTTCACATGATGTGTTCTATTGATATTCTTAGTAGAAACCTATGTATAGCAGATATTGTCTTTCCTAGTTTTAAACATATTTTTCTATCTATAATCATTTTTATTGTATGTAAAAAATCCTTGCTAATCCCCAATCAACTACATTTTATCTTATATTCTCCTAAAATTTTAAGTGGTATTTTATATTTAGATTTCTACATTTACTCTCATTGTTCATTTGAATTTTTGTAAAATACTTGAAATCAGTATATAGATTCATTTCTTTTGTTTTTTTTTTTTTTGTACCAGGAATAAAACTTGAGATCTTGTGCCTGTGAAGCAGTCAGTGGAACCACTGAGCTAAATCCATGTCCCTAGATTCATTTCTTTTATACTCTTCTTTTTTGTTCTGTTTTTTGTAAATGGGCATGCAACTGTTCTAGAACCTTCTTTTAAAAACTTTCATTTATTAATTGAATTTTTATTCTTTTACTGTTCAAGATCAATTGACTATGCAATTATTTCTGAGCTCTGTGTTCTGCTAGTATTTGCCAGTCCTTTCATCAATATCAAACTGAATATTGTAACTTTATAGTAAGTCTTGAAATCAAATAGTATGAATCCACCACCCTAGGTCTTCTTTTATGTGCCTTTGCCTTTTGTCTTTTTTTTTTTTTTCTTGCTGTTTGTCTTTATCCTTGAAAGACTGTATCAAAATCTACCAAACAATTTGTGGGAATTTTATTGGAATTTTATTGAATTTGTAGTTTCATTTTAGAAAAATTAAGATGCTAGTATTGCATCTTCTTGTTCAGGAACACATTTATATCTACATTTACTTAGATATTATTGATTCCTTTTTTGAGAATTTTGTATTTTGTGGCAAAATATCCAGTATATATTTGCCATAATTTTACATATTCCAATGTTTTAATGCTATTATTATTCATATGGTTTAGTAAATCTCAAATTTCAAATATTCATTGATTCCATATATAAAAGCAATTTACTTTATATCTTTATTTTTATCCTGAGATTTCATTGTATTTTTATTTTTTAATTACCATAGGAGTTTCATTAAATAGATAATTTTCTTGCCTAAGAATAATTTTTTTGTCTTTTTTCCCTATACACATATTTTTAAATTTAAAGAATTTTTGTCTTTTTTCCCTATACACATATTTTTTAATTCTCTTATTTTTTTTTACTGTGCTCTAGGTATTCTAGTATATTATTGACTAGAAGTAATGGGTATGAATTGTAAGTCTTATTAACTGATATTAATGTAAATTTCTAAAGTTTTTCCACAATTAAGTATGATGCTACATGTAGATCTTAAAGAAATTCCTTTATATTCTTATTTTTTGAGTGTGCTTATAATAAATAAGATTGATAGAATTTTTGCAGGTGATTTTCCTGTCACTACTGATAACATCATGTGATGTCTTGGAGACCTGGAGTAAATCCTAGTTACAGTGGATAATACTTTTTATGCAATGGTAAATTGTATTTGTAATATTTTTCTAAAAATTTTGCATCTTTCTTCAATGTGAATATGTATAATGAGTTGGAAAGTGTTCTCTCTGTCTCTGATTCTAGGAAAAATTATAGACTATGATATATTATAACCTGTAATAGCAAAATTCAACAATAAAACTGTGCCGAATCATTTGGATTTTTTGAGGAAGACAATTAATTTTCAATTTTATATAATATACATTTCAGTATAATGATATATATTTACCCTAATACATAATATATCAATAAAATATAATAATATAATATAAAGTATTATATTTCTCCTTCAAAATATTTTGATATTGATAGCTTTTCTCTCAAGAAAATGTTCTATATTATCTATTATCAAATTTGTGGGCATAGAGCTATTCATTTTTTTTCATTATTTAATTAAGTGTTCATGGGATCAGTGCTGTTAATTCTTCATTTATTTCTGATATTGAAAATTTTACTTCCTATTTTCTTCTTGGTTAGACTGGCCACAATTTGATTTTATTGTTATCAAAGAACTAGATTTGAATTTATTTTATCTATTATTTTCTCTTTGCAATTTCATTGTGTTTTATTATATTTTTTATTTTCTTTTTTTTCAGTACTGTGAATTGAACCCAGGATCTTGCTCTTGCCTGGCAGGCACAGAGCCTCTGAGCTACATCCCAGGCCCTTCAGTTAGATTTCTTTTCTTTGTGTGTGTGTGTCCGGGGGGCGGGGGGGGGGGCAGCGTCTCACTATGTAGTCAGGCTGGCCTTACAGCCCAGACTGCCTTCAAACACGATGTGATCCTCTTGCTTTGGCCTCCCAAGTGCTGGGATTACAGGCCTGTGGCACCATGCCTGGCTTGATTTTGATCTACATTTGATAATTACTTTTCTACAACTTGCTTTGAGCTTAAATTACTTTTTTTCTTTTTTCTTCTAATGAGAACTAGATTAGAGATTATAAATCTTTTTTGTAACGTACACGTATAAATTTATGGATTTTCTTCTATGCATGGAGCAACATATTTTTGAAAAATTACTCTTATTTTTATTTATTTCAAAATATTTAGAAGTTTCCTTCATAGTTCTTTCTTGAACTATTTTGCTTTTTAGGTACATGTTGTTTAGTCTCCAAATATTTGGAAGATTTTCTATTTTCTCTTAATTTCATCCCATGGTGGAATGATAACATGTTTTATATAACTGGTATTTTTAATGTTGCTTCAGGTATGTTGTGTGACCCAGAAGATGGTTAGTCTTGGTGAATGTACATTGTGCTCTGATTTTCTTGTATAGAATATTGTCAGAATCTGAGACTTGTTAATATATCAAGCTACCACAGTGGATTTGTCCATTTCTTGCAGTTCTATCAGTTTTTTCCTCATCTGTTTGATGCTATTTGATTAGATGCATAGAGATTAAGAACTTAATTTCTTAATTGACAATTGACTCTTTAATCAGTATATAATGTTTCTGTATGTTCTTGATCTATAATCTGTTGTCTAAAATTATGCATCAGCTCTGATTTGTTTTGAGTTGTTAGTAAAGTTTATCTTTAATCTTTTACTTTTTAAAAAATCTAATTTTTTATACTCAAGTTTTTGTAGATAATATGAATTTGAACCTTGGTTTTTATAAATCCACTCTTGCTTTTTCTGTGTTTTAAATGGTATAGTTTAACAAATCAGTTTGAAAGTGATTTAGTTGCATTAATATCTTCCATATTTCTAGCTGTTATCTATTCCTTAGATGTTTTTTCTTGTCTTTTTCTAATATCACTGGTTCTAATGAAATCCTTTGTATGTGCACATTTTCTTTCCATTCTTAATATATCAGCTATAAATTTAGAAACTTGATTATCTGCCTAGGTTAGAGTCTCTAAATGCCAACATATTGCATCATATATAGTACAGATACCTTCAAAACCTGTTCTTTTATTGGTTTCTGTTGACCATGTGATATAATCTTAAAAAGTATTATTCAATTAAAAACTAATATTTTAAACTTAATCTTTCTACTCAGATCAATTAAGAATTAATGAAAATATTCAATCTTACCATTATTTACCTTATGATTGGCTTATGTAGGTACAAATTTCTCTCCCATATTGCTTTGTGAGAAATTTCTTATCCCATTTTTTGAAGGCTAGGTCGAGTGAAAGAGAGTAGCCTTAGTTTTAGAGTATTTGGGAAAATATCATTTCTTTACTTTTATAAGATAGGTTTTTTTGATATAGAATTCCAAGATGCTTTTTTGTTTGTTGTTTTGATTTTAACACATTAATTATTTTCTCTCACTCTACACTAAATGCCTTTTTTCTTTCTAGAAGCCTATTGGAATTCTCATTGTTATATGTGTGTGTGTGTGTGTGTGTGTGTGTGTGTCCTTTTCCCTACTTGTTTCTTTTGAAAATTTCACATTTATTTAGTCAATTGTAGTTTGAATATGGAAAGCCTAGGTGTAAATTTTTTGCATATTATCTTAAGTTTTTATATCTGTAGCTTATTTTCTATAAAGAACTTGAAAAATTTTTGTCTACTATTGCTTCAAAAGTATTTTCTGCATCAGTTTTATTTTTTATTCTGGAATTCTTATTGCTTGGTATTAAATTATTTTTAAAGATTTCTGTTTCACTCCTTTTTATTTTTACATTTCATTCTATTCAGTAAATTTCTATTGATATATCTATAATTTTACTGTTTATTTCTTATTCATTTTTATTCTATCAATGAGCCCACTAAAATCAGTGTTCAATTATTTTATTGTTTTGATTTCTAACACTTAATTTTGATTACTTTTTAGAATTCTTAGCTCTTGATTCTATTTTCCATTTGATCTTGCATGTTTTCTAATTTAGAATCCTTAGCATATTAATCATATTTTCTTTGAAGTTCTTGTCTGACGTTTCAAAAATATGTCATGTTAGAGTCTGGTTCTGATGTTTGTTATGTCTATTCTGACTGTATTTTTACTTATTCATTACATTTTTTATTGAAAGTCAGGCAATGTGTTTCAAAAAGGGAACTGAAAAATGACTGTAGTGAGACTTGTCATTCTAAAATAGAATACATCTGTCAAGATGACATACATTATGTTCATTTAAATATAATATACTATAATATTCGGAGTCTTATAATAGCAAAGACTCACTTCTTGTTCATGTTGTAGATTTGCCTTGGGTCAGTATTTCTCTAATCACAATTATGATCATTCCAATCTATATTAAAGAATACTCTTTCTATATAATATGTTTTGTCTTAGCAAAATAGGGACGCTGGAGCCACATTCCTTTTCAAATATCTGCTTGGAAGTAGCACATTTCTTTTTCAGATTTCATTTTACTAAAAATAGTTACACACATAAAGTTGTTGTCAATAGTGAAGGAAATTAACCCTATGTACCTTTCCTGCAACTGTTATCTACCCATAAAAAAAACCTAAAGAATAATTTCTGAATATTTTGAACAAAACTCAACTCTCATTACTGGCAGGGATCTGGATGCCCATATGTTGAGCACAGAAGTAAGTATTCCTCCTTTAATCTATGTCATATTTCTAAAATTTTAAAGTACTTTTGAATATTCTTGTGACTCAAAGTTAACTAAGTCATCTACATCATTCCAAACTTTTGGATCCAGCCTATTTTATCTTTTATTATTCCTCCATATACTTTTTAAAAAAAATAACTTTATTATCAAACACACACACATACAGAAATTAAAATCATTCAAAGAAAAACAATGCAAGGGAAAAAAAAAACTACAATAATATTCAAATACAGTAGAACTCAACCAAAACAAAACTAAAGAGCACTTAAACATTTTTCCATATCACTTAATAAAACATCTCAAGCACCAACAAGACACCAGAGGATGTGATTTGTTTCAGAAAGATCCCCCAAACCAACATTGAACAAAGAGTGGTCTGGAAAAAAACCCTCTAGTTAGCTAGCATACTCCACATAAGCCGCACTTCTCCCTAATTTAAATTTCGATGCAGTCATAGGACATGCAATGGAAACACAATCCGAGAAATATGTTAGTAGGAAATTTCACCCATGTGTATCCTTAATTACACTTTCAGTTTCTCACAGTAGAAAAACTATTCGGTATTTAAAAATATGTGTCCTATTTATTTCACTTAAGAGGATAGCCTCAATATGCATCCATTTAACTATAAATGTCTCTAGTTTCTGGTTCTTTATGGCTGAGTAGTAGTCCATTTTACAAAAAAAACACATCTTCTTTATCCAGTCTCCAGGTGATTGGCACTTGGGTTGTTTCCAAGCTTTAGCTATTACAAACTGTGCTGCTATAAACAGGGGTGCACATATATCACTGTGGTATGACTCTTTTAATTCTTTTGGGAAGATACCAAACAGGGGAATATCTGGGTCAAATTGAACCACTAAGCCTAGTTTTTTGAGATATCTCCATACTGATTTCCACAATGGTTGTACCAGTCTGCACTCCCACCAACAATGGAGAAGGGTTCCTTTCTCCCCACACCCCCACCAGCATTTATTTTTGGATGATTTCTTTATAACAGCCATTCATTCTGGGGTGAGGTGGAATCTCAGTGTTGTTTTCATCCTCATCTCTCAAGTGACCAGTGATGTTAAACATTTTTTCATATATTTATTTGATGCTTTTACTTCTTTGTCTGAGAAATGTCTGGTCATTTCAGATGCCCATTTTTGAATTGAGTCTTTGAATTTGGGGGGTCTGATTTTTTTCATTTCTTTATATATTCTAGATAGTAGTCCTTTGTCTAAGGTACAGTTGCTAAAATTTTTTTCCCACATTGTAGGTTATCTGTTAGTTTAGCTCTGTTGGTTTTTCTTGCAGTGCAGAAGCTTTTTAATAAGTTGAGATCCCAGTTGTTGAGTCTTTGTGCAAGTTCACATTCCACTGAGGTTTTGTTCATAAAGTCTTTTCCTATACCAATGTCTTCAAGAGTTCTACCTAACTTATCTTCCAGCAAATTTAGTGTTTCTGTCTTGATATTTAAATCTTTAATCCACTTAGACCTTAGTTTAGTGCATGGTGATAGGTAAGGAAACAATTTTACACTTGGGCAGGTTGAAATCCAGTTTTTCCAACACCATTTATTAAATAAGCTATTTTTCCTCCAATGAGGATGGTTGGCTCCTTTGTCAAAAATCAGGTGGCTGAGCATATCTGTAGTTGTTTCTGCATCTTCTAATCTATTCCACTGATCTTTGGGTCTGTTTCTTTGACAGTACCATGCTGTTCTTTTCACAGTAGCTTTGTAGTATAGTTTGAAGTTGGAGATTATAATTCTCCATATACTTTTAACTTTTGCTTTGATAATAGGAAATCTGCTTAACCAATGTTTTTCTAATATGAAATAATTTTACTGTATTCTTTATCCAAAGTATTTATATTACTAATTTTATACTTATATACTAAACTTTAATTTTAACTGGAGTTGTTAGTGTATTTTATATCTTTTCATTAATCTAATCTATGCATGCATAACTAAAGACAAATTAAACATTCAAAAATTTGTTATTTTTTTCTTTATTTCCATATCTTATTTTTCTATACCTCCCACTCATACCTTTTAATAATTAATTGAATTTTTCAGGGCAATAGATATGAGAACAAATTTTTAGAATGTCATATGTATCAAAAGTGGATCCATAAGAAATGATTACTGAGTATAGTACCAAGATATTCTTAATCAAAACAAAAAGATGGGTAGGGTGCCCAGTATGTGTAAAGGCTCTGACTTTAAGTTTGGGTATTGAAATATATTAAACAATGAAAAGTGGAAAAATAGCAAACAGCAAGAATATTGGTCAATATTCCCTTGGCCAGCCTATAGTCTGTAACTATCTAAAAATGGAGAAAACCACATAAATGTCTTATAAGAAGAGTCCATTGTACAACTGACTTCATACTCATTATGCAAGTTATTAAAAAAAAGTACTCTCAAAAAAATTATCCTCAGTCTTAATCAGCACTGTGGAAAACATTTTATTGCCTTTTGCATTCTCTCTTTACAAAGCAGCTCTTGGTTAATTAACTCCACCCTTATATAACCAATGATTAGTTTATAAAACAATATTAAAAGAAATTCTAAAGGGAGCTTTTTTTGAAATAAGTTGGTTAGCCATTACTGCAAGAACAGCTTTGAGGCTACTAATGATTGAATTTATAACTGATGTCTACTACTTTTAATGTTACACTATATTTTCCTAAATGTTTCTCAGCACAGTAACTAGATGCAAAAAAAAAAAGTTCTCCTACTTTCTATTTCCTTTGTAATTTACAAATGCGATAAAAGGCTAGTTCACCAATGCAAAGGGAAAATATGCTCAATACTTACAGCTATATGCACTCACACACAAAACTGAAGCATACAAATTATTCTGAGAATAAATATAAAATATGGCAATTTGTATAAAGTACAATTTTCCTTTTTATCAGAAAATCAGTATACTGCTCTTTAGTACTACAAATTGTTCAGGACTCCAAACCAAATTCATGGAAGAAAGAGAATAATATGAGATTAACACATAATGGTAACTCCAGTTATGTATTCATCTTAATTCAACCCATTGAAGGAAATTTGGTAGTGTTTCACATACTTGTTACAAATATAATCTTAATTATATTTGATTACAAAGCAATGAATCAAACAAATGTAACACATTCTGACTGTATTTTTTACTCATAATTGATAATACATATAAACTCTCATGAGTTATAATATGTATGGAAAGAGAAATTGTACCCAAAAGGAAGGATTTAGAAATGATTTTGAAAACCTACATTGCTACACAAATAAATAAAAATGATTAGTAAGATACAAGTTTATTATAAAAAAAAGGGAGTTTGGGACTTCATTAATTTTGGTAGTAGAGCACTAACACTATCAATGACTGCCTCATCTAATCTAGGTGTGAACTGATGTTGTGTTGTGTGAGGGTCACTACTTGGTTCATAGTTAGCAGTCTGCTCTTTGTGTCTTCACAGGGCTGGGACATCATGAGAGAGAACATACACTGAGTAAATAAATAATGCAATTAATATAGTAATTATTTTCTAAAAATGTTATTTTCTAAAAATTTAAAATTTTAAATCTATTCCCTATGAAGTATGATCGCTCCAATTTTTATAGTAGGTTATTTTCTATTTTATTGTTTTAATTTTCCTCATTTTCATTCAAAAAATCTAACAAGGTTTTCTTCCTTCCCTGTACCACCTAAAATGAAAAGATTAACAACAGTACAAGGAAGTATTTGGTGAAAAAGCCATTCTTCCTAATTATCTCTTCGAAAGAGCCCACTTCTTATTTGACTCCCAGTACAAATGTATGTAATATAACTATTGCTGGACTGATGTTTCTTCATCTTTTTTTTTACCTCTTTCTCCCTTGTGATTCCCACTTCCTCCATCATTTTCCCTTTTCCTGCTGTGAGAATTCATGAAATTGTGTGTTGGGAATGGAGTGAGTAATATCTAAAATAGTTTTTATAAACAGTGAATAGCTTCATAATTGTCATCTTATCTAATATATTTTTGAAAGATAAAATAACTGTGTAATAATCTAATCTATCATACAAAAAGCAGAGCTTGGATAATTTATCCCTACACACGTGGTAACTGGACAGGTTTTCATTATGTGAAATGGTTGTTCAGTGCTCTACAAAGAGAGAAAAAAGAGAAGATAGAAACTAAGAAAATAGACATCCTTATCCATGGGTGAGAGAAAGAATTATTAAAAGAGCAATAAAAAATTGTGTATGGTATTGCAGTAGCAGCAGCTGTGGAAGCATAAGTAGTATTGAATTATGCATGCATTTGCTCAAAGAATAATTATGTTGTTCATCAATAATAAGTAATTATCTGTAAAAATCATCATGTCACATGCAAGCACATTTGTAAAAAAATGAAAGCACATATGTCATTATAAAGATGTTTAATACTATTATGATATTATTTTAATCAGATCAGATACAGTTTTTATACTCTATGCTATGAGAAGAATGCACAGTTTATTTTTCTTACTTTGCCACAAGGAAAATTAATTCACTTTTACAAGTTGTGAGACTAAGACTAGATGCCCATTATTTTCTTTCCAAAGCTATTTGAAAGTACAGGTGAAAAATAGGCTCCAAAACATATAAAACACCATATCCTATTTTAAGTCAACAGATACACTCTCTAATTATTCACCTTGTCAAATATGAACGGACAATGAAAAGATCAGAATACATGGAGCTAATCAAAAGCACTACTCCTTGTTCTTTTCTTGTGTGTGACTAAACTCAATGCATATCCCAACATTATGAAGTTTGCATTCAATATGTCATTCTCTTTAGGTCACATTATAGAATTTCTATTATTATTTTTCATGTCTCATCCAGGTTTTTTTTTCCTCCAATACTTTTCCAAGGGTTTTGTTGGTGATAAAAGTTAATATTCTGTCAGACCTATTGACTCTTAAAACCAAACAGCTCTTTGATGATTCTAACCAAATTATAGATAATCTCTCCCTTGACCATAGAGAATGTTATAAAATCACTATACATTCAGAAATTATAAAAAAATTATTCAATATTCTAAAATCTTACTATTTAAATACTCAATGATACATAGTTTAGAGTTAATGGTTACCTTTTTAAACTACATATGTACATAATGAAATAAAAAGCTTTCCACACTTTCTCTTGCCTATCTGTATATGTTAAATATTAGTATTTATCTCTGAGTTGATTTAAAAAAATTAACATTTAGTCAGGAGCACATAAAATGATATACTTTCTTCACTCCTTGGTGTTAGATCCTAGTAGTGTGAAGTCTGACTTGAATCATCACAATAGAAAATCATAATACCCAAATTAATTCACAGACTGTAGTCTAAATTTCTGAAGTCTCTTGTACAAAGGAGAATCTGAGCTCCTTGAAGAAGGATCTTGCTACATTGTAAACATGTATACTGCAAAACTTCCCCTAGTTTTCCCCAAAGGGAAAGAATCCATTTATGAGGGTGACTATCTTAATAACTTGCTTTTGGATTGGTGCTTTTTCTTCACCCAGTCTACTTATTCATTCATTTTCTATTCCATTTCTCTATTTTTATTGTGTATTTTTATTTTAAAAGATATTTGTTGGTATAGTTAATTTTGTGGGATTAAATATTTATTGCCTCTATCATACTAAAAAAAAAACACCTCAAGGATGACTTTTTCTTTACTCTTGCTAGACTATCACTACTTTGAATATTGTCTTGATAGAGAATATGCACCATACTTACTGATAAATGGAATGATATTTTTGAAATTGAATCAAAATAACACTTGAGTTGTTTATTATTATAACATAAATGAGAGTAAAAAAATTTGGGGAACAAAAGTAATTAAATTTTCTGTTTAATTATTTTAAATGCAGTTCCTTAGAATACACACAAACAACATATATATTAAATTATATTGAAAAGTGAGTATTCTTTTCTTGATTTGATTATTGAACACATACATGTAGAGTGTTTGCTACATTCCTAAAATTAAAGACTAACCAGTGCATCCTCATTTTTGCAGAGTTTAATGACATTAACAGAAATATTAAATAATAAATAAGCAATTTTATATACTGTTTAATATATTTCTAGTAGTGATATATGCCTGTATATCTCTTTATGAAAAAAACAAGCATAGGTAAATGCTTGAAGAAAGAGAGAGAGATAATTATCTAAAAGAAAATTTTTGTCAAAAATACGAAAGATTGGGCCGGGGATTTAGCTCAGTGCTTCCGCCGCCTGCCTCTCAAGTGGAAAGATCCGAGTTCGAGCCCCAGTACAAAAAAAAAAAAAAAATACAAAGGACTAAAACAGGGGCATGTTTGAAAAATTTGTGCATAAGCAAGAGGGTACACAACTGGAGAGAGTTAAGAAAGAGGAAAGTTAGTTGCAGTGAGATATGAGAGGCATCAAAAATCAAGATATTTTTGGACCATATAAGTCATATAAAGACTTTGGATTGTATTTCCAGGATTATGAAATACTGTTGAAAGTTTTGCATTCATGAGAAAACACAAATACAATTATAAAACAGATTTTTAAAAAATATAATGATTGTTTTGTGCAAAACAGGTCAGATTTTTGAAAGAAGTAAGATTATGAGTGGTAGTATTTGGGAGGCTGTTGTAGTTTTCTAGGTGACAGATATTCATATTTTGAAAAGAATATAGTACTATAAGAAATTATAAGATTTGAAATTTGAATAAATAGAACATAGGAATAAAACAGAATAAAACCAAGTTTTATGTTCCCAGAAAAGAGAAAAAAATACTATTGAAATAAGCAAATAGAACTGCCTTTTATTGTCTTGAGGAAAACTGAAAGTTGTACTAACAAAGTATATTTGCACATTGCACATAGCATTGCTTAAATTTTAATTTTTAATTAGGAAAGACTCACAGGAGAATGAAGAGAAGAACATAATAATAGAGAACATTAAAAGAATGGCTTAGAAAACAATAAAATATGAAATGGAGAAAAATCTTTAGATAAAAGAAATAGAAAACCATTCAATAAAGGTTAAGATAAGTATTAATGTTAAGTGGGTGGATATTAATTCTAACATTAATTTCCATACAATAATATGGCCTTGTAAGGCTGTTTTTATCATTCTTTAAGATACAAAGAATATTTAATATAAATGGATGCTGGATCCACAAGGAAACATAGCTTACCCCAAAGTTTTCATATGAGGATATTCAGTTTGAGAGAAATTTATCCAAGATTACTAATTAGTGGTGGAGACACCATGACCTGCCCCAAGGCAAAGCATGATGTATTAAGGCCTTCAGATGAGAAGGAAACGTGCTGTTCACAGAACCATAATGCCATAATGGCTGTTGCCCAGTTGGCAATGCTTGCTGCTCCACACTTCTATTCTAATCAGAGTAACCCACGATTAACTGGAATGAAAAATACATTTTCCATGGAGATGACTTCTAAAGTCAATGCCAATGCCATATTTTAAAAAGTAAATATTAAATTCTGTCTAAAGTAAAATGAATGTAGTTAGTAGGCTAAACTCTCTTGCCAATATAGGTTTTAATCAAGCTGTATTCTCTATTAAAATGTTCACTGTATTGGCTCATTTGTAAAATATTAAACTATTATTTTATTAGTTTTACGTATGCATATGATATATAGTTTTGATCATATCCTTCCTTTCATTTCTCTTTATTATGCTTCTCTCCCTGTACCCTCTTATTAACTTCTTATCTAGTGAATATAGCACTTCTACTCTTGATATGATTGTTTTGATTATAAAAGTAAATATTAATGTGAAATAATGATCATTCATTGTCTTAGTTAATTTTCTCATTGTTGAGACAAAAGGGGAAAGATTTATTCAGCACATAATTTGTGGAGATTTCGGTCATAATTGGCTGGCTTCAAGGCAGGGTGGCTCATGGCAGAGGGGCAACAGGTCATGATGGATGACAGGAAGTAGCAAAAAAAAAAGGAAAGTCATCCTTCTTTTATTTTAATCAGACTACTTAAGGCGGGTAGCACTCACACATTTAATGCTAGTGCTCTGGATAGCATTGTACCATGAATCAATCACACACTCTAAATTCAGTCAGCTCTGAAAAAGACCCACTTAGGACCACACAAGTCTTTAGAGAGACATGTAAACACAAGGTATAACATTCATTGCTATAAAAATATGTTTAATATGCAAACCCTGGATTGGAGTTTATATTTTAATCACAAAATTATTTCAATATATTCATTTGACACTCTCTAAAATGTTTAGTATTTCTGTGAACATTGTATGTTAATGAGCAAAATACGATCCATTAATACAAATTTTAAATGAAGATTTATTGAATTTATTCTGCAATTTTTTCACTCCTTTCTTAAGTATATTCATGGGCATATATGTATTTGGTATGAATAACATTGCACATACTAATTTTAAGCTTATTTATACACATTCCACACACTATGTACAATATTTGAAAATTTTCTCCCAAAACAAAATAATGTTTATTTTGAAAAGTTTTAGTTATAAGACATAAGAATCTGTGAAAACTCTAGGTTGAAGAATCTGAAAAAAGCTACATACTGCTCCTTCCCACAGTTATTGGACTAAAATAATCATGCACACAAACTTAAATGATATATATCTCCTCTATGAAAAACCCAAAATATACAGAAGTTATAGATAATAGGAAATAGGGAAATAGATCTTTTCTGAAAGGGAAGCAGACCAAGACGTAGATCCAGAGTGGAATGGTGAAAACAATTAGGATGTGTTAGGTACATGTAACAATTCCCCACAATGGATGAAATCATTATGTACTGCAAACATGTATTAATAAGAATAAACATCTAAAGAATAAAATAACATAAACAAAAAATGATCTAATAAAAATCATTAGAAACTTCAAATGAAAAAAGAAAATAGTAGGAATTAGAAAAGGACCCATGAAGAATGCCCATTACAAAGTAAATTTCCTAAGGAAAGAATGTAATAATGGGGAAAAACACTTCATTCTATCTTTGGAAAAATATAATTTATGAATATTCTTGGAAAATAGTTAAAAGAAAAAATATATGGGATGATATATTGAGATTATAATAAAGTATGAACAAGGTACATTTTATTTAAAAAGCTACTGTTTTTCATAATTATTGGGTGTTCATATATATTTTTTTTATTTTTGAGACAGAGACTTGTTACATAGCCCAGACTGGCCTGAAACTTGCAATGACTCCTCTGCTCCAGTCCCTTGATTGTTGGCATTACAAGCATGTGCCACCATGGTCAGCCCTGGATATTAAAAATTTTAAAAGAAAGGTAAACGTGTTTTTATTTTTAAATCATGTTAAGAATCTGGAGCATGATTAAACAAACAAAATTTGGGCCAAAGAAATTTCGAAAACATCACAAATGATGAAATAGAAATACAGGAAATATGACATTATTCTAACATAATTAAAGAGGAAATGATGGACATTTTTATTGAAATATAACACATGAACTATGAAAATGTTGAATGATATGATAAAAGACACTTTTTCAATAAAAATGGTTTTCTGGTGCAGATTAAAAGGGCAGGTTATAGTACAAGAATAATGAGTATGTAACACATTAAAAATAAATGAACTTGGTGATCAAAGGTCAAAAGCAGCTACAGAATGAAATGGAAACTGATACAAAAGAATATATCTCAAATGTATACCATAACTCATTTAATTGAATATAAAAAAAGTGTTCTGCCTGGAAAACATAAGACTGAAGACAAAAAGTAGTGTATATATATATTCATTGCATGGCATTTGTTAAATGTCTTTCTCATGAAATAGTTATTAAAAACTCTAAAAATAATATTTCTATCTATATCAAACAACTAATGGATAGAAGGTTATGGGAACCATAGTTCTCACTGATGGAGGAGTGAGTTTAAAGAAGTGGAAAATTGTACAAGGATATAATTACTCATGTGGTACCAGATTAGATTCAGAGACATCAGAAAAAAACTCATGTTTAGCTTCATGAAGACAGAACAATATGTACAAATTATTTATGTATATGCAATAGAAGATTTATAAGCATAGAAATAGATTTTAAATGAGGCATTTTTTATTACTGAGGCTAAGAATCCCAGACCTTTATTTGGCAAGTTGGACACACAAGAAAGTTCAGAGTATCAGTCCAATCCGAATAGTGTTTGGCCAAATACCTATGCTGCCTGTGGCCTCTTCAAGTTAACACATAAAATCAACTTTCACAAACAGTATAGAAAATGGATGGGCAAAAAATTTACTTTGCAGTAGAGCAATCTGTACATACGTCAGCTCAGCCCTAACAAATCTTGATGATAATGTGTACTTTTGATATGATGTGTTGAAATTGTCACTTCATGTGATTCTGTGGTCATCTTGCACAAAACCATAACACAAGACCAGCCATGAGAAAAGCATTCATCAAACCAAAACTGAGTGGCATTTTCCAAATACCTGACTAGAACATTCATCAAAACTGTCAGTGCAGTGAGAAAAGTCTGATAAACTGTCACAGATCAGAAGAAGCTAGGAAGAAATGAAGATTAAATATAATATGGTATCCAGAATAGAATTATGGAACACAAAAAGGGGATTAGAAAAAATCAAATGAAATCTGAGCAAAGAATGGAGTTTATTTAATAGTAATATATCAGTAGTGACAAATGTTAAGTAATATAAGATGTCAGCAATAGAGAAAAGTGGTTGTGGAGGTTTAAGGAAATCTCCATCCTAGTTTTGCTTCTTTTAAAATCTAAAGAATTCTAGAATAAGAGTTTTATAAATACAGAGTGAACACTTCTTATTAAAATATATTCGGTCTGGTTAAGTCATTTCATCTAGCAGATAAATATAGATGCCTGGGTGAAATTTCAGCCTGGTCTGAAACTTTCTCAAAAAGACTAACTACAAATAGAAAATTAATATGTTTAAAAATTTGAAAAAAAATATAGCAAAGGATTTTATATCAAAGTTTGCTCCATCAACTATGAAATAAAAGCACAATTTATATTTTGCATAAGGAAAATACAATTTTGAAATTGATAAATCCATAAAAACATGCCTAATCCACAAACATACTTAAGAAATATGAGATCTTATGAGATTATCTAGAAAAACCATTGTTTATCTAATCCTTGAATGTAGCATTCTCAATAAATAAGAAAAGTTTGAGGCCTTAATTTATTTCAGATACATTCAGTCTGCCAAAACATATGTATACACACTTCAGAAAAAGAAAAATAGTGTGATGTTTTCTCAACAAATGGTGTTGGGGGGCCCCAGAGGATGTCATATATCACAGAGAGCCCACTATACTGCCTACCCTTAGAGAAGCAACTGAAAATGCACATTCAGCAATCTCAATGACCAAAATTTCCCAAGCAGAAGTTCACCATACCGATAAATGTCTGGAAGCTAATGGACACCACTTGGAGTACCTATTGTAATTATAGAGGCCAAAGTTAACTTGTATTTATTGTATGATATTTCAATAAATTAAATATTAAAATATTTATGCAAGCCTTGCTTTTCCTGGGGATGGGGGACTCTGTATATATCACAAACAACTTCACAGAATCAGTTTCCTATGAGAATTTAATGTAAAAGTTAGGATACCTAAAGCTTTAACATTAACATAAAATCAGAGGAAACAAAGGAATATTTGGAAGAATTTTAAATACACTTAATTTTTTCCTCACTGTAAAAAGTTGAAATGAGCACCTTAAATTGCACAAAGCAAAACTGTCCATCGTAAACTATTTTTGAAAACTTTTCAAGACCATTTATTAGTTAAGTATAAACTAATATTAAGTGTTGTGGGGATTTTTTGTACAACTTTTTTCTAAGATATTTTATATATTAAATTAGAGAGAAAAACAGATTAGCTGTTGCCCTCACTTGGAAGACACCTTGAAGTGTGGACATCTGGCTAATCATTCCTGCAATCTGTCACTTTACTTCTCTCTTTATAAGATGATCTTTTGATCTCTGTTATCCCTACAGAGACATGTCCTTATGAGTCTATCCATCAAATGACAAACTCTTGGCCTTTCTAATATTTTTTTGACAGGCAGGCATTGTTTGATCCTGCTAGACTACCAAGAAACAATTCTTATACTCATCAATATTATTTCCTCTTGTCTCTAGAAGAATCATTGTTTCAAACAAGATGTGTTTCATATGATAATCTATACCTCAAGTACTTGATTAGTACTACATCTTGTACACATATGAATACAAACACACACAAGCAGGCATTCATTTTTGTATTAGGAACTGTGAATAATAAAATTTGCTTTTCTGTATAAGTAAAAACTGTATTTCTTTGGTTCAGTTTTAAATAAAGTGTTAATGTTAAGTAAAAATTGCAGCAGATGTAGGTAACAGGAAAGGAAGACATTATTCCAAACTATTGTAGTAAAAAAGAGAGTGAATATAAGATTTCTGATAGAAAGGGTGTGGAAAGGACATTCGGGAGGAGCAAAAAAGCAAAACAAAACAGAGGGAGTTTGGGTAAAAGGATTAGGACATCCATATTTGCTAATTATTGTATGCAGACTTTAGGTTCCTATATTCTGACAGACTGGGAGACCAAGATTCTATCAACATCATTGGTTACATTTACAAGAAATGATTTTTAAATCCTCGAGGAAGACATTTCTAAGCTGTAGGATTAACAAAGGTCGGCAATTGATGTACGTTTTAAAGAGGCACTGAGAGAATGTACAGTTCCATGTTTTCTAATGTAAATTATCTAAGCAAAAGAAGTTCAGATGCCAAGTGTCTGGAAGTAGACAGTAAAAAGTTTAAGAAAGCTGTTAATGGCATCAGAATCAAAACAATTTTTTATCTGCATTGGTATTTTGGTGCCCACAGTAGTGGTTTTTATTTTGTACTTATTATTAAATGTTTGTTGATATCAATTTCAATTTCTGAAATCCCCTTGACAAATGTGTTTTTTAAATGAGACCAAGGAATTGCAGATATTGGTATGTGTTTTCAAAATTATATTTTGATATTTATATAGATATTGATGTTCATTTAAACAAAATATTCAACTCAATGTAAGTAAATGAAAATTCTCTTAATTTGTGTTCATCTCCTTGTGTAAATATGCTTATTCTCATTATTTTTATTTTATTTATTATTATTATTATTTTGTTGTTGTTGTTGTTGTTGCTGTTGTTTGAGGCAGGGCCTTGCTTTGTAGTTCAGGCTGGTCCTGAATTCACTGTCACATAGGCTGGCCTTGAACTCACAGTGATCCTCCTACTTTTATTTTAAAATATTAGTGTAATAATAGTTGTTTTGCTTTGAAAGAAAAAGGGAAGGAATATACATAACACATACAAAGTGAGTATGTATGAATATTTCAAAAGCAAATTACAAAACTATGTAAACTAATTATTTTTCTTATCATTCATCTGAAGTTTGAGAAGAAAAGTGGAGAATTAACAAGTTTCCTTTGCATCTGTTAGTGGATCTTAAATGTCAGTCAGTGTGATTACAGTTGACACAGACTTTTCACTGACAGATTTTCCCGGAGGATATGGATTGTTCCCATGATATGATAGACAGTTTGTGCAAAATATAAGCTGGACATAACCATGTAAAGAATCTTTATGGAAAGGAAACTAGGCCAAACAGTGTCTTCATTATTTATTAAACATTTCAAAAATTCAGGAAACACAGAGAAGTTTATCTTTTGGAGCTGCCTAGAGTTTCAAAGTCTTTATAAGATCATCAAGGTTGTCCAGTAGGACAAAAGACAAACTAGTCTTTGCCCTCCAATTTGTCATCTATTAAAAGAATGAATTTATGATAGAGATTTTGAGCGTTCCTCAAAATCCTCATGTATTTGGAAGGTGATTGGATCATGGGGACACTATACTCATCAGTGGACTAGTATATTTGTGAGTTCATAGCTGAATTGCTCTTAAGAAGTGGGCCTGGTTTGAGGTAGGTCACTTGGGATGTGACCTAGAGGGATATATCTTCCTCCCTATTTTCTCTCTTTATTCTCAGCTTTTGGGCCACCATAATGTGAGCCGCCTTCCTCTCCCAAGCCCTTCCACCATGCCCACTCTGCCTTGGAGCTAGCTGACCATGGAAGAAATCCTCTAACAAAGATGATCAAAAATAAATCTCTCCTATTTTAAGTTGTGTGTATTGGATATTCTGTCCCAGTGACAAGAAAAATGACTAAGAAATGGTACACTGAACAGATGGCAATACACCAGAAGAATTTAGCCATTATGTATATAATTTTTAGGTGAAGTCTGAGTATGCCAAGATGAGCAACATGTTTTCAAGGTTTGAAATAAGATATTTTAGTTGCCAAATTTTAAAACCTCCTGTGCCAGGCCTCTTGGAGCAGTGCCTGAAAGTCTACACTCATGGCCCTAAAGTCACCTAGACAGTTACCTCACAACAGGAACTGAGGCTGCTTTCCCCTAAAATCCCCCAAGTTAAGAAGTCATCTTATGGATTACTGATTACTTCCTCAAGTGATAAAGACTTCTCTGTAGACACTTCTACAAAACCAGAACTAAGATAATAACAAACCAGCCCCATAACTCACTCCAGCAACCTGATATAAAGCTTGCTCTTTCTTTTTGATGAGTAGCCAACCTGAATTTTCTCTCATTCGTAACTCCTGCCCTCTCCTGGAGGTAGCCATCCCCCATTCTTGTAGGGGTTGCTTGAATATTGTTCTTGCCTAACACTATTCATTATAGCTAAAAATAAGATATTAATAATAGATATATAAGTTAAAAATATTTATAAAAATAATATGAGCATCTTAAATTAATATAATGAATAAAACTGTGAAGAACATAAAAGCAGCTTGTTAACAGAAAATATGAAATTTAATGGGAAAAGTAAAATTAACTATGAGCAATCAAAGCAATGAATTAACCACTAATGACATGATATCTCTCATTTGAGTAAAACAAAAGTGAAAACAAAGAGAATAATAAAGATAAATAAAAGGAAAAAAAGAAGATTGATCACTTGTAAATAGGAAGGGGTCTAGAAGACCAAGGGGGCGGGAGGAGAGAAGAAGTTAAAGGAAAGTAGGAAGAATTAAAATATACCATATACCAAAACCTAAAAACCTAAGTGAATGGAAACATTGTATGTCATAAACATGAGTTAGGAATAATAATAGCAAAAGTGAAAATAAGGAAAAGAAATTTAGAGGTGGAAGGCGGGAGGTGAGTAGGAAGAGAAAGGGGATTAAAAAAAACAAACAAACTATTAAGTATATGTACCTACTTTCCAAGATAAATGTAAACTTTATGTACTGTACACACATACTAAAAAAAAACAAAGACAATGAGTGCGCATGGACCCTATGTAGAAGACTTGGGATTTATCTGTACGTTATTTCCACATCTTTTTGCACTGACTACTTAAAAGAAAGCAATATATTAAAGAAAAATAACATCAGAAGAATAAAATGATCAATAATGAACAACTCACACATCTTGACCTATAGGACTCTGGGTAAAATGCAGCATGTTATTGGTTAATCGCATTTTCTTCTAAAGACAATATATAATATATATGTGAACAATTATGTGATGAGTTACAAAGCAATTAATAGACATTCAAGGCAAAAAGACATACATAATTTAAGAATAAAAAAGATATTAATATTTCTGCTCCCATATACTAATGAAAAACAAATGAACATTTGTTAATGTTAGCTAAATAATACTGAAATCTACAAAGTATATCTAGATAAAACTGTATTCCATAACACTTTTTTTTTTTCTTTTTGCACTTCTGTGTGTTGAATCCAGGGGCTAACCCATGCTAAATAAGTATTCTGCCACTGAACTACATCCTCAAGTCTTATTTAATGTTATTTTACTTTACTTATTTTGAGACAAAGTCCTGCTAATTTTCCAGGCTGGCCTTAAGCTTGGGATTCTCATGCCTTATTCTACTGAGTAACCGAGATTATTAGTATGCAAACCTACACTGGACTGTACATCACATCCATAAAAGGTGAAATTGATGGCACACTACCTACTTTTCTTACTGATTCTCTTTTCTCTTCTTTCTCTATCACTTTTTTCTTTCCTCTCTCTTATCTTGTGAGTGCACATACTTTAAATCTGAATATGTGACACATTTTAATAAATAAAAAGTATATTAATTGTACAGAATCTTTTGAATTAAAAATGTTTTAACATAGCTAAGAATAAGAAAAATGGAAAATAAGTCTATATAGCAGAGGAGAGTTTCTAACTCATCTGTAGAGAGAATAAGATTTGGTAAATATTTAAATAAGATAAAAATTAATTAAAAATGAAATTTTATATAATCATTGAACATGAATGTAGTGTATTATGAATAATACCTTCAATTAATAAATTTTATGTTAAAGAAAACTATAACAGAAACTGTCTTCCATAATATGATTTAAATAAATTAAATAAACTGCAATGTGTAAAATCTCATTGACTGTATACAGATTAACTTGAAAAAAACCCCCACAGATGTTTGTGTATGCATAGTTTTCAAAAGTAATAAATATGTATAATTTATTTTATAATATATCTGACAGCAGATGTGCTAAAACTTTATTGAAATTATACATTATGTTGAAAAATATGTTTGAAAGAGGAAATTTGATAGTTTTTGTAGAAATTTGTTTTCTACGATGGTAAGAAAGTATTTCAGAGATAGTAATTATCCACAAATCACTCTATTGAATGAATACTATTCCAATAATATTCTGAACATAATCCTATAATTTTAACATATGCATTATAAAATTATTTGGAAATGGTAAAATAGTTAATGTAGATATGAGGAGGTATTTAATAACTGGAGACACTACTTTATCAGATATTTTTAAAAGTAAAATAATTTAAATAGGCAATACTGCAAAGATAAATAAATAATTGGCAAACAAGAATTGCTTAAGCAAAGGTCAACACAAAATAGGGAAGAGTGGAGCGGGTGAAGGGCACACAGGTAATGGGGAAAAAAATAAGAACCAAGATACATCATGTACAGGTACAAACACCCAATGATAAATGTAAACGAATTGTATACCTAAAATGTACCAATAAAAGAACTAAAAAAAAAAAAATCAACACATCAATTTAACCTTACTATATGACAGAATCATCATTAAAATCATTGGGTAAAATGGATTTTCCTTTCAATATATATTATCCAATATATTGTATAGTTATATAACATATAATCTATAATTTTATATAAAATATGATATATATAATTTTGATTTTGTGGGAGAAAAAGTAAGTTCTCTGACTTATACCATAAACAAACATTAAGTTTAGGTAGAAAATGACTGAAAATGTAGTTTGAAATCATAGAGAAAATAGTAAAACAAGAGAATATCATTATTATATACAAATTATTTGAAAGTATAAAACTCATAACTATAATTGAAGTAAATGACTATATTACATTTTTAAATATTTCCATCTAAATTAATTAACTATGATTTGGGGAAAATAACTTTTTAAAATATTTTGTTCTTTGCTTATTTGATTCAGTTTTGATTAAAGATCTGAAATGTATTTGTTGATCAGAGCCCAATATAAAGGTTAGGATGATTGCAATTTGTATAAAAATGAGAATGCAAAAATAAAAGATTAATTTATTGGAAATTTACAAATTTTTGATTCATAAAATGATTTCAACAGAAACTAAATATATGCAATCATTTTTGTGTAGCAAAATCTTGACCTTTTGCTTTGAGCCTCATTGTCTTAAATTTTAAAAATTAAGCTGTTTTCACATAAAGAACTGGTATCCTAGGACAAACACATCTTAAGGAATAATCTCTGGAAAGTACTTTTTGATAAGCATTTACAGTTAGAAATATTAAGTGCTCATAGATTCTGATTTATGATCACTTCTAGGCCTTTTGGCTAAGAAGTGTGGTATCTGATTTATGTATTAACACATTATTTGACAGATTAAAAAATTTAAAAATTGTATATACTAATAGATCTTATCCTTTCTGAAGAATGTGCTATAAGATCCTTACACTATATAAATAAGATTATAGAAAATTTCTGAACATTTTTCTTACTTGGTATATAGTGATATAGTTGTAAAAACTATGGATGAAAATGAATTCTATAAAAAATGCAATATAATTCCTAATAAAGCATGGACGTGTTGTACCTTGATCTCTCTAGAAACAGGAACTGAGTCAAAGTTTACTGACAATGCTCTATTGATAGTTGCAGAATTATGAGATACAGAGAAAAGAAAGTTGGAATAAAGGATCAAATAGGAAGAACAAATACAACACAGGTTTTCTGTTACTAATTATCTTTGCAATAGCACTGGTTGTGCCAGTGTCATACGGTGCTTGGCTATGAAAATATAGAAAGTCAGAGAATCTAGAGCATCTCCTGAGAAAGACAAAAAGGGAGAATTTTTTGTTTTACTTTTCTGTTTGTTTGTCATTAGTTAAATTTGCCCTGTCAGGTGGAAACAGTCTTTTTTACAAGCGTAAGAATCTCTCCTTTTCTATAAATTGTAGTGTTTTTTGTTTTTTTTTTTGCATGGATATTGTGTTTTAAGAATATAACAATGGTGGTGACCAGAATTTATTGATTAAGGGAACCACATGATATACACATTGAAAATCAAGTCATATATCTGATTTTATGGCAGGATAGAGAATAGGAATGGGAGGCAGTGCCAAAAAAATCTGGAATAAAACATAAATTGAGGCAGTCCACCTGGATCTTATATGGCCATGACATGTACTGGTTATTTTTAGATAGAGACAGGGAACGATTCTATCCCATAAATTAATAGTCTGTTGCAGGCTCCTAAAATGATTTTATAAAGTTTATAAGTCCAGCGATGAGTTTCAGTATTGCATTTGAACTAAGTACATGTGCTCCTTCTTTCACTAACCACACTAGATTGGACCTCTAGTTCAGTTAGTGCCCATAACTTGCTCAAGATCTTTAATGTGAAGGTATCTGAATGTATAACAAGGTATAATCCAAAAATATGAGGAATATATACATTTAAAAATATTATAGTAAAAACAATTCCCATTAATGGCCCTCAAAATATGTCCTCTCTTTGAAAATACATATCCCAATATTTTTGCTATTTTCTGAAACCGTTCTAGGGGTTTTCTTTCATGAGTGTCTTCAGTTATGCTGTTGTGGCTTCTTACTCATCCTGAATTGATTCAAAACACTTTTTATGGTCATTTAGAGTTTGGGGAACAGCCAGAAATTGCACAGTTCCAGATCCAGTGAAAAAGGTAGATGAGAAAAAACCATTAAGTTTTTATAAGCTTGCCTTTCCATTTGATGGCACTCTGGCAGATTCATCTGTCATATTTTTTACCATATCCCATACTGCTTCTCAAGAAACTGGACTTCAAGAACCGCTTCAGAATACAGCAACAACCACAGGATAAGTGTGTTTCAAGTGAGAAATATTGAGGTGGGGATTAATAGCAATATATCCTTTGAGCTAATTTATTCTTTAATTCTAAACATTCATTATATATCTTGATCACTGATTGCAATGAATCTTGTTTTAGATTTCATAATTACTATACTTTCATTTCTAGAATCAGGCAGCAATTAGGATCAAATGGGATTAAAAATGTTCTATTCCACCACATGTAAAAGTTTATAAAAGAAAAAGTGACATATTGAAACAGCCTGATTGGCTGCACTTGTCATTTCTTTTGTTGGCTACACTTGACTTTTGCCTTTTATGACTGTGTTTCAACTGCTTTCTGATTCTGACTGACTGAGACTCAGAGCCTTAAGACTGTGTCAGTTTGTTTACACATCAAATATTTGCTTAATATAAGCATTCTCTTTTATCTTGTTGGTGTAGTTGTACTGTTGTAGAATCCAAGATACAGAGGCGTATGGGAAACAGGAGGACTTTATTCCAGGTTTTAGGTGAATACGAATACTGGCTCAGCAGAATAATACTGCTTGAGTTCCTCATCTGTTGGCCATTCAGCCCCAGACTGGAGTTGGTCCTGCTTCTAGGCACCGGCAGGCAGCACAGGCTACTGAGGTTGAGTAAACACCGGCCTCAGGGCTCCCAAGGGCAGGAGTGCCCCTCTTACTGTCTAGCGCTGCACTCTCGTGCTTTTCCAATTTTTTTGATCTATTTATTCACATACACTCATGCATTTCTCCATTCTAATTTTTTCTAACCTGGGTGTAGGTTTTACCCAACTCTCTCTGAGTCTGGCTACTCAGTGCACTTGGGTATGGGTTTGGTCCAACTCCTCCTGAGTATGACTACTCCATACACCCCAATTGCAAGCAACTCTTGTTGCTGGCCTCTCCCACAAGTTGTTAGACAGTAACTCTTGCTGCCGGCCACCACTGCATACTACTTGGGGTTGTGGATTTCATCAGATTTCCTTGAGTCAGATTACTTAGTACACTCTGGGAGGTGATCAGTCTTCCCTTCTGTCCTAAGGGGAAGGGCTCCTCCATGAGCCCACAAACCTTACCACAGTTTTGTAGTTTACTGCTGTTTCAACATCATCCTAAATCCCTATAGGTTCCATTGCACTGGAAGGTGTGAAAATTCACCCGGCTGTGGGAGGGCTGATTCCTCTCTGAGCTCATTTCCCTGGTGGCACCAGAGGTCTCAGGACTCCATAGCTCAGGCCTATCAAGTCTGCAGGCAAAGGAGTGAGTACATTTGTCATCTTCGGTGCCTTAATGGTCACCAGAAATGTTGCAGAATCCGAGAGACAGGAGAGACCAACAGGAAGCAGGAGGACTTTATTCCAGGTTTGAGGTGAAAACTGGCTCAAAGGACTAATGTCCAAAGGAAAAGCTTTGAACAAACAAAAATTGAAATTTTTATACATTTGTTTGAAAAGGTTGGTCTTCTTAGTGACGTTGTTACAGAAACAGGACAAGGGAAGACAGTTTTGTAATTTAACCTCGAAAGAAGACAGAGCCTTGTGAATCTCATGAAAACAAGATGACGTAAACTTTGTTCACAGGACATAGCTGTCAATTTTATCTGAACCTGAAGGAAGAGTTATAGCTACAGGAGAAGAGAGGGGATCCAGGAGAGGGGAATGCTCAAGACTGGGAAAACTTGTTTTCCTTTAAGTCCTGCTTCAGTAATTCCAGATTAAATGGGATATTTCAGTTGATTAAAATGTCCTTACTCATTACTTTTATATCTATCTTTGAATGTCCCACATGGATGTCAGTAATGCTCACTGCCTATAGTAATGCTTTAACAAGAAGCATAATTATAATTCACTAAACAGCTCACAGGTAGCACATTTCTTAGAGAATAAACAATACAGGTTAACAAATTCTGTGAATTTCAAGAGTTAATGTATGAGGCCACAATTTTTTTTTTAATTTATATATTAGTTGGTACATTTTAGTTATACAATGCATTTACATTTATCATTGGGTGTTTATACCTGAACATGATGTATCTTAGTTCTTATTTTTTCCCCATTACCTGTGCACCCTTCACTCCCTCCACCCTTCCCTATTTACATAGACTTTGTTCCCTTTTTTTTTTCTTTCACATAATTTTCCCTTTCCTTTCTTCCCTTTCCCCTTCCCCTCCCACCACCCCTGCACCTTTGGACCTTTTCCTATTTCAAATTATCAGTTATTAGTTTTAATCATTTTCCTCCTTATTTACACTTTCAGTTTCTTGTGCTAGAGATACTATTTGGTATTTACACATGTGTGTCTTATTTATTTCACTTAAGAGTATGGCCTCAATATGCATCCATTTAGCTAAAAATGACTCTAGTTTCTCGTCCTTTATGGCTAAGTAGTACTCCATTTAATTAAAAAAACACATCTTCTTTATCCAGTTTCCAGTTGATGGGCACTTGGGTTATTTCCAAACCTTAGCTGTTACAAACTGTGCTGCTATAAACATAGGTGCACACATATCGCTGTGGTATGATCCTTTTAATTCTTTTGGGAAGATACCCAGCAGGGGAATAGCTGGGTCAAATGGGACCTATAGTCCTGGTTCTTTGAGGTATATCCATATGGATTTCCACAGTGGTTGCACCAGTCTGCACTCCCACCAGCAATGGAGAAGTGTTCCTTTCTCTCCACATCCCTGCCAGCATTTGTTATTGGTTGATTTCTTGATTGCAGCCATTCTCCATGGGGTGAGGTGGAATCTCAGTGTTGTTTTCATCTGCATCTCTCGAATGACCAGTGATGCTGAACATTTTTTCATATCTTTATTTGCTATTTTTTACTTCTTTGTCTGAGAAATGTCTGTTCATTTCTGATGCACATTTTTGAATTGGGTCTTTGAATGTGGGGGGTCTGATTTTTTCAATTCTTTATGTATTCTAGATAGTAGACCTTTGTCTGAGGTACACCTGCTAAAAATTTCTTCCCATATCGTAAGTTGTCTCTTACCTATGTTGGTAGTTTCTCTTGCTGTTCAGAAGCTTTTTAATAAGATGAGATCCCAGTTGTTGATTCTTTGTGTTAGCTCCCATGCTATTGAAGTTTTGTTCATAAAGTCTTTTCCTATGCCAATGTCATTGAGAGTTCTACCTAACTTATCTTCCAGCAAGTTTACTGTTTCTGTCTTGATATTTAGCTCTTTAATTCACTTCGATCTTAGTTTAGTGCACTGTAATAGGTATGGGTCTAGCTTTAATCTTAGGCTAGTTGAAATCCAGTTTTCTCAATACCGTTTATTGAACAGGCTATCTTTTCTCCAATGAGGGCGATTGGCTCCTTTGTCAAAGATGAGATAGCTGACTATGTCTGAAGTTGTTTCTGCATCTTCTAATCTATTCCATTGATCTTCAGGTCTGTTTCTTTACCAGTACTATGGTGTTTTCACCACAGTAGCTTTGTAGTATAGTTTCCAGTTGGGGATTGTGATACTCCCAGCCATGTCTCTGTTACCTAGAATTGCTTTTGCTATTCTAGGTTTCTTCTGCTTCCAAATTAATTTTGGGATTGTTTTCTCTAGTTCTGTGAAGTATATTGTAGGAATTTCAATCAACATTTTATTGAATCTATATAGTAGTTTTTGAAGTATGGCCATTTTCACTATATTGGTTCTTCCAAGGAACAAGGGATGTCTTTCCATTTTCTTATATCCTTGATCTCCTTTTTCAGAGTGCTATAGTTTTCTGTGTTGAGGTCTTTTGTTTCTTTTGTTAGATTGATTCCTAGACATTTCATTTTTTTGGAGGCCTTTGTAAAAGGAATTGTTCTCCTAATTTCTTTCTCAGTGAGTCTGCTATTTGTGTATAAGAAGGCTATTGTTTTATGTTTGTTGACCTTATATCCAGTTACTGTACTGAATCTGTCAATTAAGCCTAGAAGTCTTTTGACAGAGTTTTTTGGGTCTTCTATGTAAAGTATCATATCATCAGAAAATAATGACAGTTTAATTTCTTCCTTTCCTATCTTTCTTCCTTTTATTTATTTTTCTTTTCTAATTGCTGTGAACAGCTAATGTTTCCAGAACTACATTGAACAGGAGAGGTGATAGTGCACATCCTTGTCTTGTTCCTGATTTTAACGTGAAAGTTTTCAGTTTTTGACCATTTAGTATGATTTTGGCTATTGGTTTTTCATAGATAGCCTTAATCAGGTTGGGATAAAGACCTTCTTTGCCAGTTTTCTGTAGATTTTTTTAAATCATGAATGGGTGTTGGATTTTGTCAAATGCCTTTTCTGAATCTACTGAGATGATCATATGTTTTTTGTCCTTGACTCTATTAATATAGTGTATTACATTTATCAATTTACAAATGTTGAACTATTCTTGCATCCCTGGAATAAATCTGACTTGGTCAGGGTATATGATCTTCTTGATGACCCTCTGTATTCTGTTTTCCAGTATCTTGTTGAGGATTTTTGCATCTATGTTCATTAGGGAGATTAGTCTGTGGTTCTCTTTTTGGGTTGTGTCTTTCCCTGGTTTTGGAATCAAAGTAACACTTGCTTCCAGGAAAGAATTTGGAAGCCTTGCTTCCTGTTCAATTTCCTTGATTAATTTAAAGAGTAATGGTGATAGTTCTTCTTTAGTATATGTGCTGCAGAAGCGAGCACATAGTTCTTCTTTAAACATCTTGTAGAATTCAGCAGTGAAGCCATCAGGAACTGGGCTTTTATTTGTTGGTAAGTTTTTTGTTACATTTTCAATTTCACTCATTGTTATTGGGGTGTTTAGAATTTCCATATCTTCTTCATTTAACTTTGGCAATTTGTATGTATCTAGGAATCTGTCCATTTCTTCTGTGTTTTCCATTTTATTAGAGTACAGCTTCTCAAAGTAGGTATTGATGATCCTCTGAATTTCTGCTGGATCTGTTGTGACTTCACCATTTTCATTCTCAATTGCATAGATTTGAGCCTTTTCTTTCCTTTTTTTTATAAGGTTGACTAAAGGTTTATCTATTTTATTTATTCTTTAAAAAAAACAGCTCTTCAATTCATTGATTTTTGTATCATTCTCTTAGTCTTCATTGGATTGATTTCTGCTTGGATCTTTATAATTTCCTTTCTTGTATGAGCTTTGGGTTTGTTATGCTCTTCTTTTTCTAGGAGCTTGAGGTTCTGCATTAGGTTATTTAACTGAGTTCTCTCTGTGGTCCTAATATGGGCATTCACTGCTATGAATTTCCCACATGGGACTGCTTTCATTGTGTCCCACAGATTCCTGTATGTTGTACTGGTATTATCATTTACTTGTAGAAACTGTCTAATTTCTTCTTTAATTTCTTCTTTGATCCATTGGTTGTTCAGGAGAGTGTTATTTAATTTCCATGTGTTTCTTGGTGTTTTGTGGTTTCTTATATTATTGATCTCCAATTTTATTGCACTATGGTCTGATAATATATAGGGGATAACCTGAATTCTTTTACATTTACTTAGATTTTCCCTATGAGTTAGCATGTGATCTATTTTGGAGAATGACCCATGGCCAACTGAAAAGAATGTGTATTCTGATTTTGTGGGGTGGAACAATCTATAAACATCTATTAAGTCCATTTGTTCAATAGCTTGGTTCAGTTCTAGAATTTCCCTGTTAATTTTTTTCCTAGATGATCTATTTGTGGTAGAGGGGTGTTGAGGTCCCTTACTGCAGTTGTGTTAGTGTTTATTTGGTTTTTCATGTCCATTAATATTTGTTTTGCATAGTTAGGGGTATTCGTATTTGGTGCATAAATATTTAGGATTGTCATCTCTTCCTCTTGGATTGTTCCCTTCACAAGGATGTAGTGACCATCTTTGTCTCTCTTAATTAGTTTTGCCTTGAAATCTACTTTGTCTGCAAATAAGATTGCTACCACTGCTTTTTTCTGGGATCCTGTCACATGGAGAACTATTTTCCATCCTTTTACTTTCAGTCTATGAATTTTCTTTTGAGTTAGGTGTGTTTCTTGTATACAGCGTATTGCTGGGTTTTGCTTCTTAATCCATTCTGTCAGTCTACTTCTTTTGATTGGTGAATTGGGGCCATTAACATTGATAGTTACAATTAAGAGATATTGACTCATTCTTTCCATGATGTTTTGTTGTTGTTGGCTCTTTTCTTATTTTTCCCCCTTTCCCTTTAATGCCTTACCTTGTGTGGTGTCTTCTCTCTGTTAGCCTTCATGGAGTTGTGACCTTCACTGTCTTTTTCTAGGCTATTGCATAAAATTGTTTGGAGTGCTGGTTTGGTGTTCATGAAATTTCTCAGGTGTTCTTTGTCGTGAAAGTATCTAATTTCCCCATCGATTTTGAAAGATAATTTTGCCGGATACAACAGTCTAGATTGGAAGTTATTTTCTTTTAGGGCTTGAAATATTTCACTCCAGGCTTTCCTTGATTTGAGGGTTTGTGTTGAGAAATCTGCCATGATTCTGATGGGTTTTCCTTTTTAGGTGATTTGTTTCTTTTCTCTAACTACCTGTAGAATTTTTTTTTCTGTGGGGTTTCTGGGATCTTGACTATTATATGTCTAGGTGTAGATTTTTTTGATCATGGCTGGGTGGAGTTCTATATGCCTCACTTATCTGTGTGTCCAATTCTCCACCTCCATCTGGGAAGTTTTCTAATATTACTTCTGTGAACAATGTTTTTAATGTCAATTGTACATTCTCCTGTTTTTTTGTGGACTCCTATCAGTCTTATGTTATTCTTCTTCACATCATCTAGCAGCTGTTGGATTGATTTCTCATGGCCCCTTACTATCTTTAAGAAATCTCTGTTTTCATGGTCCTTAACTTCGAACCTGTCTTCTATATCTGATATTCTGTCTTCAGATTCTCTTAGTCTGCTCTGCATGCTCTCAATGGAGTTTTTAACCTCCTGAATATCTGTTTGAATCTGTTTCATGGATTCCATTTCTTTCTTATGTTGGGTGATCATGGTTTCCATTTATTTCTTATGCTGGGTATTCATGGCTTCCAGCATGTTTCTGATCTCATCTATTTTCTTATCTGTTTCTGCTCTAGAGCCTCTAATCATGTCTTTCACTCTACTCACCATGTCTGTATTTATCTGGGAGATTATTTCTGCTTTCAGTTTTTCTAGAGCCTCATGTATCTGCTTTGTTACTTCCTGTGCTATCAGGTCAGGGTGTCCAGGTGGTTGGTTTTCTGACTTTTCGACCTCATTTTCCCCAGAATTTCCTTTTTGTGTCATGGAAACCTGTGTTTGTTCCTTGCTTAAATGTCTTCTCATTTTTTGTTTTTGGTACTGTCCTTGGTTTAATTCCTGGGTTGATATTTCAAGATTGCTTAATGCAGGTATCTTTGTTGCTTGTGTTTAAAACCCTTGTGGAATGATTGCTTTTTAGAGATGTCTTCCAAATATGGCTTGTATTTAGGTTTTGAGGCTCTAATGACTCTGTGGTTATTTTATTTTCCTTATACCAGGAAGGAAAA
The DNA here is from genome assembly GCF_053883595.1 of Heterocephalus glaber. NCBI lineage: Eukaryota > Metazoa > Chordata > Mammalia > Rodentia > Bathyergidae > Heterocephalus > Heterocephalus glaber. The sequence continues at coordinate 908,991 of NW_028258358.1, forward strand.
CTGATTAGATCAATCACATGTTAGGCCAAACGTTACAATCAGCAATACCATAGCATCAAGCGCAGCTTAGAAAATGACAATTTGTGGTAGTTATTAATCTATCACATTTAACTATGTGAAGTATAATCCCCTGTGCCTCTGAAGTGTGGGACCAGGTAGCAGAAGAGCCGGAAGGCGGAGGGGAGGGGGATGGAATTGGGCCTTGCAGGGGCCCACGCGGGGCTAAGTGGAGCACTGGATGAAGGCAGGGCTCCAAGCCTCTCCCAGGACCTCAATGTTCCGTGGGCAGGAACTGGAACACACCCAAGGAGCTAAAAATTTTCTTTAGATACAAATTCAGATTAATTAAAAAACTAAAAATAGTTCATTCTCACTGTAATTTATTATATTATTAATCTAACACTATACATATATTATCTTACAAAGTGTGAAAATGACCTACTTAACTAAGAAGTATATAATTTTCACCACAAACCATAATGCTAATTATTAGTAACAGTATTATATTCACATCTGAAAATATTTCAACTATTTATAGAGACAATTCACAAAATAATATATTTAACAGCTATTTTTTTTCAGTGAGTTAATCTGAAGAATAATTGTTAGGGATCAGGTATGTTTAATATTTATTGATATTAAATAAATAGTATATTAGGCATTATGCTCAAATATGCTTCACAAATATCAGTGGCAGGAAAATATTAATGCATTTTCATTATCAAACATTCAGTAACTCAATATTGTGCACACTCTTTGTTACATATTTTGAATGAATGTCATTATAATACTTTGCTTACTATAATATATGTTGTCTATGTTAAAACATCAACATTTGATTTTGTCTTATTTGAATTCTATTATAATGTTTCAGAATGATAAAGCTATTTTTAAATAAAATTCCATAATTTTAAAGTTAAGTTTTCAAATTGCTTGTCATAGCATTTAGTCACCACATTAAGAAGGAACATTTCAGACATATTTGGATTTCTAATTCGACCATTTAACACACAGAGGCTTTAGTTTACTTTCTTGAGACATGCATGGAATTAGACCCTCTGTGTTGCAGGGGATATCTAGATGTCACAGGAGCCCAGTGAATTGTCCCAGGTGGATACTAGACTTTAGGGCTAAAGAGAGAATGTGAAGAGACAGAGCAGAGAAGTACTGAATATTTAGTCAAATTAAAAAGAATGTGTTCAAGGCTCCCTTTTTCTCCCTTCCTCTTGCCATTCTCTTTCAGGAGTCCTCTGAAAACGAACCTAATGAAGATTTCTGCCTACAGCATCAGATTAAGACATTTAGGTAAAAAGTATTCTGAACTGGTAACGGTGTCTCAATCCTTGTCTACAATGACCTGTAGAAATTCTGGGGCATATACTGTTCACTAAGACTGTGGAAGTGAGAGTATTTACAATGAGTAAAAAGTAAAACTTTTTTTATTGCATATAAAATTGCCTGAAAATTCGAAGAAAGTTTTCAATTGGAAATCAAGACTCCTCATGTACCAATAAATGTAAGAAAGTGAAAAAAAGACTGAAGAATGCAGACAGGGAGAGGGAGAGGGAGAGTGAGAGGGAGAGAAATTGAGGAGCAAGATAGATGTTTGGTACTTCCTTTCCAATGAATGACACGCAGAAGCAGCATTCACAGTATTGTTGATCATGCTCCAGAAGACACTTATGAAAGCAGATTTCCTGAACTGCTTCAGGACATGGCAAAACTGATAGGATAAGTGTATTGAAATTGAGGGAGGAGCATTTTGAGGATGATTAAGAGCAGTATGTCTTTTACTGTAGTATTTTTTTTGCTTAAATTCTTTTATTGGCACATTTTAGGTATGCAATATGTTTACATTTATCATTGGGTTCTTGTACCTGTACATAATGTATCTTGGTTCTTATTTTTTCTGAGTTCCCTGTCCTCCCTTCACCCCCTCCACCCTTTCCTATTTACAAAGACTTTGTTCCATTTTTTTCCTTTCCTCATAATTTTTCCTTTCCCCATAATTTTTCCTTTCTCTTCATCCCATTCCTCTTCCCCTCCCACTTCTCCTAACCCTTTGGACCTTTTGTAGTATTTTTAATTGAAACATCCATTAGAGTTGATCACAAATTATCCAAGGACATTAAACAAGTGGACCCCAGATTTATGATATAATTCATAGATGAGAAGAAACATGTATCAATCTATCCATAAAGCTGAAAGTTCCTGGAATCCAAGAGCATTTTTTCCTAGTCATTATGCCATTCATTGAAAAATACAACAGATGTTTATATTCATATTTGAAATAACTCATAAACATTTGTGATAAAAATTATGAAATTTATTTAACAAATAAATCAAATTAAATATATAAAAAGGAATAAAATAGTATCAATATCCACTCCATTTAAATTTACAGCTATGATTAAATTGTCTAGAGAAATGTTATTTAAAGCACAAGACATTCTTCAGAATTTTTTTATAACAATTTAATTATTAGAGATTGAATTCTAAAGTGAGAGAAAGTATGAGGAAGTGCTAATTTTACCTTCTTTCATAATAAAATCAGTATGCAATATTATATTTATAAATACTTAAAATTACTGCAAAATGACAAGCCTCTCCATTTTTCTTATACTGCTCTTTTTCTTGTTAACCACAGATTGTTTAGGAAATATCTTCCTAGGTAATAATTTTGTATTTTTATGCAACACTTAATACCATGCAATAATATATCCTGTTTGAAAGTAAGCCCATACACATAGTATAATGCTATCAAAAAAATAAATACCATGATATTTACAATATACGTACATTTATCATTTTTACAACATAACACACACACACATATATGAAATAGCAAAATATAATAAAAACATCATTTTTTGTGATTAGGATCAAATATGTCTGCAAAATATTTCTTTAATTTTTATTCAGATTGTCATTAAAATGACAAAGAGTAATCATGTAAGAGAATTCACTAGATCTTCAAGGCTGAAGTTTCTATTTTAATTAATCTACAGATTGTAAATCATCTAATCCTTATTTCATAAAATAGAATCTTAATCTACATAGAAATTTCCAGTTTGCATATTCAACTGAAAATAAAAAATAAATTAATAAAATACTCTGAAAACCTTATTAATAATATTCCAAAATTTTACCAATATTTTATCTACACATTCCTCGATAATGATATTTAATTAAAATTCTTTCATAATTCATGTGGAATTAAATTTTTTATAAGTGGCACATAGTGACACATACCTGTAATTCCAGTGCTCAGGAGACTGAAGCAGAAGGATCTCACCAAGTTCAAGGCCAATCAGGGCTATATGGTCAGTTTAGGACCACCCTAAGCTATATAAATATATAGGAAGATTCTGTCTCAAAAAAAAATATTGTTTTCAGAAAAAAAGCTATGCTTGCATCACTTTTATCAGTTTATATGATATTTGTTTAGATAATTAATAGTATAACTGTCCAAAATTAAGAGAAAATTACAGTGTATACATGGGAAAAATTCAATGTAATTCATGTAATTATAAATCCACAAATGATTTAGAAAGTAGTTTCAAATTCTCATGGCATACTTCCATATTCCATGGAATGAGAAAGGAATACAACAGACCAATGAGAGGCAGAGAGAGAGAGAGAGAGAGAGAGAGAGAGAGAGAGCAAGCTAAGGTAAACAATTGAACACAGGAGAACTGAAACCAAAAGTAATGCTTTATCAGGGCAAACATATTATGTTATTTGAATTCACTTAGGTATGGAAATGAAATAGGCTTATCTAGAAATCTAAATCTGAATTTTTAAATTTTTAAAGGGTCAAGATTTTACAGTAAATCATTTTTAAAATGTACATTTTATTATGTCACTTGAAAGATGAGACCTCCCTTAAAAAAAAAAAAAAAACTAAGGTATGAAGTAATGCAGAGCTGGGTTGCTGAATCAGGAAAAGGCTTTCCAGTTGGTTGATAACTTATAGTATCCATGACTAGTGAGAATAATAATGATGCAGTCACATGTACTTGACATCAAGACAGATTTTCCTATCTCACAAAACCACTTTATCACTTAAGAAGCTAAAACAAATCAGTCTATTCTCAAAAAATAGATGTATACGTTTTGTTAAAATATTTTTAAAAACATTTTTAGGAAATATTATGCTAATTCTTTTATAGAGAAAAACTGATACTGACAATTTTTTTGAAGATTGATTTCCATGTATCAACAAAATCTGAAAGGTATTTAGATTTCAAGTATTGGAAAAGTGAGTATTTTTGTAATACATGTCAAGAGTTACAGACAGAGAGACTCATTAGGGGCACATAGGGGTTTCTATCTATGTTCAGTTTCTTTTATTTATCATCAGATATCTATCATAAAAGACATTTGAGTTCTTTCTTTTTTCCTGAGTCTGGTGAAGGATTTGTCAATTTTATTTCTGTACAAAACACATTCTTTATTTCACTGATTTTATTGATTTTAGACTCTTATTTCTACTCTGAGTTTTACTACTACTTTCTTTATACAGTTTTAATTGTAGATTGTTCTTTTTTTTCAGTTCCTTGAGATGCATTTTTATGTTGAATACTTGAGATCATTCTCCTCTTTTGGATATAGGCCTTTATTGAAATTGAAATTATGCAAAAAGCTCCATTTGCATATTTTTACTCAATTTCCAAAAGGTGTCATTTAAAAAATTTAAGAAACTCTTTTCTTTCAAGCAATTTTAGTTTTATAGAAAAACTGAGCAGGAAGCCCAGAGAATTTTGCTATTCCTCCATCACACACATGCACACAGATTCAGTGAGCAAGACGTACAGAGAATTTCACTATTCCTCCATCACACACATATACACAGATTCACTCACTGTCAAGCCCACACTGGAGTGGCACACGTTAGAGTCAGTGAAGCCACAGTGTGACACATCATTATCACAGTATCATAGCTTACATTGGTTTCATTTTTTGTATTGCACACTATCAAATTTGACTGTTGTATAATAGGTATTTACCAAATATCATACAGAATATTTTCACTAGCTTGAAAATTTTCTGTGCTGTACTTATTCATCCTTCCATACTCCCTAGCCTCTGAAAAGTGTTAATATTGTTACCATTTTTATTGTTTTCCCTTTTCCTGAATGTCATATAGTTGGAATCATATAGCATATTCACTTTTCAAATAGACTTCTTACATTTAGTAATATCCACTTAAAGCTTCTAAATACTTTCCCATTACTTGGCAGTTTATTTCCTTTTAGTGATGAATAAGATTTTATTGTCTGGCCAGGCATGGTGACGCATTCCTATAAACCCAGCCCTTGGGAGGCTGAGGCAGGAAGATCACAGGGAGTTCAAGGCCAGCATATGGTACATATTGTACCCCAAACCAGCCTGAATTACATAGAAAGACCCAATCTCAAAAAAAAATTATCTGGATTTACTTCAGTTTATTTATCCTTTCACATACCAAGCTTTGGTAATTATTCATAAAGCATGGTAAATATCAATCTTCAAGGTTTTCTGTTCCATTGAGTAAATACCAAAGTGCGCGATTGCTGTATCCTATGTTAATGTTATGTACTGATTTGCAAGAATGAGTGAAAACATTATCGATGTGGCCATTCCATTTGCATGTCCACCAGCAAGGAATAAGATGTTTTGTTATTCTGCCTTCTTGACAGCAATAGATGTTAGTGTTTTGGGCAATGCAAATTTACTAATTGTTTAGTGATTATCTCTTTCTTCACTTTGTAATTCTCAGATCACATATAATACTAAATATATTTTCACATGGCTACTTGCCTTTGTATCTCTTTCATGGGTGTGTATTTAAGTATTTTGCTTTTCTAAAATTCTGTCATTCCTATTCATATTTTTCAGTTTTAAGAGTTCTTTTATATTTTACATAATAATCCTTTAGATAAATCTTATACATATGCCTTTTATAATTTTCTGATCCCTTTTATATTATCTTTTGAACAAGAGGAAACTTTCATTAAGATATTAAAAAGGGATAGTTAAAAATGTCTCCTTTGTCCTGTTCTTAGTTTAATGGGAAAGACTCATTTTTTTTCATTATTAAGTGTGCAGTGGGTCTAGGTTGTTTTGCACTTGTTATTTATCAAATTAAATACATTTTCTTTTGTTTATAGTTGCTCAGAATTTTTATCATAAATGGTTTGATTTTGTCAAATGCACTTATTATCTCTATTGATATGATCACATGAGTTTTTCTTTAGTTTTTAAATGTGACAGATAGTATTTGAATTTCAAATTCTGAGCCAAGTCTGTAGCCTTGAAGATATTCTATGTTTATAAGGCAAACTATTGCTCTATAGTTTGTCTTTGAATATCATTGTTCAGTGTTGGTACTAGGGTAATATTGACCTCAAAATGTGAATCAGAAAGTGTTGTCATTGCTTTCCCAGATAGAAAAGGCTGCAAAATTGATATAATTTCTTAAATGTTTACCAGATTAGCTGGCATTTTCTTTTTCATAATATAATTAACTACCAATTTAATTTTTAAATAAATATACCCACTAAAATTGTCTTTTATATACTTGTATAAGTTTTGGCAGTTTCTGTCTTTCATTTGTTCATTGAAATTAAGTTCAATTTGTTCATCATAGAGGTGATCATAAGGTATTTTATTAATTTCTATTATTTTCTATAGTGATGTTACTTCTTTCATTTCTAATATTAGTAAATTGTGTGCTTTCTGGAATAGATTTATCAAACCTTAATTGATACACAAAAGAATCGCAGATTTTTAATACATAGAGTTTGATGAGTTTGGACATATGTATACATTTGTGATACTGTCATCAAAATAAAGCCAATATACATGTCCATTACTTTTAAAATTTTCTCTGTGTGCTTTTATTTATTTTGTGTGATAAAGAATGCTTGACTTGAGATTTATCAGTTTCTCAAATCTGGAAGTACACAATGCTACCTTATTTATTAAGATATATCTGCACTTTCACATTATTCATAGTAATCAAGATATGGACACAATCAAAATGTCCTTTCACAGATAACTGGATGAAGAAATTGCTTTACTGAAGCTTAGTGGAATATCACTCAGCCTTTAAAAAAAAACAAATTCTACTATTTGTACAACATAAGTACACCTGAAGGAAGTTATACCAAGTGAAATTAGCAAATCTCAGAGAGGCAAAAGCTGTATAATTTCATGTATATGAAATATTTAAAATTCTCAAACTCATAAAAGGAGAGAATAGAATGGTACTTTCCAGAGGCTGTCAAAAAGGAAAAGCATATAGTTGTTTTACAATATATGTTCTGTTTCTCCCTCTTTCCCTGACCCTATTTCTTTACCTGAAATTTGACTATAGCCCTTTCAACTTCTTTGAAGTTATCACTTCTTGATTTAGGTTATCATAGATCCATTTTTCTACTCTATCATATAAACCTAGATATATGGGAGAATATTGCATGTATTCTTTTGTGTTTAGCTACTTTAATTTGAGTTAATCTGTTTGATAATACACTCAAGTTGTTGCTTGCATCATAGTGTCTTTGTCTGTATTCTGAATAACAGTTCAATAAATGAAAATACTACAATCTGTAGCTATTATCCTGTGAGTGCATCCTCGGATCATTTTTGGTTTTGGTGATTTTGTTATTTTCTATTTTGTGAGTGTGTGTTTCACTCTCCTTTTATAGTTACTGATGTATATGTTTAAATTTAAATGAACTTCCTCTTTTCCAAAGCAGTTATATCATTTTACTGTCTACAGGATAGCAATGATCTAAGTTGTTCTACATCTATACTTACATTTGGTATTATTAATTTTCAAAAATTTACCCAGGTGGGCATGAGTTAGCCATTGTTTCATATTGCTTTATTGTCTGAAGTCTTTAAAATCTGTATTGTGAAAGACTTATCTCCTAGTTTGCAGGTGGGAAAACAGTGACAAGCAGTCCCTTCTACAAATATGCAAAGCTACCCCTACACACATATGTACTCATTTTTCCATCACAAGGCTAAGGTGACAATTTTTTCCTTTTTTTTTGTTTTTGTGGTATAGGGGATTGAACTCAGGACCTTACACTTGTGGGGCCAGCACAGCTCCACTGAGCTAAATCCCCAGCCCTCATTATTTCTAATTTATTATTTTTCTCCTTATTCTCCCTGTGCTGCATACTGTCTTTAGTGTTCTTAATGACAAGTTCAAGCGATTGATTTCACTTCATAGTTTTTTCTAGTTATATTAGTCTCCTCATGAGTATTTAAGGAACTTTAAATATGTTTAATTAAAATCTAACATAATAACTACTCCATCTATCTACCACACACTCTTGAAGGCTTAACGTTTTATTTAAACAAATATATCCTTATAATATAGTATTTCATCATTTCATCCAATCTATTGCTCCTACTTCTTCAAATAAATGGTTCTTTTGCTAAAAACTCTAATAGCTTCTTCATGCTTAAAGATCATTTCAGCTCACATATCTGTTACTTTCTTGTTTTCTCCATAGCACTTGATGCCTTTTATTACACTATTTTCCCCTAAAGGATTGTTTTCCTTGTTTGCTTTATGATAATGAACATCTTCCTCTTTTGATTTTCTTTCCACTTCATTCAGTTTCATCTGTAGGTGGATTCACAAGATCTTTAAATGACTCCCCTCTTTGCATGCTAAACTCTTGTTACACTAAATGTTACAACAATTTTTCCAGTTTTTAAATTCTAAAACTGAGAATATAATTGATTCAAAATTGCACTTGACTTTCTACCACCAAGGCCTCATCAATTCAGTTGCAACAGACTCACTTTGTAAATATCCAGTTGTTTTTTACTATCAGTCCTTTATAATGTGCCATATGACCTTGCTGAGTGTATCTTCTATTTATTTTGAAACCATCCCAACTTTTTATCTTCATTCCTTTCTGCACTATTTTTAACAAATCCATCTTTATCCAGACCTTATTTTTTTCACTAGAATGTGTTATCTATTCCACACTGACTGTCATGTTTTAAAATCATAAAGTAGAGTGTGCTGCACCTATTTGTAAAATGAACTTAGTGGCTTTTCATTGTTCACCCCATACATCATCCTCAAAAATCTGGAGTACGTGCTCATCTCTAGCCTTCTTTCCCATTTTACATTGCTCTTCATGGAATCAAATCTTTCTTTTAAGAATATGTGGAATTTTGGCAAAATACGAAGAAAACTTTATATCATTTCCTGTGATGGAAACTTTTGTTTACCCATCCTCTTTTTTTAAAATTGATTTTATTGGTACATTTTAGGTATACAATATAATGGCATTCATCATTAGAAATTTGCACCTTTATATAATCTCTCTTGGTTCTTATTTTTTCCCCATTCCCCTGCCCTCCCTTCAACCCCTCCTACCCATTCTCTTATACTAAATTTGATAGACAACTGCCAGTCATCCTTTTAGGTCAGTTTAACAGTTATCAGATTAAATTTTAGTTAATCCTCTCTAGCTTTTTTCTAAACGTTATAAGACCCATGAATGAATTAACTGCATCTTTTCTTTCTTTCACAGTTTGCAGCATCTAAACAAATTCTGGATAAAATATGAATTGTCACAAGTTAAACATTGCATAAATCAACAAGTTTTAATAGATTTATTATTCATAAAATATAACTTTATTTTTGTTTCCTTTTCTTTTGTGCTGCTACACCAGACTATTACAGACAAAACTATTAAAAAATATTCTAGAGTGTAGGAGTACAATATTTAGGGGCTATATCTAGTAGGGTCTTTTTCTGCTATGTCATAAAATAGCAGAAGGACCTGGAAACTCTCAAGAAAAAGGAAAAAAAAGTCCAAATTCATAGTTTTTTAAATCAGGTACTCACTTTAGTGATAATGATCCCACTAATGTGACAATATTAATCCACTCATGAAGGCAAAACCCTCCTGATATAATCACTTCTTAAATTCTCCTCTAAGTACTGTTACAATGGCATTTAAAATTCAATATAAATTTTTGAAGAAACATTCCATCCTCAGCAATTATATGTATGTCACTGTTGTTTAAAGAGACAGAGCCAATTGATCTTGTATTTTATAGGAGCATAACTTTATAAAATATGTTAAGAGATCATATTTTCTTAAGCTAAGAAAGGAATACAATTTGCTAATTTAAAATCAATAGTCTAAAATGTTACAAACTTTTGACCACTGATCACAAAAAGATAAAGGTATATTTAATAGACCTTAAAATGACTATCATTACTAAAGGAGTACCTAAGATGTTATTGATTTCTAAATATCTAAATTTCTAAATATTCGCAATTTCCAAAACATAGTGAGCAAAATCTTTTACTAGAATACACATTTGTATAAGCAGTCTGATTTACAAAATTATTGTTTCCTTAGAGATTTATGTCAAAAGCCTTGTTAATGATTAATCATTGAAGTGATGAAATTAAATCCCCCTAAATAGAATGATCATCCACTGAAACATTCAATTAGAAAATCAGCAGTAGATAATATATCACTAAAATAGAGATTGTTCTTGCTCCTTTGAAAGTTGAATACTATTCTGCACAATAAATATGAAGGATAAATTTCATTAATACAGGTAACTCAGAGTCACATGTATTGAATAATAAAATCACAAAGGAAAGTAATACTATTAATTGAACAACAATCATAATTTATGAAGTCAAATTTTTAAATTATAATTTAAAAATGTCTTTGAGGATTTTTGGTACCAGGAATAAATAATATATTTTCTAACTGTTAGCATCCATATGAACCATAAAGAGAGAATTTTTCCATAATTAATAATCTGAAAAAATTTATGAAATATAGTGTGTATATAAATACACACATATATATAAAGTACCTTCTAAGTCACAGTTACTGTATTGATGTATGTAAATAGCATCCTCATTAGGACAAATGCTTCTTGTAAGTGGAAGTTCTGCCTGTGTACTTTGATGTTCAGAATCTCTTTCAGATCCCTTCCGTATGGCTGCCGTGATTCTGAAAATTCATTGTTGGCAACAGTGGGAACACTTTAAACTGATTCATTTTCTCCCTGAAGATTTTTGAGTAGCACACACATTCAACAGACTTGAAATAAGAGTCCTGTGGAACAGAAAAATAATACTAATGTCAATAGGAAGGCACATAAGATTGCCAATTTCTGCATCATGAGACAAAGTTACAAAGAGTATAAATTTCTAGGTTGACAGAAGATGTTCATGAATCACTGAAGATGTGTGTAGTGAAAACAATTTCTAACAAAAAATAATCCTAATTCACATGGTTGTTTCCACTTACCAGATTATAAAGTCATGCTAAAGTTTTTAATTTCATTTAAAGAAAATTCTTCTGTCGGTGAGATCTGGTCAGTCCCCCCACCTATAGAGGAAGAAGCTGACTGTATTTCTAAATACAGAGATGAAACAAATACACTCTAAGAAATGGTAGGGAATCTCAGTAAGAGAGAATTAGAAATAAGCTTGTTTTTGTAATTCATTTTTCACTTTTATGAACATTGTGGTTACATATGTTCTTTCTGAAAGGTGAGAATCACTTTGAATTGGATGATTTAGAAAATAGAAGTTCAATGAGGATTTTCATAAATTTTTCCCCTAAGTGAACATATTACAACAGACTAACTCCATCATTAGTAAATTAGTAGTAGGTACTTATGAGAGCTGAGATAGATGGATGTTGATAAAGCATGGATTGCATAGTTACCTTGTTTTAATCCCACTTTATTATTATCTCATGTTTATATCTAAGAGATAATTGTGAAAGCTAAATGAGGGTGTTTCCAGCTTCTGAAATCACTGAAGCCAGTTATTATATTACTTCGTGGATCTACAGGACTACTTTTATCTTTCAAAAGACAAAATAATGAATAAATGCATTAAAACCAAAAACTAAAATATCAAACATTGCAGAAGTAGAAGTTGCAAGAGAAATGAATAAAAATTAAATAAAATGGAAAGGAAAATATTTATTTAATTGGCCTTGAGAAAAACATTCCCTTCTTCTACTATTACTGCCACATAATAATAATAATAAATACAAAGACAAATTTATAAAGCTTTTCAGAGAAAAGGTAAAAAAGGTTTTACAATGGAGCAAGCTATATATTACTATTATAAAATGTCAGATTCTAGAAAAAGAGATAAATGTCATTTAAATTATAAGGAAAAGTTGTTTTTTAAATATTGAATTGCAAATGAAGACATAATTTGATCAAGAAAAAAAAACGAGATTTACCTCTACTGTACTCCTTCTGAGGTAATCACTTGATGGCATACCCTAGAAGACGAGGAAGAAATTAAGAAGGAAATAAAGACTTGAGAAACATGAAACAGCATGACAAGCTACGAATACACTGAGAGAAACCAAAGGCTGAGAAAACAGCTGGTCTATAGTGATCTAAAACCACTGGGCTTGAAGAATAGCATCTTAATCTGATGCTTCTCTTACTATGAGGTGAAAAATTTTCTCATGGAAATTTTCAAAGGTAGACTTTAGTTCAGTAGGAGTACAGTGAGACCAAAGATTCTGCATTTCTAACAAGCTCCTAATTGATGCTGATGCTTTTGCACCATAACCTATAGTGGGAGTGATAAGATTTGCCAAAAAGCAATAAATTCAATGCCTTTAAATATGAAATTGGTTATATGATTCATATGTTACATGTTGCTCCTCATTGCCTTTGGGATAAAATCTGATTCTCTCTTTGGATCTCAGCTTTGCTCAGCATAATAATTTTGGGGATTTCATCCTATGTCATTATGGGGTTTTTTCATCCCATGCCATTCTAGGGGTTGTTGCTTATGCTCAACCACAATGGTACAGATCCAGGTGTGTTTTATCCTCAGTGTTAACATTTGTTGTTCCTTCTGTCTAGATATTATTTCTCCTTCTAACGCTCAAGTAAAAAATTAAATATCATACCTAAAACGTTTTAAATTGCAAGCTTATTTTTATCTTTTACAATGTTTCCTTCACTTTCACCACAATACATAAGACTTTTATTATTCTGCTAAACATTTTTATCATCTACATTTCTTTTGATATAAACTAGGATGAGTATATATTTGCATTATTTAAAACTGTTATCCACAAACCCTCCAAAATACTTAATTCTTATTAAGCACTTAATCAAGTCTTGATGAAGGAGGATCGTGATGACATGATGCTTATGTGTGATACAGAAATCATTAAAGTCATGAGGAAGGCCAAACCAGAAGACATATTGTGACATAATGCAATGAAGCTTAAGTCATCTTCAAAGTTGCCTTTACAACTACTTGCAGGCAGTGCATCACAATCTCCCATCATTTTTGTGGATATTATTTAGAATTCTCCATTTCTAACATTAGTATTTTTCCCTGTTCATGCTGGGAGCTCTGGAAAGTCAAAGCAACTATGTGGCTGTATTTTATTCCCAAATCTAGCCCCTATACTGTAAGAAAGTGCTTATTAGTTAAGAGGAGCAAGAAAGAATATTTTTTAAATATGTATTATATTTATTTTTTACAAAAAAATAACATATTTCCAGAATTCATTTAATAAATTGAACTCTACATTTGTATTAATAACTTTGTATGACAGTTCCACCAAACAAAAAGAAACACATATACACAGTATTACATGTTCTGAAAGCTAGGGAATTATTTTTTAAAAATAAATTTTATCAGTACACTTTTGACATACACGATGATCACATTCATCATAAAGAATTTGTACCTGTACATATTATATCTTAATTCTTTCTTCCCCATTCTCCACTTTTCCCTTCAATCTTTCTTCATAATCCCATTATAAAATTTTGTTTCTATTGCTTTCCTTCCATTCTTTTTAAATTTTTATGCCTATTACCTACCTTTACTTCCCCCTTTCCCTTCCCTTCTTCCTCTTCCCATTTGAATATTTTCTTCCTATTTATTTAACTGTTGTAAAATATTAATATAAATTGTAAGGGCAAGATACCAAGAACCTATATGAATATCTTAAGCTACAATACATTTCCTGTTCATGTCCTGTTCAGAGTATTATTCAGAGATACAATCAAATACAGATTGTATCTTTCTAATTGCAAATAACAATTTTATTACAATAATACAAGACTAGTTAAATACACTTAAACAAATAAATAATAATATATTATTCTATGCTTATTAGGTAGACATGCCTTTTTCCACACATCTAGATACTGGAATTATGTTATGAATGAAACCAAACTTTCTTTAGTAATTTAGTAATGTTTTTTCCCTTATGCTTTCTCAGTGAGCAAAATGTTCCTAAATTGTCCTAGACAGCCTTACCTCAGCCTTGAGACCATTTACTTTCTAAAGCTACTGGGGTGGATATTCAAAGAAATTGCCTGTGCATTAAGTTGAAATTAGCTTTCATTATTATTCACAAAATAATGAGACTATGAGCAAATCATGTCATTAGGAACAGCTTTCACATTGGTATAATATTTTCTCCTCTGTTTACTGCTAAATGTGCAATTTACCTAAAGAGGGAGTGAAAAGGGAACAATGAGACAAGAATTGAAGGAACGTTTATGATGTCAATTCTCTGACCCAGGAAGGCTAAAATAAGAACTTTAAAAATGCCTATTATGAAAGTAATATGTTTAAAAATATGTGTATGAAAACATTTGTCTTAAGGAAAAAATAAAGTATTGCTAATAGTTTTTTTCAGGTGTCTTACAATTGAATCATAACTACAATATTGACAATTAATCCTAAAGAGATCAAAGAAAATTATTTTTAGGTGGAACTTAAGAAAATTATAGGAAAGTTTGGTTGGATAAAATATTAAAATTGTTGCTTCCCTACTTTTTTTTCTAATAAATGATTCCCAAAGTCCTGATCCTTGTCTCAAAGCCAGCCATTTCTGAGTCTCATGAACTGATCTCTGCCCCAAATTTACTATCTCTTCTTTTGTTCTAATAGCTACTGCTCTTTCTATGAAGCCTTGAAAAATAAAATTAAAGACATTTTTATTTGAAAGACTGAAGATATGTCAGGTGTAGTGTATTTGCCTAGCATACAGTGGGCCGTGGGCTTCATCCTCAGTATATCCTCAGTACCAAATAATAAAATAAAATAATAAAAGGGATAGTTATATTTAAACAACAACTTAATAATTCAAAGCCTGCGTGAATTTAAATAATTTTATTCATCATTTTGTTTCAGATATCTTTATTTAAAATGAGATAGATCTTTACAGCCTAGTTGTAAGCATTAAATCTGGGTGTGGGGTATCCTTATTACCTTAAATAGTACCTGACACAAAATAGTTATCAATTGTAAATGATTTCACTTTTCCTTTCTCTTCTCTTTGAACTGAAACAGCATCATGACAGTCTTTGCTTTACCATCAGATATTCAAATACTTTATGTTTTATTTTCTTTCTATTTCAGTGTCCTTGGCTCCAATGTTTCTTCTATCTTTGCTTTTACATCATTAGAAATGTTGAGCTAAATAAGAAGAATATACTAATGTAATATTTCAGGAAAGTTAATTTAAGAATTATTAAGATGCAGGCTGATCTGAAAATTATAAAGCAATAAGGAAAACTCACATGAGGCTACCTTGGATTGCATAAGCATTGAGTGAAACAGGAGGAAGTTGCTACTAACTCCCTCTTCTGATCATTAGCAGTAGCTACTCAGACACCAAAAAGCTCTTATCTGAAAGAGGAAAGCCAATGATGGGCAAGAACCAAATATATTAACTTTCCAATTTGTGTTATGAGACAAATACACAGAGAGACCGTGTGGTAGGATATTAGAAAAAACTATTGTTTATATTACAAATCTGAGAACATCCAAAAGTTCATACTCTTCCTGAGGAATGTTGACATGATTTTACTTTTATGAAATGTGTGAAAATTTATGAGATGCACTTTTGTGTTAATTTAGTCATGTTTTTCTTCTTGCATTTGACATTCTTGTAAGGCAAACTACCCTAGGATATTGATTCAAAACCTAATCTACTAAAATTTATAATTTATATTTTAGTACATATTTATATGACACTTTGGTGACTATATATATATATATATATATCCCATCCAGCTATGTCCCACTCAGCAAGGTGGAATAGAACTTTGATCAAAACAAAATATTGAACTCAATGCATGTTTTACTGTGGAAGTTTCTGATTAATCCATTTGCATTTCATACAACCTATTAGATTTCATGTAATAAGTATTCAATGCAAAGAATCTATGAAATGAATCATATCCAAAGATAAGTTTAAAATATTAGTAATTCATAAAAACTATTCCTATTCTTTTATCTTTTCACATATTAATTTTTTTCTCACAAATGACAATATGATAAAAGTGATTACTCTAATTCCTCAGTGCCTACTTTAAACATTTCATAAATTACAAATTAGTTGACAAAGTATATCACTAAAAACACATTAATAATTAGTGGCATATTTATCTAAACACATAATCCATATCTTATTTTTGATATATGCCTTAATCTGGTATTTGTAACATGCCTCAAACTAAAAAAATAAACCAAGAGTATTGTTATTAAATAAAACATTAGAAAAGGTGTTTATTAAAAGATGAAAAATTCATCCCAGATATTCATGTATCAGTCAATAAATTTTATGTATAATATATATTGCATATATATTTGAATATTACATATAAGGATACTTGTTTATCATTTTTTAAATGCTATAATGATTTTTAATATTTATTTATTTTTGTTTTATTTATTTATTTATTTTATTAGTATATTTTAAGTATACAATAAAATGATATTCATCATTAGAAATATGTACCTTTACATAATCTATCTTGGTTCGTACTTTTCCCCATTCCCCTGCCCTCCCTTCAACCCTCCACCCCTCCTTATGAACAAAGACTTTGTTTCCATTTTTTCATTTTCTCATATTAATTACATTCCCTTCTTTCCTTCTCCCAATTCCTCCAACTTCCCTTTCCCCTTTGGACATTTTCTTCCTATTTCACAATGTCTATTATGCCTTTCGATCTTTATTTACACTTTCAGTTTCTCACACCAGAGAAATTATTTGCTATTTACATATGTATGTCCTATTTATTTTATTTTACTTAAGAGTATGGCCTTAATGTACATCCATTTAGCTATAAATGTCTCTAGTTTCTCATTCTTTATGGCTGAATAGTATTCCATTTTAATAAAAATACCACATTTTTTTTACCCAGTCTCTAGCTGATGGGCAATTGGGCTGTTTCCAAGTTTTAGCTATTACAAACTGCGCTGCTATGAACATGGGTGCACATATGTCTCTGTGGTAGTGTAGCTGGATGTAAGATCAACACACAAAAATGAATAGCTTTCCTGTACATGAACAACAGACTTACTGAAAGAGGAAATGGAGAAACAACTCCTTCAAAATAGCTCCCCAAAAAATGAAATACCCAGGAATCAGCCAACAAAAGAAATCAAAGAGCTCCATTCTGAAAACTATAGCTCACTGAAAAAAAGAGATCATGGAGGATATCAGAAAATGGAAAGACAACCTTTGTTCTTGGGTAGGAAGAACTAATATAGCGAAAATAGCCATACTTCCAAACTGCTATATAGATTCAATGCATCCCCAATTGACATTCCAACAGCATACTTCACAGACCTTGAGAAAAAAATCCAAAATTTAATTTGGAACAAGAAGAGACCTAGAATAGCAAAAGCAATTCTAGGCGACAAAGACAAAGTAAGTAGTATCACAATCCCTAACTTTAAACTATACTACAAAGATACTATGATAAAAACAGCATAGTACTGGAAAGAAACATAACCAAGGATCATTGGAACCAATTAGGAGTTTTGGAAGCAATTCCAGACACACTCAGCCCCTTCATTTTCTACAAAGGTGCTGAACACCCTCACTGGAGGAAAGATAATAAATGGTTCTGGAAAAATTGGGTTTCAACTTGCCAAAGATAAAAACTAGACCTATATCTCTCACCATGCACTAAACTAAAGTTGAAATGGATTAAAGATTTAAATATTAAAACAGAAACACTAAACCAGCTGGAGGAGAGGTTAGGTAGAACTCTTGAAAATATTAACCTAGGAAAAGACTTCATGAACAAAACCTCAGTTGCAAGTGAACTAGGACCAAGAACCAACAAGTGGGATCTCTTCTTATTAAAAAGCTTCTGTACAGCAAGAGAAACAACCAACAGCATGAACAGACAACCTACAATGTGGGAAAAAATTTTTACCAGCTGTTCCTCAAAGATCTACTACCTAGCATACATAAAGAACTTTAAAAGCCAGCGATTTAGCTCAGTGGTTCCACTGCCTGCCCTGTAAGTGCAAGGACCAGAATTTGATCCCTGGGACCAAAAAAAAAAAAAAAAAAAAAAGAACTTTAAAAAATCAGACCTCCCAAACTGAAAGATCGAATCCAAAAATTGGTATCTGAAACGAACAGACATTTTTTCAGACGAAGATGTAGAAATAGCAAATAAACATATGATTTTCATTATTTAGAAAAAAAAATAATGAAAATCCAGTATAATTCATGAGTCATTAAAAATTTACTATGTAACCAAGAGTCTATGATTCTATATGCAAATTTTAACTTATCTGCAAAAGAGTAATTCAGAAAGAAATTTGACCAGTTTGTTTAATGAGTGTGAGCAGAATTCTAATAATGGAATTATGTTAATAACTCTAATTTTGGAAGTTGCAAAATTTTCACTTAAAACCAGAATTAAAATTATTTAGAAAAGCAACCCAAAGGGGGGAAAAAGAGTAAAGAATACTAGGATATTTTTAACATTACTCAAGCAGTAATATTAAGTGGTTCAAATGCCTACTGCTTCATCACACATACTAGAGATTTTTAAATAAATATAGATCTAATTATTGTCAATTAGTATCTTGCTGTGATAAGATCCACCCAGAGAACAGAGGGCAGATTAGAGAATGAAAAGAACCTGAGCTTGTTTATGGCATCATTGAACTAATGAAACATGATCCGCCTTGAATTTCAATAATGAGATGGCTTCTTCTTGTGTTAGTATATTTATATCCATTCTGTTTAAAGTATTTTCAATACAGTGACTAAAGAAATGATACAGAGAATTGGATTTTAGAGATAAAAGAAACAACATTTTAAATACTGTCTAAGAATTTTAAATAAAACTTTAATAAATATTTCAATTATTAATTGTATATCTATTGAAAACTAGAAATTTATAATCATAATTGTTTTAGAGGAGAAAGAATGAGGGTTTTTTTCTTCCTTTTAACTTTCTATATTTCAGGTTATGATTGGTATTCATGTACCATAATTTAAACAGTGGCACTATTCATGTTTTCCTCAAGGAAGTATAAACAGAAATAGAGATGGGATAGAACAAGGGTAAGAATGAGTACAAGATTGTTTTATAAGAAAAAGAAGAATACTGTAAAAATGAGATATTTAGAAAATATAAGTTCATTTGTAGGGAACACAGTAATCATCTTGTAGGATAATTTAAATCAGTGGTAGATGGTTTATGAAATATAAAATAATTGATTGTCAGAATGATGTACTCCAATGTTACAGGGCACTTGATTTAATAAATAGTTTCCCAAACCAAGTTGCCATGCTCTTATCTCCTATCCTGAGTGCATACTTTTAGATCTTTTTAAATATTTCTAGGTATTTGTTGACATATTGGTTGAAATATGTGTTCATCCCTGGAAATGTCAAATGTGTTGCTTTCCAGATAGAGACTATTCACAAGACTCAATAAAACATATGGTGGAATTTGCAGTTTGAGTTTTGAATGTAATTTTTTGGGCCCCTGCAAGAATAGGGGTTTGCCTTTTATATTGTTAGTGTTTAAAGGAATAATAATTTATTTTCTTATTATTAGATAGTAGCTAATTTCTTGAGCTTTTTATTAGTAAAATATACATCCTATAGTACTTTGCTTGATTGAGTGTTATGTTCTGTCACACACTCAATACATTTTGACTCTTAAACTTATTCCTTTTCTTCTTAGTGATTTATTTCTCCAGCAACTTTTCTTGCAAAATCTTTAAGGGTTTTGGATAAAGGTAGATTGTTTCATAGTTTTTTGTCATTTTATCCTGCCAAGCAGTTGGTAGTGTTCTGAGTTTATAATCTCTATAAATTGTATTCTAAATTTAAAGATTCTTACACTAGCCACTCACTGTGAATTGACAATATAAACTCCAAAACAAATATGAGAGGAGCTTCACTGTTTTTCTCATTGATTCTAACTCAAACTTAGTTGTTAGCAAATGTCATTTAAATTTTCAGCATTTTTGTGAAAGTTATATTAGTTCTTTAAAGTAAACATTTACCCTTTCACTGAGCTTACATCCTGTGTAAGTCCTGGATTTATGGAGGAAATCTATTTCTTCACTACTCACCTTGTTTGAGTCCTCTGTTTTCTGCTTCCCATTCCCTGAAAAGCCCAGGTTTCTCACTGGAGACTAAAGCTTTCACAGTGAACATGTGCTCACCACAATAATACTCAATTTTATTTCCTCAACTTTATGCTCCAGCTTGCTTTCATGCACATTTTATAAATCCCTCACTTTTTATCCTTGCTCATCAATGTTTGAACACAAATTCTTAAAATATCCACTTTAGAAATGTTTGTTGTTTATATCAGCCTAATTACTTAGCTCATCTACCTACGAGAAGTAATTATTCTTTCTTGAATCTACTCCAATGAGGTTTTCATGGCCAACAGTCTATTGCCACAAATTTAGATGAGAGTGGAAGTAGCTTTTACATGAATAAATCTAATGGTCAATTATAAATTCTCAATTTTCAAGCATCATCAGCATTTGATAAAAATAATACATCTTTTTTTTTCCTGGAAGCAATTTCACAAAATGTCTCCCTGGAGATCTCCCATTCTCTTGGATTCCCTTTGCCTCATTAGAATCTCTAACTCTTTTTTATTTCATTTTTATCATTCTCAAATTTTGTTACCATGGCTATTCCTTAGTTGTGGGACTTTTATCTACTCTATTTTTGGCCTACTATTTGTTGATATCATTGAACAAATAAAATGTTAGCATATTTTCCTGACCAAACTAACCATTTGCCACTAACATCACAAGCACTACTTTTGTCCAGACCAACATGTGCTTTCTTGGATTGCACCTATTCCCTCTAATGTTCTCTCCTTCTCCTCAATATACCAATACTCCGTGTAAAACTTCCCATTGTACTTTGGAACAGATCGTACTACTTTTGGCTTCCAACCCCCAATGGGTTTACATATTTACTGCACACTATTTCCCAATGTAACAAGCCAGTTTTCCATCTTAAGAACTATAACTTGATGCTGTCTCCTTATATTACAATGATAATGGTGCCACATGGTAGATCTGATAGATAAATTCCAGTGCTTGTATATACCAAGCAAATAATTTTTTTAAAATGTACATCTGATGAGGAAAGAAGAAAAGCAGCTACATTTATTGACAATCATGAGCAGAGAAATGGTACCAGGATGACAGAAAAATCAGGTGTTTGCATGAGAGAGAGAGAGAGAGAGAAAGGAAGGGAAGCATGTGGTTTTGTCTGGGATTACAAGCAGTGCTCTTAGGTTGCTGCCTGAGATCATATGAGGAGAGGAATGGTTAAGGAAGGATGATCCTAGGGCCCTTCCCAAGCTCCAGTAGGTGAAGGGGCACAAGTAAGGAGGAATCACCCTAGGACACCACCTGAGGTCAAGTAGACTTGAAGGGAAGTGATTTCCTCAACTCCAAAAGTTCTACTAGTACTATTTTTCTCCTGAGAGACCTGGTCCTTGAAAATCTTTGAAGAGTGCTAAGGGAGGAGGTTCTATTTTCCATGGCTACTTCCTGCTGAGTAGAGGTATTGACCCTACCTATGTGGGGAAAAGGAACTCTTGGCCTGTCTGAACTAAGAGTTCAAATGAGACACGTTCTTCCTCGAAGGATTTCTTTTTTTGGCAGATTTATATTTTCTTGATTCTGACATTGAAATTTCAGGACACTTCAAATTTAGAATTTTAGGAGAACAGGATAGCATCCCATCTCATGGATTAAATATGTCACATGTCCCTCTCCAAATATTAATGAACAATTTAAATTGCCAAATGTCGCACTTCAATTCAGGAACCTTCAGGTTATACTTTTATTTTTATTTTTTTTAATTTCTTTTATTGGTGCATTTTAGGTATACAATTCATTTATATTTATCATTGGGTATTTCTACCTGTACATGATATATCTTGGTTTTTTTTGTTTTCCCCATTACTTGTGCACACTTCACCCCCTCCGCCATTCCCTATTTACATAGATTTCATTTCCATTTTTTTTTCTTTTCTCATACATTTTCCTTTCTCTCTTTTCCTTTCCCCTTCCCCTCCCTTCACTCCTTCATCTTTGAACCTTTTTTTCTATTTCAAATTATCAATTATTCATTTTAACCCTTGTTTACAATATCAGTTTCTCACACTAGTGAAACTATTCGGTATTTACACGTGTGTCCTATTTATTTCACTTAAGAGTATGGCCTCGATATGCATCCATTTAGCTATAAATGACTCTAGTTTTTCCTTCTTTATGGCTGAGTCATACTCCATTTTATAAAAAAAAAACACCACATTTTCTTTATCTAGTCTCCAGTTGATGGGCATTTGGACTGTTTCCAAGCTTTAGCTATTGCAAACTGTGCCACTATGAACATGGGTGCACATATATCACTGTGGTATGATTCTTTTAATTCTTTTGGGAAGATACCCAGCAGGGGAGTAGCTGGGTCAAATGGGACCTCTAGCCCTAGCTCTTTGAGGTATCTCCATACTGATTTCCACAGTGGTTGCACCAGTCTGCACACCCACCAACAATGGAGAAGGGTTCCTTTCTCCCCACAATCCTGCCAGCATTTGTTATTTGTTGATTCCTTGATAGTAGCCATTCTTTCTGGGGTGAGGTGGAATCTCAAGGTTGTTTTCATCTGCATCTCTCGAATGACCAGTGATGTTGAACATTTTTTCATATATTTGTTTGCTGCTTTTACTTCCTTGTCTGAGAAATGTCTGTTCATTTCCTATGCTCATTTTTGAATTGGGTCTTTGAATTTTGGACGTCTGATTTTTTTCAATTCTTTATACATTCTAGATAGTAGTCCTTTGTCTGAGGTACAGCTGCTAAAATTTTTTTCCCATATTGTATGTTGTCTGTTAGCTGTGTTGGTGGTTTCTTTTGCAGTGCAGAAACTTTTTAATAAGATGAGATCCCAGTTGTTGATTCTTTCTGCTAGTTTCTGTGCTGCTGAGGTTTTGTTCATGAAGTCTTTTCCTATGCCAATGTCTTCAAGAGTTCTACCTAACTTATTTTCCAGCAAGTTTAGCTTTTCTCTCTTAACATTTATATCTTTAATCCACTTCAATCTTAGTTTAGTGCATGGTGATAGGTATGGGTCTAGTTTTAATCTTTGGCAGGTTGAAATCTAGTTTTTCCAACAGCATTTATTAAATAGGCTATCTTTCCTCCAATGATGATGATTGGCTCCTTTGTCAAAAATGAGGTGGCTGAGCATGTCTGGAGTTTTTTCTGCATCTTCTAATCTATTCCACTGATCCTCAGGTCTGTTCCTTTGCCAGTACCATGCTGTTTTTATCACAGTAGCTTTGTAGTATAGTTTCAAGTTGGGGATTCTGATACCCCCAGCCATGTCTCTGTTGTTTAGAATTGCTTTAGCTATTCTAGGTCTCTTATAGTTCCAAATGAATTTTTGGATTGTTTTCTCTAGTTCTGTGAAGTATATTGTTGGAATTTTAATTGGCATTGCATTGAATCTATATAGTAGTTTCGGAAGTATGGTCATTTTCACTATATTGGTTCTTACTACCCAGGAACAAGGGATGTCTTTCCATTTTCTTGTATCCTCTTCGATCTCTTTTTTCAGAGTGCTATAGTTTTCAGCGTAGAAGTCTTTTGCTTCCTTTGTTAGATTTATTCCTAGATATTTCATTTTTTGGGATGCTATTGTAAAAGAAAATGTTTCCCGAATTTCTCTCTCAGTGAGTCTATTATTTGTGTTCAAGAAGGCTATTGTTTTTTGAGTGTTGATCTTGTATCCAGCTACTCTACTGAATTTGTCAATTAAGTCTAGAAGTCTTTTGGTAGAGTTTTTTGGGTCTTCTATGTAAAGTATCATATCGTCAGCAAATAATGACAGTTTAACTTCTTCTTTTCCTATCTTTATCCCTTTTATTTCTTTCACTTTTCTAATTGCTGTGGCTAATGTTTCCAGAACTATATTGAACAAGAGTGGTGATAGTGGCCCATCCTTGTCTTGTTCCTGATTTTAGCATGAAAGTTTTTAGGTTTTAATCATTTAGTATGATGTTGGCTGTTGGTTTTTCATAGATAGCCTTAATCAGGTTAAGATAAAGACCATCTATTCCAATGTTCTGTAGGGTTTTTATCATGAATGGGTGCTGGATTTTGTCGAATGCTTTTTCTGCATCTATTGAGATGATCATATGGATTTTGTCCTTGACTCTGTTAATATGGTGTATTTTACTTATTGATTTATGAATATGAACCATCCTCACATCCCTGGGATAAATCTGACTTGGTCAGGGTGTGTGATTTTCTTGATGAACCTCTGTGTTCTGTTTGCCAGTATCTTGTTGAGGATTTTCGCATCTATGTTCATTAGGGAGATTGGCCTTGGAGTTCTCTTTTGGGGTTGAGTCTTTCCCTGGTGGAATCAAAGTAACACTTGCTTCCAGGAATGAATTTGGAAGTATTGCTTCCCTTTCAATTTCCTTGATGTATTTAAAGAGTAATGGCATTAGTTCTTCTTTAAATGTCTTGTAAAATTCAGCAGTGAAACCATCCGGACCTGGGCTTTTCTTTGTTCATAAATATTTGATTACATTTTCAATTTCACTCATTGTAACTGGGGTGTTTAGAATTTCTATATCTTGTTCACTTAACTTTGGTAATTGGTATGTATCTAGGAATCTGCCCATTTCTTCTGTTTTTTCCATTTTATTGGAGTAGAGGTTCTCAAGTAGGTATTGTTGATCCTCTGGATTTCTGTTGGATCTTTTGTGACTTCAACTTTTTCATCCTTTATTGCATGTATTTGTGCCTTTTCTTTCCTTTTTTTGATAATGTTAGCTAAAGGTTTATCGATTTTATTTATTCTTTCAAAAAAGCAACTCTTTGATTTATTGATTTTTTTTTTATTGTTCTCTTTGTCTCCATTGCATTGATTTCTGCCCTGATCTTTATAATTTCCTCTCTTGGACTAGCTTTGGATTCATTATGCTCTTCTTTTTCTAGGAGCTTAAGGTTCTGCATTAGGTTATTTACCTGAGTTTTCTCTGTTTTCCTAATATGGGCGTTCACTGCTATGAATTTCCTGTGTAGAACTCCTTTCATTGTGTCCCATAGATTCCTGAATTTTGTACTGGCATTTTCATTTACTTGTATAAACTGTTTAATTTCTTCTTTAATTACTTCTGTGACCCATTGGTTGTTCAAGATGGTATTATTCAATTTCCATGTGTTTGTTGGTGTTTTGCGGTTTCTTATGTTATTGATCTCCAATTTTATTGCACTATGGTCTGATAATATACAGGGGGTAATTTCTATTCTTTTATATTTACTTAGATATGTCCTATGAGCTAGCATGTGGTCTATTATGGAGAATGACCCGTGTGCAGCCAAAAAGAAAGTGTGTTCCAATTTTGTGGGGTGGGACGCTCTGTAAACATCTATTAAGTCCATTTGTTCAATAACTTGGTTCCGTTCTAGAATTTCCTTGTTAACTTTTTGTCCAGATGATCTATTTGTGATAGTGGTATATTGAGCTCCCCCACTACAATTGTGTTAGTGTTTATTTGGTTTTTCAGGTCCATTAATACTTGTTTTGCATAGTTGGGGACATTTGTATTTACTGCATGTATATTTAGAATTGTCATCTCTTCCTCTTTGATTGTTCCCTTCACAAGGATGTAGTGATCATCTTTGTCTCTCTTAATTAGTTTTGGTTTGAAATCTACTTTGTCTGCAAATAAGATTGCTACCCTTGCTTTCTTCTGGGTTCCTGTGGCGTGGAGAACTGTTTTCCATCCTTTTACTTTCAGTGTATGAGTTTCTTTTTGAGTTAGGTGTGTTTCTTGTATACAGAATATTGTTGCATTTTGCTTTTTAATCCATTCTCCCAATCGATTTCTTTTGATTTGTGGATTGAGGCTATTAACATTGATGGTCATAATTGATAGATATCGATTTATCCTTGTCATGATGTTTTACTTTTGTTGACTCTTTTATTTCTTATTTTTCCCCCTTTCCCTTTAGTGTCTTACCTTGCCCTGTGGCTTCCCTCTGTTGGGCCTCATGAAGTTGTGACCCTCATTGCTCTTTTCTAGGATATTGTTTAGAATTGCTTGTAGTGCTGGTTTGGTGTTCATGAAATTTTTCAGGTGTTCTTTGTCATGGAAGTATCTAATTTCTCCATTGATTTTGAAAGATAATTTTTCAGGATACAACAGTCTAGGTTGGAAGTTATTTTCTTTTAGGGCTTGAAATACTTCACTCCAGGATCTCCTTGATTTGAGGGTTTGTGTTGAGAAGTCTGCTGTGATTCTGATGGGCTTTCCTTTGTAGGTGATTTGTTTCTTTTCTCTAACTGCTTGTAAGATTTTGTTTTTCTGTTGGGTTTCTGGGATCTTGACTATTATATGTCTAGATGTAGATTTTTTTTGATCGTGGTTAGTTTGGGTTCTATAGGCCTCACTTATCTGTATGTCCAGTTCTCTACCTCTGTCTGGGAAGTTTTCCGCTATTACTTCTGAGAACAGGTGTTTTTTTTTTTTTTTAATGTCAATTGTGCTTTCTCCTGTTTTCTCATGGACTCCTATCAGTCTTATACTATTCTTGTTTTCATTGCCTAGCAGTTGTTGGATTGATTTCTTGTTGTCCCTTACTATTTTTAAGAAATATCTATTTTCATGGTCTCTAACTGTGATCCTATCTTTTATATCTGATATTCTATCTTCAGATTCCTTTAATCTGCTGTGGATACTTTCAATGGAATTTTTGATCTCCTGAATATCTGTTTTAATCTGTTTCATGGATTCCATTTCTTTCTTATATTGGGCGATCATGGTTTCCATTTCTTTCTTATGCTGGGTATTCATGGCTTCCAGCATGTTTCTGAGTTCATCTATTTTTTTTATCAGTTTCTGTTCTAGATCCTCTAATCATGTCTTTCACTCTGCTCACCATCTCTGCAGGTATCTGGGAGATTACCTCTGCTTTGAATTTTTCTAGAGCCTCATTTATCTGCTTTGTTACTTCCTATGCTATCAGTTCAGGGTATCCAGGTGGTTGGTTATGGGACTTTTCCATCTCATTTCCCCCAGGATTTACCTTTGGTGAGGTGAAAGTGTGAGTTTGTGCCTTGCTTAAATGTCTTCTCATTTTTGTTTTTGGTACTGTCCTTGGTTTAATTCCTGGGTTGATAGTTTAAAATTGCTTTTTGTAGGTATCTTTGTTGCTTGTAATTAGAACTCTTATGGAATGATTGCTTTTCAGAGTTGTCTTCCAGATATAGCTGGTCTTTAAGTTTTGAGTCTCTAATGACTCCAAGGCTATCTCATTTTCCTTATGCTAGGAAGGTTCATTGACTAGATCAATACCAACACCTTACCCCAAGTGATATAATCAGCAACACCATTGCATCAAGTACATTTTTGAAAATGACATTTTGTGGTCGTTATTAATCTATCACCTTTAGGTGTGTGAATTAAATCAAGATCGAGGACCAACCCAACATATAGTGAATAAACTCTTCAATATAACAACTTCACCCTTTGGGATGGGGAGTTAGAAAGGGTTGGGGAGGGAGGGATAGATGGAAAGAAGGATAGGGGAAGGTTAGCAGTGTGGTCAGAGGACACAGATGAGAAGGAAAAAGAGAATAATAGGAAAATAAAGAACTCCAAATGAGGACCAAAACAGGAACAAAAAGGGAAGATGAACAATGTGGGAGAGCAAGAAAGTGAGTGTAAGAGCGAGAGAAAGAAAAGAGAAAAGAAAGAAGAAAATAAAATAAAAAAGGAGAGATAAATATTTGCAAAGAGTAGGGAAAAAATTAAAGATAAGAGGAGCAAAAGAAAAGAAAAGAGAAAAAAACAAAATAATAAAACTAATATTGGGAATAAAAAATAACAATGAAGATGTAGGGCCTCTTTCAAGTTCCTTAATTCAGAATATTAAGCCTGAGATTTTAGAAGTATGATTAGCCAGCTTTTGTGCCAAGTCTTTTATTACTTTAAGCGATTGACATAAAAACCTCTATTTTTCTTTTAGGGACAAATCTAAATCCTGTGTTTTGGTGGTTAGAAAACCTAGACTCCTATGATGTTGCATGGCCACTGCTGATAGCAATATTTGGTTTTGAAGGATGGCAGTAATCTGGGAAAGTTCAACTAGGCTGTCTGTCAAGTTCTTAGATAACTGTTGGTGAAAGGAAAAGGGAGTGATTACTTTTAAGATTTTATATAATAATCACTGTTTATTATCTCTAATAGAGGCAGTTTTTTAAGTTATCCAGGAAGATACTAGAAGAAGGAAAAAAAACAAGAGGTCATATCATAACTAGGGACAAGGACCTCAAGTACAGCAAACAAGAGAGTAGGTTTACTTACCAGGTTCAAGAAGTTCTTTGTGTTTTCTTTTCTGAAGAGAAACTTGAGATCACTCACTGCTTTGGAGGTTTCATTGTCAGTTAGGAAGTTGTATGTTTAAAAAGCCTGGTAGGGCTACAGTTGTGAAAGCCTCACAGACCTGTCCTTGGGTTAAGCCCTGACCCATTAGTGGGAATATTACAGGGCTGCCCCTATGGGATCCCAAGCCTTTAGACCATAGAAATTTTATAGACCCTTTCCTTGGATCAGTTCCCACAAGGCAACCTTATAAGATATCCTCCAGTTCTACGATCCTGTCCAGCTCTGAGGTCCAGTGTAACCTAGTAAATTTCAGCACCTTGTGAGCTGGATGTCTCCAGGGTTAAATAAGCACCAGTGCCATTTCTTTTGGACCTATTAAATTTCCCTCTATAAACAGAACTTTTCTTAGAGTCAAAGAGGCCAGATCTGGGATACCTTACTGGCTTGATGCCCCTTAGCCACCTAGCATCCTGTCTAGGAAAGGGTAGCAAGCACTTTACTCAATAGAACTCCTAAATTCTGACAACTTTCTATGCATGTCACTCAGCCTTTGTGTGAGAAATGGGAACTTTCTGATATCCCTCTGTTTGGAAGTCTAAGAGAGGGAATAAAACATCTTTCCAGAAAAAAACTCATCTCAATAGATCAAATCACAAAGCATACATGTTTAGTGACAAAATCTTAAATAAATCCAAGCACAATAAAAATTCAGTTGGCAAACACAGGTTAGACCTCGTTTTTCATAAGAAAATATTCTTGAGGCCACAGTTATGATGACAAAAGCAAAACTGAATAGGATGGATAGAAAAGACTAGGATTAGGGGAGTAACTCTAGAATGTGAAAACTTAAAACACAAATTTCTTTCTTCGCTCTGCATTGGAAAGTATTGTACTTTCCAATCCTTTGTTTACCTGTATTCCTCAGGACCAAAAAGCAAAACAATTTGAATTTTCCAACAGACAAAAGCCTACATGCTAAGGGAAATATGGAAAGGGCAGAAGAAAGGAACCAAATTTTCTCAAGGGAGAAGGGGAACAAAAATGATTGGTAAAGAGCACTTGGTCAGTGTGATTTTATGACTCACAGTCCCACTTATGTCAGTGGGGCTATACAAATGACAGCCTAAATCTCCACAGTCAAGGGCATGCTGGCAATTGTACTCCCCAAAGACAAGCAATAATATTAGTTGGACCAGACCCATGCATTCCAGTCACAAGTTAAACATAAAGGAAGTGGATTGGAAGACTTTGTCCAGATCAAAGCAACGAGATCCCAGGTCCCTGGCTGCCTCTGGGGTCTGAGGGTACCTCGCTTCTGCTCTGCTCAGCTACATTTCAGTAGGGGTGTGGAAAATAGAGCTACTTAAGGAGAACTCTCATGCTGCAAGGGCCAATAGCAAAAGGGGGATCATATACACACAGATCCATCTGATATATGAGATGCCACCTGGTCTCTGAAAAAGCCAAATCCTTTCACTACACTGCCTGGTCATCTCCAAACAGTGATCAAATCAGCTGTGTGTCCCAAGAATGTGTTCCATTCACCCAAGAAGCATGCTTTGTCACTTGCTAAAAGGGGAAGAAAGAAAGGTTCCGCAAGAGGGAAGTGCTTTTCCTCTCTGGCTAGGCTTCTTCTGGCTGCTAGCTGTTTATTGCTGACTTCTGGCTGACGTCCAGTCAGGTCTTCATGCCACCAATGTCTCTGATGTCTCTGAGCTGTTCCCAGAAAATGTTACAACTTAGTGGATTTAGCAGATAGATTCCAAAATCTTGGGTATGGAAGGCAAAGAATTGCACAGCATACATCTGATGGTGAAAGAAAAGCAACAATATTTAATGAAGACCATAAATAGAGAAATGGTGTCAGGATGACAGAAAAATCACCCTGCATGCAGTGCAGACAAGTCAGGCTTTCAGGCTCAAGAGCAAGAAAGAAGAAAAAAGAGCTCATGTGCTTTGGTCTGGAGTTATACAGACTGGTCCTGGGCTGCCACTGGAGCACACGTAGGTGGAAAAGAATTAAAGAGACACTTCAAAAACGACTGTAAGTAAGATAATTTGGTCATTAAGTTGAGGGAAAGAATTCATCACTGTAACATGAAAACAAAAGATGAACTAGCAAGTCCTTATGAAGAAGCCATGACAAATTATGTAGAATATATAGTTAAGACAATATAGGAAGGCTACTATCCTGAGAAATAAATAATCAATGTAAATTAAAGGCCACTACATGAGAAGTAGATGCTGTCTAGAACCTTCATTGCTAAAGAGGAAATGTCAATGCCTGACTTCAATGCTTCAAGGGAAAGTTGATTTCTTATTGAGGTAATATACCTGGTATCTTTGAGTTGAAGCCATTGTTCATTTACCAATTTAAATATTTTAGGTCCTTAAAAATTATGTGGCATCTACTTTGTTTTCTATATATGAAACAACAAAGCCAGGATGATAACATACCTCTTTACAACATGGTTTACTAAATATTTTATTAATTGTGTATTAGTTAGGACCATGTATTAGTCAGGTTTCCATTTTTATGACAAAATACTTGAGAAAACAAGCTTTAAAATAGGTAATTTTTTTTTCTCATGGTTTCAGATGTTTGAGTCCATTCCTGCTACATACCTACCCCAATGATTCAGGCACTACATTGTGATAGAGGAACTGCTCACCTCAGGGCAGCCAAGAAACAAAAAGTAAGAGAAAAGGGGCTGGGTTCTCCATATCTTCTTCAATGGCTTGCACTTAAGGACATACCTTCCTTCGATTGGACCTCATCTCCTAAAACTTCCACCATATTCCAGTAGGAGCACAGATTGGTGACTAAAATTTTGATGCATAAGCTTTTAGGAAGCATTCAAGATCCAAGCAATAGCAATTCACTATCAAGATGTATTGTTCAGAAAAAAAAAATTCTTTCAAAATATTCTACTCATTGACAATGTACCCAATCACAAAAGAGGTATGAGTTAGAATCACAAAGAGATTGTTCCCATGCCTACAGAAATAACATCCATTGGTCAGAGGGTAATTTTCACTTTTTAGTATAAATTATTTAGGATTTATAACTTTATAAGGCTATACCCACCATAGATAGTGACTCCTCTAATGGACTGGTCAAAGAAAGTTGAACATCTTCCAGAAAGGATTCACTATTCAAAATGCCATTAAGAACTTTTATGACTCATGGAAAGAAATAGAAAATATCAATACTAATAGGAATTTAGAAGATGATTTCAATTCTTATGAATGATGTTGAGAGTTCCAAGACCTCAATAGAGGAAGTAAGAGCAGAAGCAATGTAAACAGAAAGAAAACTAAAATCAGAAATGAAGTATGAAGATGAGACTAAATTATTACAATTTCATAAAAATTTAATGGATAAGTAGTTGCTTCTTATGGATGAGCTAAGACAATATTTTCTTATTTTTTCTATTCAGTTTATTGATACATTTTAGATATAAAATACAGTGTCATTCATCATTGGGATCTTGTACCTTTACATGATGTATCTTGGTTCTTATATTTTTCTCCTTCCCCTGTCCTCCCTTCACCCCCTCCACCCTTTTTTCTATTTGCAAAGGCTTTGTTTCCATTTTTTTCCTTTTCTCATATTTTTTCTTTTCCCTTCTTTCTTTTCCCCTACCCCTCCCACTTCCCCTACTCCTTTAGACCTTTTCTTCCTATTATACAATATCAATTATACATTTTTTAAATTACAATATCAAAATTTAGAGGACATTAGCAGAGATTTCACAGAATTTAACAGGATATAGAAATCATATTACAAAAATCCTTTTTGAAATAAATTTGATGACTTCTAAGAAGTACCTTGTAAGACAAATTAATGAAACTGCCTCTGGAGGAATTATAAAATTTAAATAGCACCTATTAAAGAAAGTATATTCCTAGCTTGAAAACCTACCTATGTGACAACAATAGGCTCACATACATTTTAACTGATGAATTATATCAAAAATTTAAAACAGAAAAGAAGGAACACTTTTCCACTCATTTTAGGAACTCAACATTGTGGTAATACAAAAACTGGATAAAGATAATAGAAGACAAAAGTATGAACATAGAAATTTGTTTCACAAAAGAAACTATTAGAAGTCAGATCTGGAAGGATGTAGAAAGTGGTTTTATTATAGGGATGGCAGTGTTGGTTCAGCATTGGAAGATCCACCCCCAAAAGTCATCATTTTAACAGAGGAAAGGAAATAGCCATATGATTTTGTCAGTAGTTGGAAAAAAATT
This sequence comes from Heterocephalus glaber, assembly GCF_053883595.1. NCBI lineage: Eukaryota > Metazoa > Chordata > Mammalia > Rodentia > Bathyergidae > Heterocephalus > Heterocephalus glaber. The sequence goes on from NW_028258358.1 coordinate 941,970, forward strand.
ATTGAACTAAATTCTATAGCTGTTCATGGTAAAAGCTATCAGGAGACTAAAAGTAGAACAGAACCTTCTCAACAGATAAGGCATGTACTCCATACTTCCAGCAAAAATGCCTTATATGAATGAAAAAGATACAATGCTTTCTCCCTAAGGTGGGGAACAAGGGCAGATATGCATACTCTTCAACTCTCCATTAAACTTTGAAACATAGGCCCAAACCGAAGTAGTCTGTCAATAAGAAGAAACAATTAGCATAGGATTGCCAAGGTAGAAGTAAAATCTGAATATCCGGATGAAATGATCATCTACAGAGAAAATACTAAGAAATCTCTAGGACCCCCTAGAACTTGTATTTGGATTTAGCAGGATTAGAAAACACAAGGTAGGCCAGGGATTTAGCTCAGTGGTTCCATCGCCTGCCTTGCAAGTGCAAGGTCTCAAGTTCAATCCCCGGTACCAAAAGAAACCACAAGACATATATATATAAATTTAGGTCTATGTGTACTTGCTATAAATGAAGAATTGGATATTGAAATTTAAAAGTTATGTAGGAATACAAAGGACCTAGAAAAGTAAAAAGGAAAAAGAAAAAAACAGTGTTGGAAGACATTTATTACCTATTTTTTTTTTTTTTTTGGTACAGGATTGAACTCAGGACCTTGAGGTTGTGAGGCAGGTGGTGGAAACACTGAGCTAAATCCCTGGCCCTTATTACCTAATTTTAAGACTTCCTCTAAAACTACAGTAAACAAGTCAGTGTTGGCATAATGAAATACATATAGATTATTGGAATAAATAGAAAAACAGGAAATAGAACCACACATATATGGTCCACTGAATTTTGAAAGATTATTTTATATTAACATTTTATACAACATAAACTCAACTCAAGAGCAGAGGGAAAGATAGTGTTTTCAGCAAGTGGTACTAGAACAGCTGTTATCGGTATGTAAAAAATTAACATTAACCCTTTTTCTCCATACATAAAGATAACTTGAAAGGATCTATGAAACTAAATATGAAAGACTAAAACTATAAAACTTTAAGAAGAAATTATAAGGGAAAATGTTCATGAATTTTAGGTAGGCAAGAATTTCCTAGGATAGAAAATCATGATGTGTAAAAGAAAAAAAAATTGATAAATGAGATTCCATCAAAATTTTGAACTTTAAATAACATCGTTAAGAAAAATAAAAATAGTCCTTAAACATACTATATTTATAATACATATAACCTATGACCAGAATATATAAAGAACTCTTACAGCTCATTAATAGGCAGTGCAATTAAAAAGTAGACAGAAGAAGATAATAGATAGCCAGTATAGCACAAAGAAAGGTGTGGAACACTAGAATCAGAAAAATACTAATCAGTACAATAATAAGATCGTATTATACACTCATTAGGGAGATGAAGTTAAAAGTTTTAAAAGAACAGAATTCAGTTTAGGTGTGAACCAGTTAGAACTTTCAAATACTGCTAGTGTGAATGTAAAATGCTAAAACAATTTTGGAAAACAATATAGACATTACTTGTATTACTTTTAAGAATCAACAGTTCTGTTCTTAAGTTTTTACTTAAGAGGAATGAAAACACATGTTCACAATAGATTTGAATATACAAGTTGACTATCCCTTATCTGAAATTCTTGGGACCAGAAATCTTTCAGATTTTCTTTTAAAATCAACTTGATCTGCAAAGAGGATATTACTTCTGCTTTTTTTCTGGTTCCTGTCACATGGAGTAGTGTTTTCCACCCTTTAACTTTCAGTCTATGGGTTTCTTTTTGAATTAAATGTGTTTCTTGTATGCAGCATATTATTGGATCTTGCTTCTTGACCCATTCTGCCAGTCTATTTCTTTTGACTGGTGAATTGAGACCATTACCATTGATTGTTATAACTGATACATATTGATTTATCATTGTCAGGACTTTTCCTTTTTCTTGGATTCTCCCCTTTTGCATTTAATTTCTTGTCATACTCAATGGATTCATTCTGCTGGGCTTCCTGGGGTTAAGATCCTCATTGTCTTTTCCTAGGATATTGTCTAAAATTTTTCGGAGTGGTGGTTGGGTATTAATGAAGCTCCTAAAGTGCTCTTTGTCATGAAAGTGTCTTATTTATTCAAAAATTGTGAAAGATAGTTTTGCAGGGTACATTAATCCGGGTTGGAGACTGTTTTCCTTTAGGGCTTGGAATACATCACTCCAAGCTCTTCTTGCCTTGAAGGTTGGCATTGAGAAGTCTACTGTGATTCTGATGGGCTTTCCTTTGTATATGATCTGTTTCTTTTCTCTAACTGCTTGTAGGATTTTGTTCTTCCGTTGTGTTTTGGGAATCCTAACTATCATATGTCTATGTGTAGACTTTTTTTTTGATCAAGGCTATTTGGAGTCCTATATGCCTCAATTATCTGCATGTCAATTTCTTTACCCTGCTTGAGAAATTTTCTATCACTTCTGTGAGAAGTTTTTTTTCTGTCATCTGCACTCTCCTGTTTCTTCATTGACTCTGATCAGTCTTACGTTATTCTTCTTTGCATCATCTAGCACCTACTGGATTGATTTCTCATGGTTCCTTACAATTTTAAAGCAATTTTTCTTTTCCACTAATTGCAATCTTATTTCCTATATCTGAAATTCTGTCCTCACATTGGCTCATTCTGATGTTTAAGCTTTGAATGGAGTTTTTAATACCCTGGAAATCTGTTTGTATCTGTTTTATGGATTCCATTTGTTTCCCATGTTGGGATTCTATCATGTTCCTTAGCTCCTCTATTTTCTTTATCTGTGTCCTCTCTAGATTTATTAATCATGTCTTGCACTATGGGCACAATCTCTGCTGTTATCTGAGAAATTATTTCTGATTTCATTTTTTCCAGATCCTCTTTTGTTGCCAGTTCAGGGAGTCCAGGTGGCTGAGTATCAGAGTGTTCCATCTTGTTTCCCTTTGGGGTTGCTGTAGGTGATCTGGAATTCTGGTTCTGAGGCTTGTTTATGTGTCTTCTCATTTTGATGAGGGGGGGAGGTGCTGCTGGCACCTGCATGGCTCACCTCCTCTGTGCTGGGAGCACTGCTATGGCAGCCCGGGAGACTCCTCCTGGGTGCTGGGAAGACAATATTTTCTTGAGATGGACTCTACTCCTGTTAGAGATGCTGTATTAGTTAAATGACAGGAAATGTTTTAGAATATCACATAAGGTTAATTGAAGAAACAGTAACAGGCTTTAAGAAAATTAATTCTAATTATTAAGTTTTATTGTGAATAAACACTGTCACATGTTAGGGAAAAATCTTTCATGAAAAAAAGATTCAATCAATATAGCAAACTATTGTCCTATTTTAAGAAATTCCAAAGTTAACCCAACCTTCAGCAGCTACGATCCCAATCAGCAAACATTCATTAACCTCAGAACAAGACCCTCCACCAACATAAAGTTTATGGCTTACTGATGGCTCAGATGATCACTAGCACTTTTTAGTGATAAATTACTTTGTAAAAATGTGTGGAGATTTTTATATAATACAATTATACACAGTTGACTATAGTGCCAACATAACTTTTATACAACCAAAAAAAGAAGGCATGTAACTCACTTTATTGTTATAATTGCTTTATTGTACATGTCTAGAATTGTATCTATGGTATCTCCAGTGTATGGTGGTATGGAATTTTTATTTAATTTGATTGTTCATTTCTGTGCCCATATTTTCTAAAAATGGATAGGACCTAGTAAATAATAAATACATATCGACAGACTAAACTAATTAAAATCTCATGCTGGAATAACTATTGATTGCTACAATAGGCATGTATTAGAATGGCCCAAATCCCAAACCTGGCAATACAGAGATTGGTGACAATGTGGAGTAGCAGGAGCTTTCATTTGTTGCTGGGGGGAATTCAAAGTTGTTTAGCCACTTTGGAAGACCGTTTGTCAGTTTCTTACAGAACTGAACATGCTCATCATAAATTGCAGCAATTTTATTCTTTAGTGTGTACTCAAAGAGTTTATATATCACACAGACATCTGAACACAGTTGTTTACAGTAGATTTTTAATAATGAGGAAACTTGGAAGCAACCATGTCTTTTATAGGTCAGTATATTTAAAAAGTGTCTGGGCCGGGAATTTAGCTCAGTGGTTCTGGTGCCTGCCTTGGAAGCACAAGGTCCTGAGTTTGATCTCTGGTACCAAAAAAAAAAAACGAAACAAAAAAAGGAAAAAAGTCTCACATTGAGGTAAAAAGATATCATGAAACAGTAAAAGCAAATGAGCCACCAAACTTTAGAAGATGTAAGGGAATCTTTTTTCCATCTTTTACTGGTACATATTGGTTAAACAGAATTAACTGGTTTCACTTTGCAGATATATGTGAATATAGAGCATACTTTAATCATTTTCCCTCCCATTATCTTGCTTCACCCTAGTCACATATGTATAATGTATTTTTACTTGAATATTACTAAGTAAAAGAAGCCAATCTAAAATGTTTATATATATATATTTTGGCTGCTTCCTCATTGTTGGGACAAAATACCTGATACCCACAAGTTAAAGGAAGACAGGTTTATTTTAGCTCACTTTGTAGAGGTTTCAGTCCATATTCGGCTGGCTCCAAGGCAAGGTGGCATGGTAGAGGTTCATGGCAGAGGAAAAACAGTCTATAGCAGGGTAGGCAAGAGGCAGGAAGCAATGAGCTTGGCTTCTTTCTTTCCTTTTATACACCATCCGGTGAACAGACCTATTGCTTAGTGCTAACCTATGACGTGGCTTCCTTCCTCAGTAAATCCATTCAGGCACACTGAGAATAATGCAAATCCAATTAGGAGGCCGATGCAGTTATCACACCCTTAATCTAGTATCACACACCTATGATCCACCTACCTCCAAAAAGCCACACTTATGAGTACATAAGGCTTTGGGAGGATATCTAAACATAAGTCGTAACAATATACTATACATTTCCAACTACATAACATCCTGGGAAAAGTAGAAGTAGAGACAGTGAAAAGATCAGTGGTCTGTAGGCCCTGGAGGAAAGATGAGGAGGGGAATTATGAAAGACTTTTGGGTTAAGGAAAATATTAAAGAAGATGTTAGCATGATGCATAGATGTTATGATACATTATCCATACCAATACATATACAACATAAGAGTGAGTTACAATGTAAACTGTTAACTTTGGATATTTTTAGTGTGTCAGTGAAGATTCACCAATTGTAATATAGGCACTGATACTGGGAGATACTGATAAGGGTAGAAGCCATGCATGATTAGGGCAAGGTATTGGAAATCTTTATTCCTTACTCTTAATTTTGCTATGAACACAAGACAACCCAAAACATGAATTACAAAAATAGAAAAAATTTATATATATCTTTCAGTAGGTAATTAGGTAAAGAGAATTTTAATTGATTAAATGTTAAATAATAGAAAAATAATGTATAATATGTGGTCAACTTGAAGTATTATTACTTCTTAAAAGAAAATAGAGGAAAAGGTATGAAAAAATTTCAAGGAGAGGAGAGAACATTGCACTCTTGCCAATTCTAAATTACAGCTATTAATTCTCTTATGCTATCAATCATGCTTTGTTGTAACATGTAGTTGTGAGTAAATACAAATTTTTTTCTTAGTATGTTATTGGAAGAAATGATATAGAACTCACACTTCTTTTCTTAGGGTGATGATAAATGCTCTCATAATGTATTACTTAGATTAACTACAATCATATATTAAAATTCACATGTCATTTTAAATAAAACAATACAGTACTCAAAATGTTGACTAGTCACATCTTTATGGAGATATTTTTTATTAATCAAGGGATTTTAAACAGTGACTTCTTAATTAGAAAAAAGTAAAGAAGCCCTTTATTTCTCTCTACATTCTCTGCTTTTAAAATATATATGATAATTAACTTTATAATGACTTATAAGATAAATAAATGAATATGATGCTGGGCAAAATAAAAGAGGAGGGGTGCGGGGGGGAAAGGAGAAAAAAGAATTGTGATGACTTCTGTGCATGTACCAGTTCCCTAAAATGAATGTGATTATTAGGTACTGCAAATATGAATTTTAATAAAAATTTTAAAATTCAAAAAATAAAATATGTAGCTTCATAATTGTCCCAGATATTTTAATTCATTCATGTGTCTCAATGCTTATACATTAGCGACATTAAATCTACATTGTTTTTCATTTGTAACATCATTCAACTTGACATGGGTTTACTATGCTTCTATTTCTTCCAAATTGTCAAAATATTGACCCTTTGAGAAAATCTCAGAAACCTCAACAAAGATATGGGTAAAAATACTCAGTAATTGGTTATAATTTGAAACATTGACTTACTTCACAGACTCAATCTATAATTTTTATGAGATGGGAAAATGTTTCTCCCTTCTTGTTTCCACCTGAGATTCTCAGTGATAGGCTAATATTCTTTATGTGTTCAATTAGAAAAATATTTCTCTCTTATCTACTGTTCTTCCAGTTGCTGTGATTATTGTTGGTCATGGTTTTAATGAACTTTCTATTTTTTATAAATCTGTTTTATATTTGAAAATAATCTTGAAATTTAAATAAAAATACTAAGATGAATCTGTTAGTGCATCTATGCAAAATTTAAAAGTCAGAAAAGAATAACAAAGCTAATGCTATTTATTAAGACTCTTTTGGTTCCTGTTTCAATGAAAGAGGAATATGGAGGTCTTTCTTAATTTCAACTAAATTTCAAAACCAAAATAGTACAAGTTTCCAACAATTAAAAAAAATCCTATGCTATTCTTGGCTGCAAGGCTTATTAAATTTTAATTTTAGGTTTACAAAGCACTATTATTTTTTAAAGAAGATTGTTTAGAGTGTGGAAGCTCCTCACTCTGTCTCTCTCTGTGAACATCAGAAACAAGTTTGCAGTGTTCTCAAAAAGTGGAGAAAAATATAAGCAGATTTATTTTTCAAGTATACTTTCTGGGAAATAAAATTTCTTTTGTAGCAAAAAAAAAAGATGTAAATGTCATTAACAGAAACAGTAGTGAAGACCAATTTCTAATGAAAAATACTTGTGTGTGTTCAGTGTTTAATTGCTCAGTCTAAAGTATTCAAAAATTTTTAATTACTTTTGATAAATGTGTAAAGGTTCACTTCCTCTGCATTTTTCTCATGTTATGCCAATTACATATTTACTGTATTTTACAAAACCACATAATTATATAGTCAAATATGTATCACTAGAATATTTAAATTGCTTAAAAATTTCAAAGTACTTTCTGTGTGAGGTTGAAGTTAGCAGCACAAAAGGTCTAAAATCTCTATATACTCTTGTTCTTCTGTTCCACAGTAAGTAAATCTGAGAACATATGGATTAAAAATATAAAATTCAGTTTCAAGAAATTTTAACTTTACACCATTCTTTCCTCTGTGCTTGGTGCAAATCATTCAAAGGCTAAAGTCCTCTTAAACATTAGGGGTCAATGAGCTGTCTCTTAATGAAGCTTTCTTATGAGATTCTTTCCCATTCTCCTATATCAGCTTCCAGACTGTTAGAACTCCTTTTCCCTGTACTATTTCTAAATATGATAGAAATTTCTGCTATTTATTTTTCATAGAATAAAATTGTTTATATGTGAATAAGTTTTATTAGATTATAATCACCTTGTATACTGGAACCAGTTGTGTCATCATACGTACACCACAGATTCTTTGCCTGGTACACAATAGGCAAGTAAAACCTGTTTGCTAAGAAGAGAAAAAGAAAACAATACTTGATTCAAAAGGGAAAAAAAGATTGAATTGCAGGAAAAGCAGGCGATTTGCTTATAAGGCTAAACATTACTTTTTGATGAAGAAGGTATATAGTATACATTTTAAAATGTTTATTAATAAGCATATACCTTTATACATGATTTGTACTATTTTTATTTTTTAATGTTCACAGAATTATTTTGCAGTGTTTTAGTATTCATTTTGTAGGTGACCTAACTCAACAAACTGAAAAAACTTAACCAATGTCATAGAAATAATGAGGCAACATTTGAACTCAGTTCTGGTCTCAGAGGCAATTCATTAGCAGAAGATATCCATTAAGGGCCAAAATCAGGAGTTAGGAGACTGAAACAGCCTTCTATAGAGTTAGCCCTTGGACACTTTAAATTGGTTTACAGGTGTTATTTTTTTGACACTAGATTTTTACTTAGACAGTAAAAATAATCACCAATTGATGTTTTACTTGCTTTAGTTTAACACAAAATGAAAATTTTAAAGAAAAGAATAACTATATGCTATAGATAACCCTAAGCATTAACTGTTGCATACAGGATGCCCTAGCTGGATTTTTATATTATACCTTAAAGCTTTTCAAGTTAAATATATCCATTTTGACCTCTATGTAAGCTTCCTTTGAAACCAACATTTTATTGGTTTTAACTATATTGGTTTTTCAATTGAAGATAACATTTCATTCACATGAACGTTCATTTGTTACAGCTTTCCATTTATAAGCCTCTGCATCTTGATTTAATGTTATTTTCTCGCAGAAACTAAAGTTTGTAGGTCAATCTTGAAGAATGACTATAACCACAAATACAGCAGATGCCTCATAAAATTATCTTCTACTGCTTCTCTGTGACCTCTGTCAAGGAAATAACACTCAAATCTGCGTCAGCCTGAACAGCTGCGGCTGCTGCTGTTGGATAGCCATGACCGACCCTCCCAAGGGTAGTGCCCAGCCAGGAGGGAATGGTGATTTTTGCAGTCAATGTTATTAACGCCAACATAAATCAGAAAATACTGCCTCAAATCTAAAAATTAAATGGCACAGTTCATAAAAAGAAGCAAACCTCCTTTATAATAAATCAACTCAACTTCTGTGTAGACGCTTATGGAAATGAAAATGACAATTGTGTAAAGATTTTTATATTTCTCAAAGCTTTATTTATATTAAATCTGCAAATGGACATACAAATTGCAAATTTTTGACAATAAGTACCCTAGAAATCACACTGTTTTTTCAGCCAAAAAAATATTCTAAGCAAAATTTCACAGAATAGGAGGAGGTATTAGACTTATTTTCATCGCTATCTGCAACTTACCTACCTGCACCAATTTCTAAGAGGTGAAGAAAATCCAAAACTAGGAATTTGACTCCCATGACAAAATGTATTAAAAAATAAAACCTTCCATATTATAATTTTCCACTTGATCAGTAGGCCTTTTTAAGTCTATAAACCCTTATGTATGTATGTATACATCCACACACATAAAGCACAATCACCATGGAAGCACTCTCATTTACCACATATATATGCTCACAGACTTTTACATTGACATGTACACATACACTGGAACACATTCCAGGGTATCTAACGATTCTCAAATTGCTTCTGATTAACTCTCAACCAGCAATGAATACATAAACTTCAACACGCAGAAACTCTGAATAAAAGGAAAAGGGCCATATGTGTTTCATTAGTATATTTGTGCTTCAGTTCAACAATGTTAAAACTCTATAGTTTTCCATGGCCTCAAGAACTTAAATTAAAATAGACATTTTCATGTCCTGAAACACATTCTTTTCTGAGAAGATATTTTTTCTGCTATGCACCACACATATCAAAATGAGTTTTGACATAACATTTAAATTAACTACTCCATGAAAATGCTAACTTAAGGTATTCCCAAATTCTTTTCTGAGATTTTGTTCCCCAGTTGTAATTCTCATCCAGGGAAGCATAAAGTTGCCCCACTGACTGCATTAGAGCAAATGTGGGAGAAAAGTACATATTTATTAAGATCTTTAATTGTGTTAAATCATAGAGATATATGTGAGCAGGTTATTTCAGATTTGGAGCAAGCTGAAGAAAATGTTCCTATGACAATATGTACTACATTTAATTTTTTCAACAATTTCTTATAAGATTATCTTCTCTGTGGCACACGTGGAAATACAGCAGTACAAACACAAATACATAGCAAAACAACAAAACACTGGAAGCTACCACTCTCATGATTTTAAAATGCTAGTGAGGAACAAAGAACAATATAGTAAACTGCTATTTAATGTAAAGAGAAATATTATAAACAAAAAAGTATGTAGGATTTAGGGATATTGAGAGAAATTTGAAAAATAGAGAAAACAACAAACTTTTCTCAATGAGGAGATTCACAAAACAGTGGATTCTAGATCTATCAGCATCTGGATAAACTAAGATTGAGCAAAGAGAGAAGACCAAAAAATGCTATCAGAGTAGGAGAAGCTTAGGGACAATGATGGCATTTCAGACAATAAAAGGAATTCGGTTTTTATTCAAGGTGAAATGAGAAATCATTGAAAGGCTGAAAGAGAAGAGCAACATGAAATTATTAGCTTTTATAAGTATCACTTCTACAAAATGTGGTCAAAAGTAGAATTAGAGAGACCACTTTGGAGGCTTATGCAATAGCCCAGATGGAGAAGATACTGGAGTAGAGGAAGTGGACTGTAGGAGAAGTCAGATTCTGTTTCTATTCTGCAGACTGAGTTGACGTGATTTGCTACAGTTTGGTTGCTAGGTTGGAAAGAATAGTACCATAATAACATGATTTCCCTGTAGTCCATTTATCCTCTAATACCACTTTTTCATTCAAGCTCTTACTGCTTGAATCCTGTGACTTATTTTAAGCAAAGCATATTTGAGACAGAACCATACTGTGTACCGTTTGAAGATAAAATATGTGATCATTTTTTGAATATTATTTTTTCAAAGATAATTCAGGATGACCATATAAACTTTTTGGCAATAATCTATTTATGAATTCTGTAAATACCTACCTTTGTTTTTGTATTTTTTCCATCTCTCTTTTCAAAAACCATTACATTTGAATCCTTTCCTTTCCTAAAGGAACAAAATCTTTATTCTGTGCCTGAGCTCCTAAAGTTTCTTCCTGTGGTCCACTTGATTCAATTCCCCCTACTGGGAGATATATTTCTTTGTACAATTAATACTTCCCGAGTATGCTTCTGTTCCTTTAACAATTTACCCATAGAGGAAACAGATTTTATTTTATCTTCATTTTATAGATAAGACATAAACTTGGGAAGAATTAAGTACCCTGCCCACTATCACAGTTTTAGTGAGATAGCCAGAAGGATTCATTTGCATCCTACCAACTTGACTCCAGTGCTTGCTCTTTTAGCTACTACTTATTCATAACCCACCTACCATTCCTACCCAGTGAAATTTACAGCCTATAAATTCCACTCACATATGATTTTCTCAAAGAGTACAAATCTAGTGATGGTTTTTATTAGGTAAGTTACTTGGAACTAAACTATTCTCAAGCTAAAAGCAAGTAAACAAAAAGAAACAAAACAAGATAAAATTATGCAGCAACATTGTGAATCAATTCAACTGAAATAGATAAAGTATTGAAACACCTTCATACTTGATTGTAAAGGCTATTGGATAAATTTTTTGATTATGTGTTTTAATCCTTTTGTTTGCATGAGATAGATGAAGGATGGATAGAGAGATGGATAGATAGATAGTATTTAATAAAAATATTATACCTTATTGAAGTAGCTAAGAAAAGGAAGTATACTGAGACCTTCTTAGAAACCAATAGCACAAATCCTAGAAAAATTATATCTCATTTAAATTCTCTCCTTGAAATGGTCTCTAGATCCTTCCATTCTTCCATTCTTTTCAAAGTATCACTTTGGGGCCGGGGATTTAGCTTAGTCATTTTGCCTCCTGCTGCACAAGCACAAGGACCCGAGTTTGATCCCTGGTACCAAAGAAAACAAAAAAAAACAAAAAAATCAAAAAAAATAAAGTATCACTTTGTATTATTGTCTCTCAGAAAATAGGATATCTTTTTAATTTGAGCATGTACTCTTTAATAGCTAAATACAAGTTTCTTTGTTTATATTGTTTCAGTCTCAAAATCACCACCTATTAGTCAATGTCTACAAATCCCACATTCAAATTTTAAAGATAAACATTTATGATTTCAATCTTTATTACAAGATTGCCTGTAGCTTTATGTTATACCAGCATCAGTAAAGTCCATGGGAATATTTTTATTGGATATTCCAAATCAGAAAAGTTTGGTTAAGATGATAAGTGAAAATGCAATACAAGTTTTTGCCAATATTAAAGGCTGACACTCTAATACTTGTAATATCTGTTGTATTTCTAAAGGAAGTTTCATTTGTTATGTACATTGGGGACATTAACTGAGATACATGCATGTGCATAGATAATAGTTGTATGCCTGTGTGTACACTTTACATTCAAAGACATGTTTAAATTTATGTGCTAATGTCTTTTTTCAGACAGATGTCTAAAAGAGATAAGACTGAGCTAATTTTCATCTCCATGTTCTTGCTTTGTATCCTTACTTACGCTCTCTCTTCTAAATCCCCTACATTTTCCTTTTTCTATTCATGCCCCAACCAGCCTTAACTGTTTCCCCTTAACTATCTAAATTATCATAAAAATAACTATTTTTCCATATGTCATCAAGCACAATGTTGTGTGCATAGCACCTCACATCTTTCTTTACTTCCAATAAAGTTAAACATTTGATGAAGCAATCACTTGTAGCTAATGTAAGATGTATTTTCTTCTCTCTTTTTGAATTTCCATTACATGTACTCCATGCTATTTTAGGACTGGATTACCAACCAATTAAAGTCAGGATTGTAGAAAAATGATATTCAAAATGTTCCCTTGTTTCCAGACTTTTTTTTTTTTTTTGGTACTGGGGATCGAACTCGGGTCCTTGAGCTTGCACAGCAGGCAGCAAAACCACTGAGCTAAATCCTCGACCCCTGCCTCCAGATATTTTTATGTTTTCTATATATTAACTTCTATGATTATATAAAATTGAGGTAGTATTTATTTGGTGGGAAAGAATATCATTAACAGAAGCTTTATCCTCAAATAGTAATTATTGTTGTGCTGATGACAGATAGGTCTATATATTAGTTGTAGACATAAGCACAGCCATGTGTATGGCAAAGAATCTTTATGTAACTATCTTACTATAGCTATTTACTTCACCAGTCTATAAACCATCACACATTAGATGGTTTTATAATAAAAAATGATATGTCTACAATATAAAATTCTAATGTCAGTGTCTTTCATAGTTCTATTCAGGTATAATTTCCATCGCTTTATTTTCAAAATCAATTTTACATTAAAAAATTCTTTCAGGTAGTATTCAATTGAATTTTTTATGCACTTGAATCTGTGTGATGGTAATTTATATGCTTATTTCTGATTACCCTTTAAAACTGTCCTCTCCAGAACCAGTGCATCTCAAAAATTAAATGACCATCAAGAATACTACATTTTCAGCAGAAATCTCAGAAAAGTGGATGGGTATAATCATTAAAGACATCCCTGTTCCACAGGAGAATATATCTCCAGTCTCCTAGAAAGTTATTGATCATGAACATAAGTTTTTCTTTCTTCCTTGAGCAATACTGGACTCTGAATATTCACCAACTGCCTCTTATAAGCTTCTTGTGACTGCACAAATCTATGGATGTGCTTCTACTACTGACCTTGTGCTCTTAGCCAACTTTGTTTACATATTCTTCCATTTATGGAGGTTCTCAGGCTCTTGCTATTACTGTGTTTGCTGATTGCTGCTTGATTTCAAAGATCAGACAGTGTGGTACAAATATGGCCTTTAGTTTGCAGTAGTAGGAAGAGATTCTTGTGTCTTGAATCACACCCCTACCAGTAGAAATAATGAAAAGAGTATCGCTTTGTTATGAATGTGTTTACACTAAGATTCTGAACTTGTTACATAATGTACCTAAAGTCCTTTAGTTTCTATAACTTTCATTTGTTCTGTATCAAATATATCAACCATTAACGAAATTTTAAGATCTGAAACCTCATTAGGGTTTGCTATAATATCAAAATATAATTTGTTAGATTGTGAAACCTGATCATACTTTGTATACAAACAACCAACACATGAAAATTACTGTTATTTCTGATACAATTAATCCTCCATGATAAAACCATGCATTAGTACAATTCATATTAATATGTACAATTCAAAATACAGAAATGATTAACAAATAATATATGCAGGGATACTAAAGTATAAATGCAAAGAAGAGCATGTATTCATTAGTATATCACTCTTGGTACTCATACATCTTATACACCATATAGAATGATTTTATTCAGATCATTCTAAGATGAAGCCATTACTTACCATAACTACACTTGATTGACGATTTGACTAAATTCTAAATAAAGTTTTCTCCGCTTAGTTTGCTATACCATTTTAGAGGAGAATGATAATTCTTATTGTTTTTGATTCTCTGAGGAAATAATTGCAAGTTAAAAATAAGTCATCTTATTCTCATTAAATTTATACCTTTATGATTATTCACTACAAAGAATGATTTATCACCTACCAGAAACATGACATTAAAAGAAAGTAGTATATGAGAACAAAATTATTTGTTCTTTGATGTTTTTGTTAACTTAAATGTTAAAGTACATTAAAATGGGTGTAAAAATCACTAGCATTAGAAAATATTATTAATTATTAATAATTAAAATTAAAATAGTTAATATTAATTATTAATCTATAGATTTTGTAAACATTAAAGTATCTTGCTTACATTTCTAGTATATACAGATAACATTCATTGTCAGTTATTCTATTATGAAATACTATTATGTACTGAAAAATACATGGATGGAATTCTTTTATTTCTTGCTGTGAAACTGGTTTCTTTGGGAATTTATTAAAGCTGGAGACTTGTAGGCACTACCCCAGACCTACTAAATCATAGTCTGTGTTTTATCAAGACTTCTATAGAGTGCTATACATAATTAAAATTAGAGGCTCACAGTTTTCATTTCTGAGTCTTGTGTAACCAGCATAAAAGTATTAATCATTCAAAAAATGTACCAGGTTAGACTGGAAAAGTCAGGCTGTGTGTGATATACTTGTTTGCATAATTAATGTACAATTCTAAGAGGAATGATGGTTTTTAGGCAAACGTTATGCAGTGGCTTGTTAAGAATACTGATTTCTTTTTCATCGGTATCTGGTTGATAATTTTACTTGGACACATGAATTAGCAATCAAGCACTATCTCCAAGTTTGTTTTTAAAAATTAATATTCATGCATTTTCCACCAGAGATATTAGGCTACTTCATAAGTCACTTAAATATGTCTGATATCAGACTTTCTCTTTCAAAGTACTGAGGCTCAACCTGGATACATTATGGTTATGCAGAGAAAATGTTATCCTGTAGCCTTGGAATAGCTAGTCAATGAAGTCTTTACCCCAGTATGTTTTCTAATAAACCATACTCATCGTGTGCCCAGCTGGAGAAAGATAAAACACTTTTGATTTTATTCTTGGACTAAATTATTTTATATATTATTATGTGATTTTTTTTAAAAAGCAATATTCCACAATAAATGAGAGTTGAGTAAAACCTTTTGATAAATATATATATATATAATTATGGAATAGTTTTTATCTAAAATTTGCCTCAAAGAGTTCTAAATTCAATGTCCTATTCATAGACAGTTGGTTTAGCTTTTAAGCATTGATATCTATATATATGTGTGTGTGTGTGTGTGTGTGTGTGTGTGTGTAAAATTCTCATAATGACTGGAAGTCTCTTATCTATAAAAAGAGACTATAGAATAACAAATGTGTAAATGTAATTCATTTTGTTTTTCTTTTAGTGAACTCAGCCCATCAAGGAAATTAAGTGGAATATGGTTGATTTCTTTACCATTTTTTTTTGGTAAAATAAACTTAGAATCTCAAGCAGATACTATGGTCAATTGACTTTGTTTTTGATGTACACTGAAGCATCATTGTATGGGGAGTTTGTATTTAATTACCACAGCCCTCTATTGCATGGAGTCTTTCTCTGTATTATTCCTGAAGCATAATTAATCCCTTTTAGTGTTAATAAAAGCAGTAACCATAGTATAAGAAGAGAAATTTAAAGAGAATTGATAGTTCACAAAGACATTTTGTGATGCAAAGACCATATAATTTGAAAGATATTTGAGCTAGTCACTCATATACACGTACTCATTTCTTAGTAATTGGCCATGTGTGACTATTAGGTCAGTTCTACTGTCAAGAGATTTATGTATCTTGTGAATACAAAATAAAATAAAAGTATAAATTTGTGATAATTATGCAATTATTTTTAAATGAGTATATTTCAAAATAAGCAAGAGTTAAGTGAAATCTTTTTGACAAATATATATGATTTTGAATGGATTTTATCCAAGATCTGTAAATAAATCTACTATGATGATTATACACTGTACATTTAGATGTTAAAAACTGTAGGCAGAAATTAAGCTCTTTAAACTTTCTGGAACTTCTTTGCCTTGAGATCTAGGCACATAAAGATTGACTAATCAAGAAACAGCCATGTTTATAAAATCTAGTTTGCCCTGCAAACTAATCAGCTGCATAACAAATTTATATATGTTTAAAAATGGAGTCCCTTTATCATGTATATGGTTGTATGTTTGTGGTGTGATATACAGAGAAGTCTTTGAACAGACAGTTTAGGAATATTCTAAAACATTTCATATGTCTCTAGTTCTATTTTCAGTGTCAAAGGCCATATAAGTAAAGTTATGAAGTCAGTTTCTCATGACTTCTACTCCTTATAGGATGAAGCATATTTGACATTATCTTTTTCCACATCTCCGGGGCAGTCTGATTATCTACATCCAGTTATTCCTGAATTGATGTGATATTCTCAGGAGACAAATCTTCAGAGTAAAAGTTAATGAGAAACATGTCCCATTTGTATAATGTGACCCATTTATGAGAAGAGTCAGACACGGGCCTTGTGAAGTCTTGATGAAATTCTGGGTTACCACCTATGCTAGTTACCCTTTTGACATATCAGAGAACCAGGATATATTATTATAAGGTACTGGGTAATTACTTTAGACATAGTTTCTTGGATTGATATTAGTTGTACCTAAAATAAAGGGTAAAATTGGCTTCTTCTTTTTTTTTTTCTTTTTGGTACCAGGGATTGAACTTGGGACCTTGCGCTTGTGAGGCAGGCGGTGGAACCACTGAGCTAAATCCCTGGTGCAAAATTGGCTTCTTTTTGACTCTAATCCCATCTCCTGCAAATAATTCCATGGTCCAGGAAAGCAAAATAAAATGTCTCAGACAATGAAGAGCTAAATGATCATTGTGTTGTGTAGACAAGCCCTCCTAAAACTAAGTGAAATCTTAGAGAAATTAAATATTCTTTCTTCAGAATGCTTCACCTTTGCACTCTGTCCTCACCAAATAAGCCACAAATGCATGGCATTATTATAAAAGTGACCTGATTAACTGTACAAAAATGTGAATAACAGCTCATTTAAAGTTATTAGTAGTGTGTGATTGTTCATTGGATACCTGCAATATATGACTACCTAAGCAAACATTCTATATTAATGGGTGCATTTCTTCCTCAGGTAGATACTCATATACTTTCCTAAATTTTTGGTATAGTTTATATAGTCATGAAACAAAATTTAGAGTGACTTCTAAAACACTTCAAATTTTATGTAAACTAGAAGAATTTCCTATATATTAATTAGACTTAAGGTCTACAGCTTGTGACCATCAATAATCAGTAGAGAATGGATCAAATTTCTACAGATCTATAGTGAAAAAAATAAATTAATGATGTTTTAGAAACCACATACTTACAGAATAGATAACACTTTTATTCATCGAAATAAACACTTATTTTTCTTCGCAATCCATGAACCATGAGGAACCAGCAGGAAATGGAAGACACAGAGGGTGGATACTAAGAGCCAAATGAATGTTTTCTCTTCATTGGAGAAAGGCTTGGTTTGAAGCATGTGAATGTCAGCCAGGAGAATTGTGGAACAATCTGGCATAGACATTAAGACCCATCAAGAGTTTAAACTTTCAAATGTGTAGTTGAGTTTGAAGTTCCACATATTATACGACCAAACTTTAACTGCTTTGAAAATGACAGGTTATTAATTTTTATACTCTTCTATTCCTTATCTTCTGTACTTCTGGAGTGATGAATTATTACATGTTTTAGACCACCCAAGTTTCTTCAGAGTATATACTGTTCATGAAAAATGAGAGAATGATGTGATAGTCTGTTATACAGAGAAGGGGAACCTAATCTCGGAGAAGAACAAAAAAGTTTAGAGAAAGTTCAGTTTATTTTAAGCCCAGGGGAAGTATATTCTTGCCAATTTTATTTACTAAAATAAGTATAGATATATAATATCAGAAAACATCTTCATAATAATAAGCGACATGCACCAAGATTTTTTTTTTTTGCTTCAAGTCTTTTATTGGTACAATTTAGGTATACGATACAGTTACATTTATCATTGGGTACTTGTACCTGTACATGACGTATCTTGGTTCTTATTTTTCCCCATAACCTGTGCACCCCTCACCCCCTCCACCCTTCCTTATTTACAGAGACTTTGTTTCCATTTTTTCCTTTTCTCATAATTTTTCCATTCCTTTCTTTCCTTTGCCCTTCCCCTCCCACTTTCCCTACCCCTTTGGTCCTTTTCTTCCTATTTCAAATTATCAATTATTCATTTAAGCATTTTAATCCTTAAACTTTCAGTTTCTCATACCAGAGAAACTATTCGATATTTTAAACATGTGTCCTATTTATTTCACTTAAGAGTATGGCCTCAATATGCATCCATTTATCTATAAATGTCTCTAGTTTCTCATTCTTTATGGCTGAGTAGTACTCCGCTTTATAAAAAACCACATCTTCTTTATCCAATCTCCAGTGGATGGGCAGTTGGTCTGTTTTCAAGCTTTCGGTATTACAAACTGTGCTACTATAAACATGGGTGCACATATATTGCTGTGGCATGATTCTTTTAATTCTTTTGGGAAGATACCCAGTAGGGGAATAGCTGGGTCAAATGAGATCTCTAGTCCTAGTTCTTTGAGGTGTCTCCATACTGACTTCCACAGTGGTTGCACCAGTCTGCACTCCCACCAACAAAGGAGAAGGGTTCCTTTCTCCCCTCACCCTGGCCAGCATTTCTTATTGTTTGATTTCTTGACAGCAGCCATTCTTTCTGGGGTGACATGGAATCTCAGTGTTGTTTTCATTTGCATCTCTCGATTGACCAGTGAAGTTGAACATTTTTTTATATGTTTATTTGCTGCTTTTACTTCTTTGTCTAAGAAATATCTGTTCATTTCAGATGCCCATTTTTGGGTTGGGCCTTTAAATTTGGGGGGGAGTCTGATTGTTTTCAGTTCTTTATATATTCTAGATAGTAGTCCCTCATCTGAGGTACAGCTGCTAAAATTTTGTAGGTTGGTGGTGGTTTCTCTTGCAGTGCAGAAGCTTTTTAATAAGAAGATATCCCCGTTGTTGATTCTTTCTGCTAGTTAAAATATTACTGAGATATTTTTCATAAAGTCTTTTCCTAAGCCAACATCTTCAAGAGTTCTACCTAACTTATCTTCCAGCAAGTTTTGTCTTTCTGTTTTAATACTTAGATCTTTAATCCACTTTGATTTATAAAATTAGATAGGGGCCTAGTTATAATTTTGGAAGGTTGAAATCCACTTTTTCCAACACCATTTATTAAATAGCCTATATTTCCTCCAGTGAGGGTGGTTAGCTCCTTTGTCAAAGATGAGGTGGCTGAGTATGTCTGGAATTCTTTCTGCACCTTCTAAAGTATTCCACCAATCCTCAGGTCTATTTCTTTGCCAGTAGCATGCTATTTTTATCACAGTAGCTTTGGAGAATATATTCAAGTTGGGGAATGTGATACCTACCCCCTGCCATATCTCTGTTGCCTACAATTGCTTTTGCTATTCTAGGTCTCTTCTGGCTCAAAATGAATTTTTGGATTGTTTTTTCTTTTTTAAATTTTATTTTATTGGTGCATTTTATGAATAAAATATAATGACATTCATCATTGGAAATTTTCCCCTTTACATAATCTCTCTTGGTTCTTGTTTTTCCCCCTTCCCCTGCCCTCCCTTCAACCCCTCCATTCCTCCCTATTTACAAAGGCTTTGTTTCCATTTTTTCATTTTCTCATATTAATTCCATTCCCTTCTTTCCTTTCTGCTACACCTCCCAATTCTCCTTCCCCTTTGCTCCTTTTCTTCCTATTTCACATTATCTATTATACCTTTTAGTCCTTATTTACGCTTTCAATTTCTCACACTAGAGAAACTATTTGGTATTTAAACATGTGTGTCCTATTTATTTCACTTAAGAGTATCGCTTCAATGTGCATCAATTTAGTTATAAATGTCTCTAATTTCTCATTTTTTATGGCTGAGTAGTACTCCATTTTATTAAAAAAATTTTTTTCTTAAAAAAAAATGTCCAAGGTTTAGGTATTACAAATTATACTGCTATTAACATGGGTGCACATGATACACTGTGGTGTGATACTTTTAATTCTTTGGGGAAGATGTCCAACAGGGGAATAGCTGGGTCAAATGAGACTTCCAGTCCTAGTTCTTTGAGGTATCTCCATACTGATTTCCACAGTGGTTTCACCAGTCTACACTCCCACGAGCAGTGAAACAGGGTTCCTCTTTCCCCACAGACCTGCCAGGATTTGTTACTGATTGATTTCATGATAGCAGCCATTCTTTCTGGAGTAAGGTGTAATCTCAGCATTGTTTTCATTTTCATCTCTCAAAAGACCAGTGATATTGAACATTTTTTCATATTTATTTGCTATTTAAACTTCTTTGTATGAGAAATGTTTGTTCATTTCAGATGTCCATTTTTTGATTGGGTCTTTAAATTTGGGAGGTCTGATTTTTTTAAGTTCTTTATACATTCAAAATAGTAGACCTTTGTCTGAGGAACAACAGGTGAAAATTTTTTCCCACATTGTAGGTTGTCTCTCACACTGTTGGTGGTTTCTCTTGCTGTGCAGAAACTATTTAATAGGAAGAGATCCCACTTGTTGATTGTGCTAGTTCACAGGCAACTGAGGTTTTGTTCATAAAGTCTTTTCCTACACCAATGTCTTCAAGAGTTCTACTTAACCTCTTTTCCAGACAGTTCAGCCTTTCTATTTTAATATTTAGATCTTTAATCCATTTTGATTTTAGTTTAGTGCATGGTGAGAGATATTTGTCTAATATTAATCTTTGGCAAGTCAAAATCCAATTTTTCCAGCACCATTTATTAAAGAGGCTATCTTTCCTTCATAGGGGTATTTGAGACCTTTGTCAAAGATGAGGTGGCTGAGTGTGTCTGGAGTTCTTTCTGCATCTTCTAATCTGTTCCACTGATCCTCAGGTCTGTTTCTTTGCCATTAAACATGCTGTTTTCTATCACAGTAGCTTTGTAGTATAGTTTCCAGTTGGTGGTTGTGATACCCCCTGCCCTGTCTCTGTTGCCTAGAATTGTTTTTGCTATTCTGCGGTCTCTTCTTGTTCCAAATGAAGTTTTGGGTTGTTTTCTCAAGGTCCATGAAGTATGCTTCTGGCATTTCAATTGGGATTGCATTGAATCTATATAGCAGTTTTGGAAGTATGGCCATTTTCACTATATTATTGATCCTTCCTGCCGAGGAACAAGGGATGTCTTTCCATTTTCTTATATCATCATCAATCTCTTTTTCAGAGCCCTATATTTTTCTGAAAAGAGGTGTTTGCTTTCTTTTGTTATGTTGATTCCTAGGTATTTCAGTTTCTTGGATGCTATTGTGAAAGGAATTGTTTGCTCTATTTCTGTCTTAGTGAGTCTGTCCTTCCTGTAGAGGAAAGCTATTGATTTTTATGTGTTGACCTTATATCCAGCTATTCTACTGAACTTGTTTATTAAGTCTAGAAGACTTTTCATGGCATTCTTGGGGTCTTCTATGTAGAGTATCATGTCATCTGCAAATAATGACAATTTGACTTCATTTCCTGTCTTTATTCTTTTTATTTCTTTCTCTTGTCTAATTGGCGTGGCTGTTTCCAAAACTATATTGAACAGTAGTGGTGATTGTGGATTTCCTTGTCTTGTTCCTGATTTTAGTGTGAAGGATTTCAGTTTTTGATTATTTAATATGGAGTTGGCTGTTGGTTTTTCATAGATGGCTTTTATCAGACTGAGGTAGAGAAAGTCTATTCTGATTTTTTGTAGGGTTTTTATCATAAATGCATGTTGGATTTTGTCAAATGCTTTTTCTGCATCTATCGAGATGATCATATGGTTTTTGTCCTTGGCTCTATTGGTATACTGTATTACATTTATTTATTTGCATATGTTGAACCATCCCAGCATCCATGGGATGAATCTCACTTAGTCAGGGTGTATGATCTTCTTGATGATTTTCTGCATTCTGTTTGCCAGCATCTTATTAAGGATTTTTGCATCTGTGTTCATTACTGAGAGTGGCCTATAGTTCTCTCTTTCACTTGGGTCTTCCTCTGTTTTGAGGATCAAAGTGATGCTTGTTCCCAGGAATGAATTTGGTAGTATTGCTTCCCTTTCAATTTCAATGAAGATTTTAAACAGTAGTGGCAGTAGTTCCTCTCTAAATGTCTTGTAGAATTCAGCAGTGAAGCCATGAGCACTGAGGCTTTTCTTAGTTGGTAAGGTTTTAATTACACTTTCAATTTCATTGATTGATACTGGGTTGTTTAGAATTTTTAGTTCTTTTTTGTTCAACTTTGGTAATTCATATACATCTAAGAATCTGTCCATCTCTTCTATGTTTTCCAACTTATTGGCATATAGTTTCTTGAAGTAAGTATTGACGATCCTCTCGATTTCTGCTGGGTCTGTTGTAATTTCACCCTTTTCATTCCTAATTGCATGGATTTAGGACTTCTATTTCCTTTTTCTGATAAGGTTGGGTAAAGGTTTGTCAATTTTGTTGATTCTTTCCAAGAACCAACTCTTGGCTTCATTGATTTTTTTGTACCATTCTCTTTATCTCCATTGCATTGATTTCTGCTCTGATCTTTATAATTTCCTCCCTTCTATGAGGTTTGAATTTGTCCTGCTCTTCTTTTTCTAGAAGCTTGCTGTTCAGCACCAGATTGTTTAATTGGGCTAGCTCTGTTTTCCTAATATGACCATTCACTGCTATGAATTTCCCTTGTAAGCAGACTCCTTTCCTTGCATCCCATAGATTCTGATATATTGCATCGTCATTATAATTTAATTGAAGGAACTGTCTGATTTCTTGTTTAATTTCCTCTGTGAGCCATTGGTTATTCAGAACCATGTTGTTCAATTTCCATGTGTTTATGAAATTTTTGCAGTTTCTTTTGCTATTGATCTCCAATTTCATTGCACATTGGTCTGATGATATCCAGGGGTTAAGTTCAATTTCTTTCCACTTATTTAAACATGTTCTATGAGTGAATATGTGGTGTGTTTTGGAGAACAACCCTTGTAAAGCTGAAAAGAATGTGTATTCTGATTTTGTGGGGTGTAAAACTCTATAAATATCTGTTAAATTAATTCCTTCAAGAGTTCAATTGAATTCTAGTATTTCAGTACTTACTTTTTATCCAGCTGATCTATCTATTTGTGACATCAGGGTATTGAGATCCCCCACTATTGTATTAGTGCATATATGATTTTTCATGTCTGTTAGTATTTGTTTTATATAGTTGGGCACACTAGTATTTGGTGCATATATATTTATGATTGTCATCACTTCCTCTTGGATTGTTCCCTTTACAAGGGTGTAGTGTCCTTCTTTGTCCTTCTTAATCAGTGTTGTTTGAAATAGACTTGATTGGCAAAGAGGAGAGCTACTCCTGCTTTTTTTTTGCTTCTGGTGACATGGCATATTGTTTTCCACCCTTTAATATTCAGTCTATGGGTTTCTTTTTGAATTATGTTTCTTGCATGCAGCATATTGTTGGGTCTTGCTTCTTGATCCATTCTGCCAGTCTGTTTCTTTTGATTGGTGAATTGAGACCATTAACATTGATGGTTATAACTGATACATATGGACTTATCATTGTCATGAGTTTTTATTTTTGTTGGATTCTCTCCATTTGCATTTAATTTCTTGTTGCACCCAATAGATTCATTCTGCTGTGATTCCTGGGATTAAGATCCTCACTGTCTTTTCCTAGGATATTGTCTAAAATTTTTTGGAGTGCTGGTTTGGTATTCATGAGCACCTAAGGTGGTCTTTGTCATAAAAGTATCTTATTTCTCCATCAATTTTGAAAGATAATTTTGCAGGGTACATCAATCTGGGTTGGAGGCTGTTTTCCTTTACGGTTTGGAATATGTCACTCCAAGATCTTCTTGCCTTGATGGTTTGCGGTGATAAATCTGCTGTGATTCTGAAGGGCTTTCCTTTCTATGTGATTTGTTTCTTTTCTCTAACCACTTGTAGAACTTTGTTCTTTTGGATTTCTGGAATCCTAGCTATTATATGCCTATGTGTAGATTTTTTTTGATCAAGGATAGTTGGAGTACTACATGCCTCATTTATTTGCAGGTCAAGTTATTTTCCCCTACTTGGGAAGCTTTCTGCCATTACTTCTGTGAGAAGTTTTTTATGTCATCTGCAATCTCTCCTGTTTCTTCATTGACTCTGATCAGTTTTATGTTATTCTTCTTTGCATCATCTAGCAGCTGCTGGAATGATTCCTCCTGGTTCCTTACAATTTTAAAGCAATTTTTCTTTTCCTGGTCACTAATTGCAATCTTATCTTCTATAACTGAAATTCTGTCCCCACCTTGGCTCATTCTGCTGTGTAGACATTCAGTGGCATTTCTAATCTCCTGAAATCTATTTCCATCTGTTTTATGGATTCCATTTGTTTCCCATGTTGGGATTTCATCATGTCCCTCAGCTCCTCTCTAGATTTATTTATCATGTGTTGCACTATGGGCACAGTCTCTGCTGTTATCTGAGAAATTACTTCTGATTTCATTTTTTCCAGATCTTCTTTTATTGCCAATTCAGGGAGTCCAGGTGTTTGAGTATCAGAGTGTTTCATCTCGTTTCCCTTTGGGGTTGCTGTAGGTGATCTGGAAGTCTGGTTTTGATGCTTGCTTATGTGTCTTCTCATTTCGAAGTGTGTGTGTGTGTGTGTGTGTGTGTGTGTGTTGGCTCACCTCCTCTGTCTGTGCTGGGAGCAGTGGTATGGAGGCCCTGAAGCCTCCTCTGCACTGAGAGTGGTGCTACTATGGCCCAGAAGCCTACTCTGCCTTGGAAGTGGGGGTATGGTGGCCCGGAATCCTCCTCTGTGCTTCTCTGAACTGGTAGTGTTGGTAAGGTGCTGGGAAGCCTCCTCTGCATTCGGAAAGGTACTACAGTGGACCAGAAGCCTCCTCTGTCCAGGCAGTGGTGCTAAGGCAGCCCAGAAGGCTCCTCTGTACTGGGAGTGGTGCTACCATGACCTGACTCCTCCTCTGCACTGTGAGCAGTGGTTCAGTGGCCAAGAAGCTGCCACTGTGCTCTGGATTGTTTTTTCTAATTCTGTGAAATATATTTTTTTAATTTCAATTGGCATTGCATTAAATCTATATAGCAGGTTTGGAAGCATGGCCGTTTTTACTATATTGGTTCTTCCTACCCAGGAACAAGGGATGTCTTTTTATTTTCTTATATCCTCTTCAATCTCTGTTTTCAGAGTGCTGCAGTTTTCAGTATAGAGGTCTTTTGCTTCCTTTGTTAAATTGACTTCTAGATATTTCACTTTTATGGATGCTATTGTTTCCCTAATTTCTCTCTCAGTGAGCCTGCTATTTGTGGACAAGAAGGCTATTGTTTTGTGTGTGTTGACCTTGTGTCCAGTTACTCTGCTGAATCTGTCAATTAAGTCTAGAAGTCTTTCGGTGGAATTTTTTGGGTCTTCTATGTAAAGTATCATATCATCAGGAAATAATGAAAGTTTAAATTTTCCTTTCCTATCTTTATTCCTCTCATTTCTTTCTCTTGTTTAATTGCTGTGTCTATTGTTTCCAGAACTATATTGAACAGGAGTTATGATAGTGGACCTCTTTCTCTTTTTCCTGATTTTATTTTTTTTGCTTAAATTCTTTTATTGGTACATTTTAGGTATACAATACATTTTTATTTATCATTGGGAGCTTGTACCTATACATGATGTATCTTAGTTCTTATTTTGCCCTCATTAGCTGTGCTCCCTTCCCTATTTACATAGATTTTGTTTCGATTTTTTTTTCTTTTCTCATAATTTTTCCTTTCCCTTCTTCCCCTTCCCGTTCCTCTCATGCCACCCCTACACCTTTGGAATTTTTCCTATTTCAAGTTATCAATTATTCAATTTAATCCTTTTAATTCTTATTTACACTTTCAGGTTACCACACTATAGAAACAATTTTGAATTTACACACGTGTGTGCTATTTATTTCACTTAAGAGTATGGCCTCAATATGCATCCATTTAGGTATTAATGTCTCTAGTTTCTCATTATTTATGGCTGAGTAGTACTCCATTTTATAAAAAAAACACATCTTCTTTATCCAGTTTCCAGTTGATGGGCACTTAGGCTGTTTCCAAGCTTTAGCTATTACAAACTGTGCCACTATAAACATGGGTTCACATATATCCCTGTGGTATGATTCTTTTAATTCTTTTGGGAAAATACCCAGCAGGGGCATAGCTGGGTCAAATGAGACCTCCAGCCTTAGTTCTTTGAGATATCTCCACACTGATTTCCATAGTGGTCACAGCAGTCTGTACTCCTACCAAAAATGGAGAAGGGTTCCATTCTCTCCACACCCCCATCAGTATTTGTTATTGGTTGATTTCTTGATAGCAGCCACTCTTTTGGGGGTGAGGTGGAATCTCACTGTTGTTTTCATCTGCATCTCTTGAATGACCAGTGAAGTTGAATATTTTTTCATATGTTTATTTGCTGCTTTTACTTCTTTGTCTGAGAAATGTCTGTTCATTTCAGATGCCCCTTTTTGAATTGGGTCTTTGAATTTGGGGCTATCTGATTTTTTTCAGTTCTTTATATATTCTAGATAGTAGACCTTTGCCTGAGGTACAGCAGATAATAATTTTTCCCACATTGTAGATTGTCTGTTAGCGCTGTTGGTGGTTTCTCTTGCAGTGCAGAAGCTTTTTAATAAGATGAAATCCCAGTTGTTGATTCTTTCTGCTAGTTCTCATGTTATTTAGGTTTTGTTCATATAGTCTTTTCCTATGCCAATATCTTCAAGAGTTCTATCTAACATATCTTCCAGCAAGTTTTGTGTTTCTGTCTTAATATTTAGATTTTTAATACACTTCAATCTTAGTTTAGTGCATGGTGATAGATATGGGTCTAGCTTTAATGTCTAGCATGTTGAAATACAGTTTTTCCAACAGCATTTATTAAATAAGCTATCTTTCCTCCAATGAGGGTGGTTGGCTCCTTGGTCAAAGATGAGGTGGCTGAGTATGTCTGAAGTTGTTTCTGCATCTTCTAATCTATTCCACTGATCCTCTAGTCTGTTTCTTTTTCCTCGAGTGCCATGCTGTTTTTATCACAGTAGCTTTGTAGTATATCTTCAAGTTGGGTATCGTGATACCCCCAACCATGTCTGGGTTGCCTAGAATTGCTTTTGCTATTCTAGGTGTCTTCTGGTTCCAAATGAATTTTTGGATTGTTTTCTCTAGTTCTGTGAAGTATATTGTTGGAATTTCAATCAGCATTGCATTAAATCTATATAGTAGTTTTGGAAGTATGGTCATTTTCACTGTATTAGTTCTTCCTACCAAGGAACAAGGGATGTCTTTCCATTTTCTTATATCCTCCTCAATCTCCTTTTTCAGGGTGCTGTAGTTTTCAGTGTAGAGGTTTTTTGCTTCCTTTGTTAGACTGATTCCTAGATATTTCATTTTTTTGGAAGCTATTGTAAAAGGAATTGTTTCCCTAATTTCTCTCTCAGTGAGTCTTCTATATGAGTACAAGAAGGCTATTGTGTTTTGAGTGTTGACCTTGTATAGCTACTCTACTGAATCTGTCAATTAAGTCTAGAAGTCTTTTGGTAGAGTTTTTTTGGGTCTTCTATGTACAGTATCATATCGTCAGCAAATAATGACAGTTTAACTTCTTCTTTTCCTGTCTTCATTCCTTTTATTTCTTTCTCTTTTCTAATTGCTGTGGTAATGTTTCCAGAAGTATATTGAACAGGGGTGGTGATAGTGGGTATGCTTGTCTTGTTCCTGACAATAGCATGAAAGTTTTCAGTTTTTGATCATTTAGTATGATGTTGGCTGTTGGTTTTTCATAGATAGCCGTAATCAGGTTAAGATAAAGACCTTCTATTCCAATTTTTTGTAGGTTTTTTTTTTTTTTTTTTAACCATGAGTGGGTGTTGAATTTGGTCAAATGACTTTTTTGCATCTATTGAGATCATATGGTTTTTCTCCTTGACTCTGTTAATCTAGTGTATTACATTTATTGATTTACGAATATTGAACCATCTTTGCATCCCTGGGATAAATCTGACTTGGTCAGTATACATGATCTTCTTGATGACCCTCTGTATTCTGTTTGCCAGTATCCTGTTGAGGATTTTTTCATCTATGTTCATTAGGGAGATTTGGCCTGTAGTACTCTTTTTGGGTTGGGTCTTTTCCTGGTTTTGGAATCAAAGTAAAACTTGCTTCCAGGAATGAATTTGGAAGCCTTGCTTCTCTTTCAATTTCCTTGATGAGTTTAATGTGTAATGGCATTAGTTCTTCTTTAAATGTCTGGTAGAATTCAGCATTGAAGCCATCAGGACATGGGATTTTCTTTGTTGGTAAATATTTTATTATATTTTTAATTTCACTCATTGTAATTAGGGTGTTTTGAATTTCTATATCTTCTTCATTTAACTTTGGCAATTCATGTGTTTCTAGGAATCTGTCCATTTCTTCTGTGTTTTCTGTTTTATTAGAGTACAGGTTCTCTAAGTATGTAATGATGATCCTCTGGATTTCTGCTTGGTCTGTTGGCTCTTATTTCTTTTCCCCCCTTTCCCTTTAGTTTCTTACCTTGTCTGTTGGCGTCCCTCTGTTGGGCCTCATGGAGTTGTGACCTTTGTTGCCTTTTTCTAGGATATTGCTTTGAATTGTTTGGAGTGCTGGTTTGGGGTCCATGAAATTTCTCAGGTATTCTTTGTCATGGAAGTATCTCATTTCCCCATTGATTTTGAAAGATAATTTTGCAGAATACAACAGTCTAGGTTGGATGTTATTTATTTTAAGGCTCAAAATACTTGATTCCGGGCTCTCCTTGAGTTGAGGGTTTGTGTTAAGAAGTCTGCTGTGATTCTGATGGGCTTTCCTTTATAGTTGATTTCTTTCTTTTCTCTAACTGCCTGTAGGATTTTGTTCTTCTATTTGGGTTTCTGGGATCTTGACTATTATATGTCTAGGTGTAGAATTTTTTTGCTCATGGCTAAGTGAAGCTTTATATGCCTCACTTATCTGTATGTCCGATTCTCCACCTCTGTCTGGGAAGTTTTCTATTACGTCTGTGAATGCTTTATTAATTTCAATTGTACTTTCTCCTGTTTTTTCTTGTGGACTCCTATCAGTCTTATGTTATTCTTTGTATCATCTAGGAGCTCCTGAATTGATTTCTCATGGTCCCTTACTATTTTTAAGAAATCTCTGTTTTCATGGTCCTTCATGGCAATCCTATCTTCTATATCTGATATTCTATCTTCAGATTCTCTTAATCTGCTCTGCATGCTTTCAATGGAGTTTTTAATCTCCTAAATATCTGTTTCAATCTGTTTCATGGATTCCATTTCTTTCTTATGTTGGGTGATCATGGTTTCCAGCATGATTCTGAGCTCATCTATTTTTTTTATCAGTTTCTGTTCTAGATCCTCTAATCATGTTTTTCACTCTGCTCACCATCTCTGTAGTTATCCGGGAGATTATTTATGCTTTGAATTTTTCTAGAGCCTCATTCATCTGTTTTGTTACTTCCTGTGCTATCAGTTCAGGGTGCCCAGGTGGTTGATTAATTTCCCCCAGAATTTGCCTTTTGCAGGGTGGAAGTCTGAGTTTGTGACTTGCTCAAATGTCTTCTCATTTTTGTTTTTGGTACTGTCCTTGGTTTAGTTCTTGGGATGATAATTTGAAGTTGCTTATTGTAAGTATCTTTGTTGATGTATTTTGAACCCTTATGGAATGATTGCTTCTCAGAGGTGTCTTCCAGATATAGCTGGTCTTTAGGTTTTGAGTCTTTAATGGCTCTGAAGCTGTCTCATTTTCATTATACCAGGAAGGACAATTGATTAGATCAATCATAATACCTTAGCCCAAGTGATAAAATCAGCAACACCATAGCATCAGATGCATCATTAGAGAATGACAATTTGTGGTAGTTATTAATCTATCACCTTTAAAAATGAAGGGCCTCCTTCAGGGTATGCCTTGGCTGTCACAATAGAAAATGTGGGCAGCAGTGTGCAGTTATAAGTCAATGGATCTCAGTAAGCTAGTCCCAGACCCATGAGATTCAGGTAGATTTCTGGCTCCCTGTCCCCCTGCAGGGTTGCACTCTGCAAGGTTCTATTGCAGGTTTCAGCTGCCTTTTCCCCTGAAGAAAGTCCAGGGTCTGATGGGAGCTGATGATCCCTCCAACTCACCAAGCATGGTGGTCTGGTGTGCCTTTATTGCAGAGATTCTCTTCACTTCTCCAGTGGGCTTGTTTTCATCATGGAGACTGAGAGAGGCCCTCTCTCTGTTGTTCACTTCTGCAGCTCAGGACAATCTCTTTTATGTCCCCCTTTGCCTCTGCAGTGTGGAAGCAAGTAGCTGCACAGCCAGAAGGCCAGAGGTGAGGAATGGGGCTGTTGCTGGAGGTGCCTGTGTGGCTAAGCCAGGGCTGGTGGGCATGCCTGGGGGGGTCTTCCTCACCCTGTCTTGGTCACAAGCTGGTGGAGCAAGCTGGAGGAAGCAGGTTCCAGTCAGGCTGCAACTGCTCAGCCACACTTGGCCCTGCTTGGCCCCTCTCAGCCAAGCTGGAGCTAGTGGGCCTGCCCAGGGGGGTCTGCCTCACCCTGTCTTGGTGGCAAGCCTGTCTTGGTCACAAGCCTGTATTGGTTGCAAGCTGGTACAGCAAGCCAGAGGAAGCTGGTTCCAGTCAGGCTGCAACTGCTCAGCCCCAC
The DNA here is from genome assembly GCF_053883595.1 of Heterocephalus glaber. NCBI lineage: Eukaryota > Metazoa > Chordata > Mammalia > Rodentia > Bathyergidae > Heterocephalus > Heterocephalus glaber. The sequence goes on from NW_028258358.1 coordinate 973,106, forward strand.
TCCTCTTGTTCCTGATTTAAGCATGAAGGTTTTCAATTTTTGACCATTTAGTATGATATTCACTGTTGGTTTTTCATAGATAGCCTTAATCGGGTTGAGATAAAGACCTTCTATTCCAATTTTCTGTAAGGTTTTTATCATGAATGGGTGTTGAATTTTGTCAAATGCTTTTTTTGCATCTATGGAGATATTCATATGTTTGTTGTCCTTGGCGCTGTTAATATAATGTGATACACTTATTGATTTATGTATGTTGAACCATCCTTGCATCCCTGTGATAAATCCAACTTGGTCAGTGTGTATGACCTTCTTGATGACTCTCTGTATTCTGTTTCTCAGTATCTTGTGGAGGATTTTTTCATCTATGTTCATTATAGAGACTAGCCTGTAGTTCTATTTTTAGTTGGGTCTTTTCCTGGTTTTGGAATGAAAGTAACACTTGCTTCCAGGAATTAATTTCAAAGTATTGCATTCATTTCAATTTCATTGAAGAGTTTAAAGAGTAATGATGATAGATCTTCTCTAAATGTGTTTTAGAATTCAACAGTGAAGCCCTCGGGACCTGGGCTTTACTTTGTTGGTAAATTTTTAATTAAGTTTTCAATTTCTCTGATTGCAATTGGAGAGTTTAGAATATTTATATCTTCTTTTAACTTTGGCAATTCATATGTATCTAGGAATCTGTCCATTTCTTCTGTGTTTTGCATTTTATTAGAGTACAGTTTCTCAAAGTAGGTATTGATGATCCTCTGGATTTCTGCTGGATCTCTTGTGACTTTACCTTTTTTGCTGTTAAGTGCATGGATTTGAGCCTTTCCTTTCCTTTTTTTTTGATAAGGTTGGCTAAAGTTTTATTGATTTTATTTATTCTTTCAAAAAAACAACTCTTTGATTCACTGATTTTTTTGTATCATTCTCTTAGTCTCCATTGCATTAATTTCTGCTCTGATCTTTATAATATTCTGTCTTGTATGATCTTTGGGTTTCTTATCCTCTTCTTTTTCTAGGTGCTTGAGGCCTGCATTAGGCTGTTTATTTGAGTTCTCTCTGTTTTCCAAATATGGGCATTCACTGCTATGAATTTCCCTCATAGAACTGGTTTTATATTGTCCTATAGATTCCTGTATGGTGTACTGGCATTATCATTTACTTGTAGAAACTGTCTAATTTCTTCTTTAATTTCCTTTGTGACCCATTGGTTCAGGAGGATGTTACTCATTTTTCATGTGTTTGTGGGAGTTTTGCCATTTTTTATGTTATTGATCTCTAATTTTATTCCACTATGTTCTGATAATATACAGGGGGTAAGTTTAGTTCTTTTACATTTACTTAAATATTTCCTAAGAGCTAGCATGTGGTCTATTTTGGAGAATGACCTGTGTGCAGCTAAAAAAGAATGTGTATTCTGATTTTGTGGGGGTGTAACACTCTGTAAATATCTATTAAGTCCATTTGTTCAATAGCTTGATTCAGTTGTAGAATTTTGTTGTTGATTTTTTGTCTTGATGATCTGTCTATTTGTGATATTGAGGTATTGAATGGTGTATTGTGATAGTGGGGTATTCTAGAGCCTCTTTCATCTGTTTTGTTACTTCCTGTGCTATCAGTTTAGGGTGTCCAGGTTGATGATTGTTAGACTTTTCCACCTCATTTTCCCCAGAATTTGCTTTCTGTGGGGTGGAAGTCTGAGTTTGTGACTTGCTTAAATGTCTTCTCATTTTTGTTTTTGGTACTGTCTTTGGTTTAATTTCTGGGTTGATTGCTTATTATAAGTATCTTTTTTGCTTGTATTTAGAAATTTTATGGAATGATTGCTTCTCAGAGGTGTCTTCCAGATATATTTGATCTTTAGGTTTTGAGTCTCTAATGACTCTGGGACTATCTCATTTTCATTATACCAGGAAAGACAACTGATTAGATCAATCATAACACCTTAGCCCAAGGGATACAATTATCAACACCATAGCATCAATCACAGCTTAGAAAATGACAATTCATGGTAGTTATTAATCTATCACCTTTAACTGTGTGATTTAAATCAAAATCAAGGACCAATCCAACTTATGTTTATAATGAATAAACTCTTCAATATAGCAACTTTACCCTTTGGGATGGGGAGTTAGAAGGAGTTTGGGAGGGAGGGATAGATAGGTAGAAGTTTGGGGCAAGGTTATCAGTGAGGCCAGAGGATGGACGAAGTTCATGCAAACTCTAAGAAACAGTTAAAGACAAGAGGAAAAGATAGAATGAAAGAACAAAGGTGAGAACAGAACAACCTAACAGCTCTAGAGAGGCTAAATCTGTGTTTACTTTCCTTTAAAATTAATGGTAATTGAGAGGAGGAAAAAGAGAAGAAAAGAAAAATAAAGAAGAAATCCAAATTGGAGCCAGAACAGGAACAAATAGGGGGATGATGAACAATGTTGGTCAGTGAAAGAGTGAGAGAGAGAGAGAGAGAGAGAGAGAGAGAGAGAGAGAGAGAGAGAGAGAGAGAGAGAGAGAGAGAGAGAGAGAGAGAGAGAGAGAGAGAGAGAGAGAGAGAGAGAGAGAGAGAGAGAGAGAGAGAGAGAGAGAGAGAGAAAAGAAAGAAAAAAAGAAGAGAAAAAATTTGAAAAGAGTAGAAAAAGAAAAAAATTAAAATAAAAAATAACAGCAAAAGAAATAATTTTGCAAATAACAAATAAAAAATAAAAATGAAGGGCTTCCTTCAGGGTATGTGTCTGCTGTCACAAAAGACAACATGAGAAGCAGTGTGCAGACATAAGTCAATGAGTCTCAGCAAGCCAATGCAGACAGGTGAGATTCAGGCAGATTTCTCTCTTCAGGTCCCAAGTTGAGCTCCCTGTCCTCCTGTATGGTTGAACTCTGCAAGGTTCTACTGCAGGTTCCTGCTGCCCTTCCCCTGAAGATATCGTCAGGTCCAATGGGAGGTGATGATCCCTCCAACTTACCAAGTACGGTGGTCTGGTGTGCCTTTATTGCAGAGATTCTCTTCACTTTTCCAGTAGGGTTCAGATTTTTTCAAGGAGCCTGAGAGAGGCCCTCTTTCTGTCATTCACTTCTGCTCTATCTTCTGGAGCTCAGCACAATGGCCTTTATGAACCCCTGTGCCTCTGTATTGTGGAACCAGGTAGCAGCACAGCCAGGAGGTGAGGAGCCTGCAGGCCCCCTTGTGGTTAAACTGGTGGCTGGGTGTGGGGTGAGGGTGGGATGGAGGGGGACTCCATGAGGCCAGCTGAGGTTTTTGCCTTTCGCCAGCTGTTACACAACAAGATCTTAATAGTTATCAAGTTCTATCTTGATTAATATCATTCATTATTTCAAATTAAAATATAAAGCATAGTCTTAGAATTATTACTCTCTTCATTTTAAACACATTAAAATTAGGACCAAGGAGAATAAATATCTTCCCTGAGATCATATTTTAGCAATATTTAAGCTTGAATACCAATCAAAACATTTTATATCCAGATTATATGTACTGAATCACTACTTGTGTGGTAAGGATTAGACTGAACAGTGGTAAGGATTAGACTGAACAGTGAAAAATATCTTCAGAACAAAAATTTAGAGCATTTGAACATTTTGAAAAAAGAGACTAAAATAATCAAACAAGGATACTTGGAATAAATGACCAATACATTGACTGTAAATATATTAGCTGTGTTGCTGCTATACAAAATACTTGACTTATAACATTTAAAGAAAGGGAGTTATTTAGTCATGGTTTCAGAGGATTTAGTCCATGTTTAGCTGTCTCCAAAGAAGAAATGCCCTGGTGGAAAGCTATGGTGGAAAAAAGCTACTCACTTCAGGAAGGATTGAAAACAAAATAGGGGAACAGCGCAAGAAAGGCAGCACTCAATGGCCAGATAAGACTACAAGTTCATGTCACAATGACTCATGTATAGACACACAGATATATGCTTTAATTGTATCTTAGGTAGCTCCCAATTGTTTTAATCAAGTTGACAATTTTCACCATCGCATTCCTTGGCTTTTAGTCTTGACAGTCAAACATATCTCCTTAAACCTTAATCTCCAAATAAAGACTAAAAAATTTGTAATTCTGCCTAATAATAAATAATGATCCTTGATTAACCAAAAATTTAATAATAACTTCTTCAAAGTCTCAATGTTTCAGCATTGCCTAAAACTTCAATTCAAAATCTCTTCTGAGATTCAAGGAATTGTGTTCCTCTGTAAAATTTTTTTAAAAAACTACTTAATCCAAAAATACAATGATAACAAGTAAACTTTCTGATTTAGAAAAGGAGAAGTAGAGGAAAGAAAAGAATCAAACCAAGGCAAGACTGAAAACTATTCCTATAGCTCTATTTCAGGTGTCATGGGCAGAGATGGGTAGACAGACCCTGCAGTCTTGGGCCTGACTCTCCTGACAGTGCAGAAGGTTGTGGAAGAATCAGATAGAGATCAAAAGCATAGAAGCAAGGTTGTACTTTTATTCAGTAAGCATGAAAGAGTACAGCTGCCTTCTCTCAGTGAAACAGGCAGGGTTGCCCGAAACAGAGCCACCATTGAAGGGGAGCTCAAGAGTTTGATTTTATAGTAGTCAGGGGGCTACCCAGTCTCTGGGCTAAGGGTGCCTCTACTTGATTGGCTAATTGGTTGATATGGCTTGTTATTAGGGAAGGGTCATGGAAGTTTTCACACCTTAGGGTCATTTTTTTTCTTGTCTTGATCTTAGCAAACCAAGCTTTGCAGGGTACAACATAAAGAATAAGCGTAACTACAGACCGTCAGGTTTTCACAGGTGGTTAAGCCTGTTCTGACATCCATCTAAAACTCCTTCAGGGGTAGGGGGAAATTCCTCATCTTTGCCTGGCTATGGGCCTCGATCCCTACACAGGAATCCAGAGTTAATGGCAATAAAATATGAGTTTTACAGAGTTTTGGCAGGCTTATCTCCCTGGAGCTTCTCTTGGGCTACCTCTGTCAAGACCTGCAGATTTTCTCAGCAGACCTACCACATTCCTGGCATCTTCAACTTTGTGAGTTATTAACTGCAACTCCACAGCTTCATTTCTACAGCTTCTCGTACCTCTAAGGAGCACATTGCCTGCCTGTCCCCTGAGAACTTCCTTTGAAATATGGGTGGGAGGCTACAACAGCCCACAAGACTTGCATTGTGCATGCCAGTAAAACCAGTATCTCATAAACAAGACCAGTGTTTTCCACACCACAAGCAGTCACCAACCTCTATTGACTATAGCTGCCACAGGTTCTGAGGCTGTGGATGGTTGAGCATGGTAAAATGAATTTCAGGGAACTATTTCCTTTTGTGGCCCATCTCTAGCAGAAGGTTCAAAGTATCTCTTCTCAAAGAGAACATTTACACTTTTGCACCCTTAAATCTGCCATGAGGGGGGTTTGGTAATTTTTAAGATGTTCTCAAAGCATCTTTTTTTTTCTTTTCCCTATTCAAAGTACTTGGTTTTATTTTCATAGAACTCTCTTCAGCAATCACTTCTTCTTTGGCCCCAACTGTCGCAATCTGCTTTTTACTCCTATTTCTAATTTTAAATCTGGCTAAAAACATCTGACAGTAACCAGGCCACAGCCTCAAAGTTGGGCTGTCTGAAAATTTCCTTCAAGAGGGCTGGGGATTTAGTTCAGTGATTCTGCCACCTGCCTCGCCAGCACAAGGTCCTGAGTTCAATCCCTGGTACTAAAAAAAGAAAAAAATATTTCCTCTATGAGATCAATTAGTCTATAGCTCTTAACTTCAGACTTCCACAAATTCTCAAAATAGGGGCAAACTTCCGAGAAGTTATTTGCTACAAAGTAATACACATGACTTCTAATATAATTCCAATTAAAGCCCCCATTTAAAACCTCACAAGCCTGTCCTTTATTGCCTGCATTTTTATCAGCATTCTGATCTTCTGAGTTTTGACAAAAATTGCAGATGAGGTTCTGCTTACAATACTGTAGAGGTTCTCTGGCCTGCATCTATAAACCTGTCCAAATACTTCCTGAAAACCAGTTCCAAAGGCTTCTGAACTATGTGATCATGTACAGTTAAAACAATTATGTTGCTTCTTGGTACCATTTTTTTGTATTAGCTTTCTCATAGAAAAAGTTCCTAATACCTGCAACTTAAAGGATGAGATATACATTTGGCTCATGATTTCAGTGGATTTATATCATGTTTTGTAGCTCCAAGACAGAAATATCATGATAGAAGGAGATGGTGGAACAAAACTACTCACTTCATGGTGGCAAAAAAGTATAGTACAGGGGAATCTCATGTAAAATGAAGTGGACAGGGACCAGATATAGACTTCAAGTTTACATCTCCAGGTCAATTTTAAAGGCACCCAGAATTGTGATTTATTGGTCTCCTATGTGGCTTCAAGAGCACAAATATAACAATTAAGCTAAGGCATTGTGGAAAGTAAAAAAAATATTATGTTCTGGAAATCAAGACAGATTCTGTTTTAAGGAGAATTACATATAAGTTATGAATTTGCTAAAAGCTGCTGAAAGGTTAAGATGATAACCTAGCAGAGATGTATGGGCTTTATAAAACACATTATTTGGTTTGTTTATTTATTTGTCAAGTTTAGCCTCATTGGTATGGTAAAATGAAGTACTTCTGAAACGGACAAGAGGTTATAGAAAGTATGGAAGTGAAATAAATGAATATAAAGTTTATGAGAAAGATTTCTTAAAGGATAAACAAGATGGTTTTGATATTATGGGACAAAAATAAATAGTCAAGGAAACTTTGTGTATTTGGGGACATATTGTAGCATGTTTGACTTCTATTGGAAATAATCTGGAGGACAGACAATACTAGATGCTATAAAATAGGGCTATTTCTAGGGCTTTGTAGTGTCAATAATCAGGCAATGCTGATATGCTAATTGCATAAGTGAACTGATTAAATTCAGAAGAAGAATCATTCATATGAGTGAGAAAATTAGAATATATGGGTAGAATCAAGGAAAAATGAGAGATTTTGGGATGGATTTTTAAAAACTGAGGCTCTTATTTTTTTCTATTTGTCAGCCAGGGTGAATTGTCAACTTCTACTTTTTTTTCTGTGGTCACATACATCTTCAAAGCCAGAAATCGTGGGTCACATAAATCTCATGTTTAAAGTCTCTCTTCTGTCATTTTTGCAGCATCTCTTTAACTTCCGTTTTTGTCATTAACTGGGAGAAAGCTCTGATTTTAACAACTCATATGGTTACACTGGATTCACCTAGTTAACCCAGAATAATCTTCTTAAGTATGGAGCCTAAGAAATTTGGGCTTTTCAATGAACATAAGAGGTAGTAATAGATAATGAGGTTCTATTGACAGTCATTGGACAAGCATGCATGGAAGGTAATGTCTCTCACAGAATAAGTTCTCTCAGGAGCTTATGGCTTAGGAATCTAATGGGAAAGATGGAAAACCAAATCATAGGTAAAAGAGAGATCTGGGGGGCTAACAAGCCTAGGTGATGTCACTCCGTAGCATGGGAGAGACTCTTCAGGTCAGGGAAAACTACAGTTCCCTGGCTTGTGGCTTTATAACTGTAAGGTCCTGAATTATCTGTAACAGTTATTTAACAATATTTTGTGGGGTAGGCAAAGCAGTATCCTCTTAAAAGCTTCAATTTCTTCATGTCTTGACTACTTTTTAAATAACCTTATGGGAATAAGTTGAGTTTAATGCTAATCAGCTTTTGACTCTGCAATGCAGAAATGAAGTAAAGATCAAATATACCACCCTTGGCTCATTTATGAGACAGTCTGTCATCTGACCCTAGCTTATAATCTAAATTATATATTATTTTATACTTGGATTTAAAGCCAATGATAAAACATATTTAAGGCCACTGGTCATCACAGAGGACAGACTAGGATTTTAAAGGCTATTTATAGCAAGTTTAACTATTTAATGGATAAATGACAGGAAAATGGATAAAAGAAGTTGGGTTGTTTTATCAGTTTTGTTAACTGAGTGATATTATGGCACCTTATGTGTCTCTGTGTAAAGTTTGGTATTAGCTACAAACATGTTACAAAGATATGTGAACAAGTGCTTCAGCAACCAATAAATAATGTCTGACTAGGGTGACATGCTACTATATATGTGATCTTCAAGTGAGGCGAGGAGTGACTCAGGTAAGAAAGAAATAAAAAAGCAGAATAGAGGCTAGGCTTGTAAGTTATCTTTGACTGGCAATAAGGTATCAAATTGTCCTGTGAATATCATGCAAATGGTGATTTGAGTATATTGAACCATCCTTATATCCTGGGAGAAAATCTCACTTATTTTGTTTATAATGCTTTTAACTTGCTATTGAAATATGTTTGCTGGTACATTTTGGGGATATTTGCATCTGTGTTCATCAGGAATATTGCCCAATAATTTTTTATTCCTGAAATCCATCACTATCTTTTATAAGTCATATTGTGTATATTTACTACCTTCATCTGTGGAAAAAGGTGAGTTGGTTTCCACTTGGTAGCACTCACCAACAGTATATAAGGTTTAGTATTGACTGAGGCAGTACATTCCAGTAAAAAGAAATTTTATTATTGCTATCAACCAAGACAGAAGCATCTCTTAATAAAAGTAGGCCACCTTTAAAAAGTACACAGGTAATTGCTTCTTCAATTAATCTTCTTCCCAAGACAGTAACCTCTTAGAGTGGGGGATAAGGCAGATAGAGAGGGAGAGCTTCATTATTTACATAGCACATTTTTATGGGAAATGAGGCTTAAAGTGAGAAGTGTATGAGATTAAAATTACAATTACTAACTTAATTATGTCTATAAAGTACTTTTTCATACCAGGTAATATAATCACAATAGTAGCAATACAGGGTGACTTTCATGCCAATGAGCATGTTCACTACCTCTGTGATTAATTATAATCTTATTTATTTATTTATTTATTTATTTTTTCCCATTAAGTTTGTTGGCACATTTTCAGTATAAAATAAAGTTACATTCATCATTGGGATCTTGTACCATTACATGAGTATCTTGGTTCTTTTTTCTTCCCCCTTCCCTTGCCCTCCCTTCATCCCCTCTACCCTTCTCTATTTGCAAAGACTTTGTTTCAATTTTTTTTCCTTTTTTCATATTTTTTCTTTTCCTTTTTTTCCTTTCCCCTACCCTTCCCACTTCCACTGCACCTTTAGACCGTTTCTTCCTGTTACGCAATATCAATTAAACATTTTTTAAATTACAATATCAAGATCTAGGAGACATTACCATAGATTTTACAGAATTTAAAAGGATATAGAAAGCATATTACAAAAATCTGTTTTGAAATAACTTTGACAACTTCTAAGAAGTACCTTGGAAGACAAATTAATGAAACTAACTCTGGAGGAAATAAAAAATTTGAATAGCACCTATTAAAGAAAGTATATTCCTAGCTTGAAAACCTACCTATACGACAACAGCAGGCTCAAATACATTTTAACTGATGAATTTTATCAAACAATTAAAGCAGCAAAAAGAAGGAATGCTTCTCCCCTCATTTTAGGAACTCGACATTGTGCTAATCCTAAAACTAGATAAAGATAATAGAAGAAAAAAGTATGAACATAGATAGGAATTTGCTTAACAAAACAAACTATTAGAAGTCAGATCTGACAATAGGTAGAAAGTGGTTTTGTTGTAGGGATGGCAGTGTTGGTTCAGCATTGGAAGATCCACCCCCAAAAGTCATCATTTTAACAGAATAAATGACAAAGCCATATGATCCTGTCACTAGTTGGAGAAAAAGTATTGGATTAAATACTACAGTTGTTTATGGTAAAAGCTATCAGAAGACTAGAAGTAGAACAGAACCTTCTCAACAGATTAAAGACATGTACGCCATACTTCCAGAGAGGATGTCTTATATGAATGGAGAAGATACAATGCTTTCTCCTTAAGGTGGGGAACAAGGGCAGATATGCTTACTCTTTATCTGTCCATTAAACTTTGAAACCTAGTCCCCACCAAAATAGTCTGGCAATAAAATGACATAATTAGGATAGGATTGGCAAGGTAGAAGCAAAATCTTTATATGTAGATGAAATGATCATCTACAGAGAAAATACTAAGAAATCTCTAGGAGCCCCTAGAACTTGTATTTGAATTTAGCAGGATTAGAAAACACAAGGTATATATAAAAATTCAGGTCTGTGTATACTTGGTATAAATGAAGAATTGGATATTGAAATTTAAAAGTTATGTAGGAGTACACAGGACCTAGAAAAGTTAAAAACAAAAACATTGTTGGAAGACGTTTAGTACCTAATTTTAAGACTTCTTCTAAAGCTACAGTAATCAAGGCAGTGTTGATGTAAGGAAAGACATATAGATCACTTGAATAAAACAGAGAATCTAGAAATAGAACCACATATACATGGAATCTGATACTGGTGATAAAGAAACCAAGAGCATGATTCATTTAGCCTATATAGACCTATTAATAAACTATCATTAAATAATGTATTATTTTATAGTGTCTTATTTTAGAAAGGTACCTAGTCAGATTAGGCAATTATAAAACTTTTGTCAAATTAATACATGTAGTTGGATTAAGAATTTGACTAACTCAACACTATACATATAGGGTCAATTATGTACAATTTTCTACAACAAGTATATGCTTAAACAGAATATGTTATGCTTCCAACTTCTTTGGTATCCTTGTACACTTTCATTTTATTTGTTTCAAGAAAATATAAAATAATACAATCAAGATAGATGTGAAGTTCTGTCTCTAGCTTTTTCTGTATTTTTGCCATAGAATAAAAAACAAAGATAAGTCAAGCCTAGGGAAAAAGGCTCTCTTGGATACTGTGAGATAATTCTATCAGCCACTGACATCATTTTATATGGATACAGTATTAGAATTCCCTTCAATAAGTTCTGATTTTAAGATAAGAAAAATTTGCAGGAAATATATAAAGAACATCTTTTCATTTGAATTTAGATACAGTAACAAATGTCACCAGATTGTTAGTTTTCTGTTACAGAAAAAAATACCTGAAATAATCAACTTGAAAGGAGAAAAGGTTTATTTTGGCTCACCATGGTTTCAGAAGTTTCAGTTCATGGTTGCTTGGTACTAGTGCTTTGGAACTGTGACAGCACAGTACATCACGGTGGGAATACTTGCCAGAGAAAGGCTGTTCACCTCATGATGTTCAGGAAACAAGAAGAGAGACAGAAAAGGGTCAATGTCCCAGTATCACTTTCAAGGCCTTATTTCCAATGACCAAACTTCCCTCCAGTAGGCCCCAACTCCTCCAAGTCATACACCTGTAATAAGGTCATGTAACAACAAACCATTTGTCCTAATGATGTGCGCTTGGCTAGACATGAAAACTTGGAGAGTATATAAACATGTCACTTTTCCTACTTTACAAAGTTTCATTAAAACTGAATCAAATTATAGTTATGAATAATGGACATCTATTTTTAACAAAATGAAATAATGGTAAACTTATAGGTATATAAACTGTGCCTCAGTTCACAAACTCAGTTCTCACCACGATTCTGGTCACAAACTCAACTGGTGAAAACTGTATCAAATTATTTGCAAATTATTTTACCAATTATATTTATGTCCTAGAGATGAAAAGACTCAAAAATTAATATTTTTCATGAAGCATGGAATTGTTTAGCATTAGAGACAACATGGAGTATATTAAAGATACCTAAATGAATCAATAGGCATTTTTGTTGAATCAGAAAATATGTTCATTACATGTACATTACAGAGAACCATCAAAAGATGCATAAATAGCTCTGCACTTCTAACAGTTATTCAATAGTTAAGGGCTGCTTTAAATTTATATCCTTCAAAAGTGCTGAAGTAATTCTTATTTAAATCCAGTCATAAAAAAGTTGCTTTAAATTTTATGCCAATTAAATAGTTCTATCAAAATCTCTAATTATATGAATAGATTTTTAAACTGAGTAATTTAATTTAAATTATAAAATAATCTAAAATCTAAATGTCCCTTTTCTGTAGTATTATTCTCATGTCTTTTTATGTGTTGAATTGTATTATTTGTTAAATTTACTCTCCTCTAACTTTATGACTCTAGTAATTAATCAAGTTTTAATGTAAGTATATTGGAGAATATATATATGAGTATTTTATGATCTGGGTCAGATATATTTATAATTTAATTTTATGATTATTTATATATTCTTTCTATGCAACATTTAAACAAATATCACAGAGAAAAAGTAAAAGGAACTTTATGTGCACAATTAATATTAGGTTTATATATTATGCTTTTCCTCAAAAAGTTTATGTTGAATAGTTCAAACAAAAAGAAAGGGAAATCAATATATAAATACTGTGAAGTAAAATTCATTATATATTATCTCATTTCATTTCATGATTATACCATTATATCACATGAGAGAAATAAAAAGACAAAAGAAAATTTTATTTTTTAGACTACAGTACTTGAGGAAAAAAGAATATTTCCAATGTGGGAAAATACATAGATTTTTGAAAAATATGTATATATTAAAAATTAAAAGCACAGCAAGCAAATGTTCTTTGGCAAAAATGAAGAGCTTATAGTAGCCAAGAATTTCTTTGGTTTAATTCCTGCTTCTCTTTGTGGCCACATCTGGGATTGATTTTTTTCTAAAGTCTCTGCCAAGCAAGCTAATGAAATGCTTCTCTGAATAGCTATTATTTGGTTTTCATATGTAAACAAATGGGTATATATTCCATATTGCAATTAAGATTTATCAAATTCTGCACATATCCTCTGAATATGTAGTACTATTATTAATATTTAGGCACATCTGTGTTATCCAGCCATATCTTTACCAATTGAAGAAATGCCAGAGCACATGAAACAAATATTTTTTCACCAATTCAGAAATTAGTCATCACTCAAAATTGTACCAGTAAGCACATTGAGTTTCTCTTTACAAACTTGTTTTAGATGCTTTCTTATTAATGAAATCTTTGATAGAATCACTTAGAAGAAATTTTCAAGTAAAAAGTACAACCAAACTATTTATAATATTCACTCAGAATTGAGCCAGTTTTGTTGAACAACTTACTAAAGTTTTTAAGGAGGCGCTGACATAAAACTTTAGAATTTCTGAAAAGTATACCTTAAAATTTATAAGATTTAGGTTTTTTGTGAGAATTATATCTCAATTTTTAGACATTTCAAATGGACTAAAATTAGGGAGTCACTGGCTTGTGGGTTTTAGGTAATCTCATCCATCTCATCCATTATCAAGAACAAGAATCTTTACTTTTTAAAATTAGGCAATAGATATACTTAAATACTCAATAGTCAATAAATATTTACTTTTGAATTAATATTAATTTTCTATAAAATGTTTTGTTTTCCATAAAGATAAAAAATAAAAACTTCATGTTAAATGACAAGTCAAACTTGCATGAAATCTGTATATATATTTCTATATCTCCATGTATAACTGTGCATATATCTATTTCAATCTTATATTCAAAACAAACTTTAATCCATTTATTTTGTGAATAAGACCCCAAATACATAATTAGCAAAAGCAAAAATAGTGAAGTAAAATCACATCAAACTATAAATCTTCTGCATTACAAAAGAAACGGTTAAAGGTGAATAACCTATAAAATGGAAAACAGTACTTACAAACTGTGCATCTAGGGAGGGATTAGCATGCAAAATATATAAGGAACTCAACGCAATAACAAAAAATAATAACACAAAAATAAACCAAATTTTAGCAAAGACCATAAATTTAAATAGATATTTTTCAAGAGAAGGCATACAAATTTAAAGCAAATATATAAAAAAGTACTCAACCACACTAATTATCGGGGAAAGGCACATCAAAATCAAAATGAGATATCACCTTAGTATATTTAGAATTGATACCACCAGAAAGACAAAAAGTAAATGCTGGCATTGATTTGGAGAAAGGAGAGCTTTTATATACTATTCATGGAAGTGTAAATTAGTACAACAATTATGGAAAACAATATAAAATTTCCTTTAAAAAGTAAAAATTAGAAATTTCATGTAACCAGGTATTCTACTACTAGGTATACATCCAAAGGAAATTAAATTATATCAAAGATATACCCTTATCTTTATTTAAACATTATTAACAATAAACAGTAGAGTGTATGGAATTAAAATATTCTTCAACAGATGAATGAAGAATACTATTTAGTTGAAACAAGAATGCAGTCCTGTCATTTGCAATAACATGGATGAATCTGAAGTACATTATGTTTAATTAAATAAGCCAGGAAAAGAAGAATGGATATCAGATATTCTTACTAATATATGGAATCCCAAAGGACTTATCTTATGGAAGTACAGTAGAGCTGAGAATGGTGCACATGCCTGTACTCCCAGTACTGGGGAGGCTGAAGCAGGATTGCTACAAGGTTTAGACCAACATGGGCAACGTAGTGAATTCAAGGCCAGCCTGTGCTACAAAGAAAGACTGTCTCAAAAAAACCAAACAAATAAATAAGCAAACAAAAACATACAGTACAGTGATTGTTAGAAGCTGGAGAGTGTGAAAAAAAGCAAAGTCTAAAAAGTTTTTTTTCTTTTTTCCCAATGGGTATAGAGTTACAACTTAGAAAAGAGGAATAAGTACTGGTATTCTATTTCACAGTACATTAACTATAGTTAATAGTATTTCATTGATTATTTCAAAATAGGCAGAAGTGAGGATTTTTGTTTGCTCACTACAAGGTAATGATAAATTTTTGAGATGATATGAATGCTAAATATGCTAATTTGATTATTACATAAAATATACATGTGTCAAAGCATCACACTTTATGCCATAAAAATATATATTTAGAATGTATCAATTAAAAACAATGTAAAATAGTATACTTCCTTTAAGGGCTATGAAATTCATTCTTTGATTTGAGGAATTAAAAAATTTAATTCTCAGGAAAAATTTAATGTTGAAAGATGACTTTTAATTAACTAGACGATGAGGGATTACAGGATGAGAAAGCATCTCACTAATTGGAGCAGGAATGCATTGACAAGGCAATATATGTGGAGGCCAAAGGAAAGCTTAGAGCGTGAAAGGAAAAGAATGGAGCAAGGGAGGGATTAATGGATGAAGGCTGTAACACGGAAAAAAATGTTTTAGCAAAATCTGAGGTTTAGAATGCTAAAATTTCCATTAAAACAAAAGTAAGATTTGTGGTCTTTAAAGACAGTAAAAAGGGAAGTCAATATAATGGCTATGCAATATTTTAAGTAGCATGCCACAGTATTTTACATATATGCAAATAAGATTAAGTAAAGTGATGAAAGGATGACAGTAGATAAATTAGGCCCACATGTTGATTTTTTTAGAAAATGAGCAAGAAGACGGTAAAAAGAGAGCCTTCTAGATTTCTGGTTTGTTTGATTAGGCAGATGGTGTTGCAATCAGAAGAGATAGAGATTCCTGGGAAAATAGCTATGTTTGGAGAATATGGGTGGGGAATGGTGAATTCTATTTTTGATATGTTAATTGTGTCCTTTTCTTTTTCTTTGTTAAATTAGAGTATCACAGCAGTTTTTTTGGTGGGATAAAGAAATTAGAAATAGCATAGTGCAGTACTGAAAAACATTATAAAAATAAAGAGATTTTATTTCTAAAAAAAGCTTAACATCAAATGTGAGGAATATTACTAAACATGAATTCTGTCTCTTTTTGATGCCAGGCACAGTGTTAACAATCTGACCTTGGATATGTCTCACGAATATCTCACTGATGGGAGTACTAACTACACATTAACTCTGTCTGTGCTGCAGTTTCCTTATCTAAACTTCCAGGAAAATGTTAAGAGTATCAAGTAGAGGAATGTATAATATGAAGTAATAAAAACACATATAAAATACTAAGCAAATATAGCTATTACAGTTCAAAAGATGGTAAGGTAAAATTGTTCATTAAACCATTGCTTAAAAAACAGACATTTCATTTTCTTTTCTAAAGAACAGTTCTTTCCTTTTCCTATAGGTAAAAGAATGAAGAATTTTCTTCAATCACTATACTGAATACTTTCCTGCCCCTAAGTAAAGCATAATGGCCAGGCATCCTCAAGAAGTCACATTCTGCTTACACAGAGTCACCAAGCAAAAGAAAAATCTATATAAACTTAATGTGAATAGTGTTTAGTCTGTGGAAGTAAAAAGATAAAAAAACATACATTTAGTGGCAATAAAGACACTTGCTGCATAAAGAAAAAAAAGCAAAACAAAATAACCTTGCCGCCTTTGCCACACTATTACTGCCTACTTATATGTGAATGAATAGAGAAGATAAAATTAACACTATCTCAGCAATCACAATACAAACGGTTGGGTTCCCATTTGATTCTAAACAAGTGGATAAAGGAAAACTACTTGATCTCTCAGTGTTTACTAATTTTTCAAGATTGAGACAGCATGCAATTAAACTTTGTTTCTCAATTCTTCCTATTTGGTGAAGGTTACTCATTGATTGCTTGATTTTCTAAAACTTTTCACTTATTTGATTTAAGCTCTTTGATAAAGAAATATAAAAATTTTTAATTCAAGAACTCATGGAGAGAAAGTACTAAAATATTAGCCTAAGTTATTATTTAAAAATAAATATTTTTGATTCAATAAATTGTGTTGCTTTAGGAATTATTAAAGTATAATTCTAGTGACTTTTAAAATTTAGAAATATAGAACTAAAAGTTTTATTATTTCATTTTCATATAAACATTATTTTAGCATGTCACTCCAAAGTGAAGAATATATTTTAACCACACCTACACACACACTACTTATTCAATGAAATGTATTTAATTGGTTTTCCTTTCTACCAAGAGATGAAAATAAAATTTTTAAAAGCTTGTAATTTTAAAGGGAGTGTAGGACATTGAAGATGAAATTTCTGCCTAAAATGTCCTTAGCAAGGTAAACTTGTGGGAGCATTTAGTCACATAATCTTTCAAAATCTTTCTAATAGTCTTTCAAAAGTTTACAAAAAATGTAAATGTGAGTTTGGCAATCTTGGGATAAGATAACATTATTATGCTATTTTACTGAAATATTTTCTCAAAGTACAATCTCTTCTTGAAAGTGGAAATATAATTTTCATAGTAAGATTATAAGCCATTTGTGAAAATTATTAAATGAATATTCTTAAAGTAATCAGAGATTTTAACTAGTCAGTTAAAATAATATAATGTTAAAGCACTACAGATTTATAAACTATTGGTAGATTTAGTTTTAAGAAAAAGAGACCAAAAACACGTGTTATACACTTGAAGGTCAATAGATTCAGCTTCCATCAGATTAGGATTGATGAGTTCAGAGAACCTCATGAAAACTCTTACTTCAATTTTTACTGTTTGTCTTTCTCTTAACTGATGGTATCAGTTGCAAAAGGACAAGATGAAAAAACAGTCTGTAGGTAATCTGTATGTAAAGAACACAAGGTGTCTGCTAAAAATAAGCACTGGCATTGTAGTAAGGTCTAATAGGAAGCAGGGTGCTTGTCACGGAATTGGTCTGAGATACAGCATAGCCAGAGGCAATACATATCAGCTGTAGGTTGTAAACTGTGCCAAGATGGGTACCAGAAGTCAGCATACATAGTTACTAAAAATTCACTGTTTTTATCAGTGACAGTTGAAATCAGAAAGCCAAGGTCAGATCCAGCTGAGAAGCCAGTCTGAGAGGTAGAATATTCTGCTTGGAGGAGCTGAAGGTAAGTTCATTTGAAGCAGTATTGGCTTTAAAAGATTGTTCCTTAATAAAAGATGTTCTGACAGGATCTGG
The DNA here is from genome assembly GCF_053883595.1 of Heterocephalus glaber. Lineage (NCBI taxonomy): Eukaryota > Metazoa > Chordata > Mammalia > Rodentia > Bathyergidae > Heterocephalus > Heterocephalus glaber. The sequence continues at coordinate 990,897 of NW_028258358.1, forward strand.
GGAAAAATAAAAAGTAATTTTAATTTTCTGGTTGAAGAAGAATTTTCTTCTCTTTTGTTATAGTCTGGGGAATAGGAGCAGGACTGTTAGGCTAGTGTACATAGAGTTAACCCATACCTTGAGACATAAAAGTTCCTAACAATTCAGGCCCTGGAAATGTAACTCCGAAATGTTTCCAGGAAAGATTCTCTCTCCTCAGTTAGATTAGTGGAATTTCCAGAAGAAATCTCTAGCAAGTATGAATTATGATTTTTTGTATTACTTTTGGTTGGCTTAAACAATCATTCAAAAATATTGAGTTTATTGAGAGAAATAATAGTGTTTGGATCCAGATTGGTTATGTATGAGAATATAAGATTTAGACTGAAATAATGCCCATATTTCTATCAAATTTGATGACTAAGTTTTAGTAATTTCTGAAAACTAGTTTTCAGGATTATTTGTGAAGGCATTTGTTTAAAACTAAAATCTGAATTACAATTTAAAATTTTTAAAAAAGCAATTGTAGAGCTTAAGAAGTAGCTGACTGGTCAGGATATAGAAATAACATGATTTTCACTAGTACTAAATTGAATTCTAGCTCATAAATACTGCATAAAATTCACATAATTAGTCTGTAAGAGGACATTAGAGGGTAAAGGTTAATGCAAATAAATGCATAAGTACAAATATTTCAAGGAACAAAGAGTTGAGACAATCATTATCCAGATGTTAAAGTCGGTATGGAATAGGGACTGCAATTCTTCCTTTTTTTCTGTAATATAAATGATCTCATATTCAGATATCTCTGAAAACACTGCTGCTGATATAGAGAAATATTCAGTGTAAGTAAAATAGTAAATATTACAAACACATTTCTACCTTCAGCCATAATGTGTTCCATTGATTCATTGAGTTAGCAGTTGTACAAGACCTATATCAGTACATGCTATCAGAATCCCACAGTCAATAATTAAATAAAAACTACATTGTGTTGTTTATCCTCCCTACATCTTAAAAGATAAGTTGCAAACTAGCAGAGGGAGGGATATGCCATTGCTTTTCCTATCTTTTAACTTCTTCAAAGGCAAAATTTGTTTATTCCTATTACATTGTTCTAACCAGCACAAAATGAATACTTAAAAACATTTTAGATTCTGTCTTAGTTATTTTTCTCATTGCTGAGACAAAATACCTAGGGCTGGGGAGTTAGCTCAGTGTTTCTGCCACCTGCCTTGCAAGTGCAAGGTCCCGAGTTCAATCACCTGTACAAAAAAAAAAAAAAAAGTTCACCAAAATACCTGACACCCAAAGTTAAAGGAGGAAAGGTTTATTGTAGCTCACAGTTTGTGGAGGTTTCAGTCCATAATCAGCTGGCTCCAAGTCAGAGTGCCGTGGCAACGGGGCATCACAGAGGAGAAATAGTTCATGGAAGGCAGAAGGGAGCAAAATCACCCAAGCAGCAAGAAGCAAACCACAAGCCACAAGCAACTACAGCAGCCCTCTTTCTGTCCTTCATATTCTGTCCATTATCCACTACTAGAACTATTCCAAACTAATTAGTAGACTAATTTATTAATTATTCACCCCTGATCTTAGCTTAATCCTAGTGTCACACACTGTAGATCTAGCCACCTCTAAAAAGCTCCGCCAGTGAATGCATGAGTCTTTGGAAGGGGGGCATCTAGACAGAAACCATTACAGACTCTAATTGTAGAATCATTAAATTGAAAAAATATGGACAATATATAACATTCTTCTATTTAGAGATATATAAACAATCAAATGGTCTCCTACTCTTCATGAATTTAACAATTGATTATACTAATTTCAAAATTAAGTTTTAATAGAGATTATTTTAATTAATAAAAATTGAAGTGGTTATATAGACTGTGTACATAATACTTATAAACTAATAATTTTAAGAATATTAATTTCTATACTTACATGTATTACTCCTTATTTACTATTAGGGCCCAGTAATTGATTTTTAGTGTATTCCAAGTTGCTGCATGCATGTGCATTGTATTTCTAAGTTTAGTCAAGCAGTTAAAAAACCTAATAATACCCTTGAAATGTGACCTTACATATTCTTTTGTTACATTGTTTTTCGTTTCTGACACCTTCAAGGTACAGTTTATCTCTGGGTTCTTTAGTAACCTTAATAGTGACTTGACATGGTGGGTTTTAACAAATATAGGATATTTATTTTAAATGAATTTAATTTTCAGAGAAGTTTTAAATTCACAGCAAAACTGATTAAAATGTTTATGAGATTTTCCTTATCCCCCTGCCACACTATTGCATAATCCCTGCTCTTATTATCATCCCTCACCAGCCTGATATATTTATTACAACTCATGAATCTACAGAGACATATCTGTTATTACTTAAAACAAATAGTTTAAATTATAGTCCACTTTTGGTGTTGTACACTTTGTGGTTTTGGACAAATTTCTAACAAGTAGCTACCATCATAATACAAACAGTTGTTTCTGTTTTGGTTTGGCATGGTATTTTGTAGTGAGGTTTGAACCCATGCCTTCACACTAAGCTTCACCCTTAACCCTTTTTAAATTTTATTTTGAGGTAGGGTCTCACTAAATCACTGTTTCACAGTCTAGGATTGAATTTAAGATTCTGTTTGCTCAGTCTCCCAGGGTCATAGAGAGTATTTTTATTGCCCTAGAAATTTGGGTACACCACATTTTCCTCACTATTCCACAGCTCTTGAAAACCACTAATATCTTACTGTCATAATTTTACTTTGTTCATGCTTCTATATACTCTACTTTGAATCATACAGTATAAAACTTTTTGAGACTGGTTTCTTTTCAGGTAGTAACATATATTTAAATTTTCTCCATGTCTTTCTTTGGTTTTTTAAATTATTTCCTGTAAGTGCTGAATAATTATTCATTGATACACCACAGTTTATTTATTACATCACCTGTTGATGAACATCTTCTTGCTTCAAAGTTTTGGCAATTATCAATATAAATCTGCAATCAACATCTATGTGCAAAATTTGGAGTAAACAAAACTTTTCAGCTCCTTTTGTTAAATAACAAGATCAGTGGATCCTATAATAAGAATATGCTTTGTTTCTAAAAATATCTACCAGTGGTCCCAGGGTTTAGCTCAGTGGCACAGCAGTTGCCTCACAAGTGCAAGGTCCTGAGTTCAATCCCCGGTACCAAATAAGTAAATAAATAAATAATAAAAATATCTACCAAAACTATTTTCCAAAATTTCTCTATGTTATTGTGTAACTACCGGAAATAATTGAGAGGTTTTGTTACAACCTATTCTTAGCAATATTTGGTGCTGCCATTTTTAAAAATATCGTCCACTCTAATATATATGTAGTGGTATCTTTGTTGTTATTTTAATATGCATTTCCCTGATGACATATATTGCAAAACATCTTTTGCATATGTTTCATTGCCATCTGTATATTTTATTTGATGGTGTCTGTTAAAGTATTTTGCTCATTTTTAATTGATGTTTAGCGAGACAGAGAGAGGGGTGGGGGCAGTTTTACTGGAAAATGAACCCATGACTGTACACTCAGATAAATCTGCAACCAATATTTTTGCTAAGTCACTAAATTGCCTCTGCTGGGTTGGAACTTCCTATCCTTTTGCCACAACTTTTCTGAACACTGAGATTACAATCCTAAACTAATATGACTGGCTTGTTCTTTGCATATTTTCGTTAACAATTCTTTTTCAAGTATGTATTTTGTATATATTTTCTTTGAGTCTATGTTTTTCCTTTTTATTTCTTTGATAGTTTACTTTGCAGTGCAAAATTTTGAATTTTCAATAAAAATTTGTCTTATAAATTATTTCTTTAAGATTGTTCCTTTGATGCTATATCTAAAATGTTATCTTCAAACTCTACATCATCTAGATTTTCCCTTATAGTTCTCAGTTATTTTAGCACTTTACAGTTTTACACTTAGATATGTGATATATTTTGGTATGATTTTTGTTAAAAAGTTTAATTTCAGCGTCTACATTCTTGTGTATTTTTATGTCCAATTAGTCAAGCATATATCTGGAAAAAATAGATTTTCTCTATTTTCTCTATTGTATGTGCACAGTTTTTTTTTTTTAATCAAATATTGATTTACTCTACTTATATGATTCCATTTCTGGGTTCCCTATTCTTTCTAATGACCTACTTATCTATTCTTTTCCATCCATCATCTCTCTTAATTACTAGAACTTTAAGGTAATTCCTAAGGTCAAATAGTATGTGTCCTTCAAATTTATTTATTTATTTATTTGTTTATTTATTTATTTATTTTGGTACTGGTGTTTGAACTTGCAGGTGGTGGAACTACTGAGCTAAATCCCTGGCCCCTTCAAATTTATTTTTACCTTTCAACATTTAGTTAAATATTTTGAGTCTTGCCTCCCTGTATAATCTCAGTCACATAAATTGCTTCAGTGAAAAATTTTTTAAAAAAGTTTAAATATATCTTATGATAATTTTTAATTGATTGAACCTCTGTAAATGTTTTTACCTGTGCAAAAGCACAGATAAAGTTCCTTTTGCTGCACTTTTCCCACACACTAAGAGCTTAGGATATCATTCTACTAGATATGCATCATCCACATAAATTTACCCATCTGGAATTATCCGTATTTCCATGGGATACATTCATTATGTTCATTATCTTGTGCCTTCTTTAGATTTTATTTTATATATTCTATCTTTATTAAACTAGCATTGTAAGGTTAACACCACTGTTAGCTTTTTGCTCTCACTCATATTTCCAAAATCAGTAATCAAGATAAACAAAATGTAGTGAGAATCCTGTAGATATTCTTATCATATATACTACATGTACACTGTCCTTTATCCTCACAAAGCATATGAGAGCTAATTAATTAACAAATTTCACTGTGGAGAAAATACTCTATACTGCAGCCATTTCTTTCCTCTCTGAGAAAATTTAAAAACAAATAGACCAGCTTCCTGTGTTTGTCTCTGCAATACAGCTATTAGGCTGCCTGTGCCACTATTGATAATTTTAAATGTAGATATCAGGAAACAACCATAGGAAAATGGAAATCAGATTCTCTACCATGTGGTGAGACATGTGGGAAAAAATCAGTAATATAGAGCTCACAGGAGCTAGGTCACCTTGAATTCTAGATCTAGGAAAAGGGTCTAGGACACTTGCTGCTGAGCTATCACAGTGTAGCATTTTATCAGGCACCCTAAATAATAAGTACCTCCTCTTTCTCTTCTGTGATTTATTCTAGCAACTTTTCAAATATACCACTATGTTGATTTTAAATAAGGTGTAGTTTCTATAACTTATAGCAAAAAATGCTTAACTAATACAAACCATATATAGTCAATGTAAATTTTATGCAAATAAGTGTTTTACAGGTCATTTTTACCATTCAATTATGAAAATCTTACTGGTAGAATATAATATTTTTAGTATTTTTCCAAACACTATAATTTTTATAAACTACCATGTTCCTTAAATTTTAAAGAAATTATAAATGTGAAGGATGGATTACATACAAAAATATTTGAGTGGAATGCATCAAGGAAAAGAAATAATTCTGAATTTTTTTCACATTACATGCATGTAACAAAAATGTCTAACATGTATTAAAGGAATTAAGAGTATATTACAAAATTATTTTTGCAACCTTGTTAAATAAATATTATTTCATCTCTAATTATTGCTTAGCTTGTCATAGTTGTTCTTTTTTGTCAATAATGAATAATTTATTGTGAAGTATAGATATATGACAGTCTTACAGACCCAACCTTCCCCAATATTATACATTCTAGTTGTTGTATGTAATACACTTACATGTGTCAGACAAAGTTATAAATATGTTTTAAGCAGCAACAAATACTTTAAGAAAATACAGTACAAAATTTATAAAACAATAGTGAAAATAGAAAAATAAATGGAAAAGGGCAAAAAATGTCTTTGTCATTTTTCCAAATATTCATAAATTCTGGTGTTCATCATGCTTTTCTGAGTATCTGGATTTCTACCTGATATCATTTTATGCAACACGTAGAATTTGTTTAGCATTACTTGATGTGCTGTAGATGAATTCTTAGTTTTCCTTAAATTAAAAAATATATTTCACTGTGTGGTGTGTGTGTGTGTGTTTGCGTGTGTGACTGGAGGTTGAAAACAGGGCCTTGTGCATACTAGGCAAGTGCTCTGCCATGATGCTGCACCCTCAGACCTCCTTCACCCTTCATTGTTAGCTATATTTTCATTGGACCTAGAGCTCTCTCTTTGCTGCCAATTTTTTCCTTCTGTACCTCAAAATGATCAATTCTTTCTCTTGTGGCTTTTAGACTTTTCATTAATCAGTCATGAATTGGATCACTGATCCCCTGTTTGTAACATGTCATTTTTCTCTTACTATTTGCAAGATTTCCTTTTTCATTCTTATTTTTATTAATTGTTTATTGGTACATTTTTGTCAGTGGTCTCTCTATAGGGAGACCAGTGACCCCGGAGAACACTGACCTTTATAGAAAGAAAAGGAGACAGCTGGGGGGAGGAGCAGCAGTTTATTCTACTGATACTGTTTGACAATCAGAAAGGAAAGAGGTAAGGCTCTTATACATATAAGAAAGCAGCTTAGTCATTCTGGCTATTGTCTTTTTGGTTTTAACATCTGGTGATAACAAGTGACTCTAAGTGATTCATAAAAGCTACAGGCGAATTTACATGTCCCTTGTTTCTGTTCACTGATTCATACATCTAAGAGTACACCACAGCCCTCTTCTTATCAGATGGTATCAAGAAAGTAGGGTGACCTCAGCAGAAGTCAAGCCCACTGGCCAACTGCAAACATCACAGCTGTACATAGTGAACAGTATCTCTCTCATAGAGTTATTGGGTCACAGTCCTCTGACCCTGGATAATGGTCACTAAGAAAGCTAGGAAAACATGTTTTTCTCCTGTAAAACTTTTACAACATCCCTTAAAGTTTCCTGGAATTCTTTTAACAAACAGACTTGTGGAAATTCCCAGAAATGACTTCTTAATTTTCTCAGTTAAAAAACTTCTTGGATCATATTCTTACAATTAGATAACTAAATTCTACAATTTCCCACAATTCCCCTTTTTTAAATTTTATTTAGGCTAAATTCTTGATTATAACATTGAGAAGATCAAGAGACAGGATCTTGAAAGGCCAGGAAGGTAGCCATCTTATGCCAGCTCAATTCAATGTTTAGTCCTTCTATAATTTTATAAAACAACAAGAAATATAATAAAAGAGGAAATAATATTGAAAAAAATCATCCTTAAATCCTTTAATCATTGTATAAAGGGGATAAAGATGGTTTCTGTTTTTGTTTTAACATATAAGTAATTTCTTTTTTCAGGCACAATCCCATACAATAAGGTGGGCATTGCATGCTGAAGTATGATAACAACAAACATATGGTAACAATTATGACTACAAGAAAAAGCTGTTTCAACCGTTCCGTATTAAGCAACCATTGGGTTAACCATTGAAACAAATCCCATTCTAATTTTTCATTATGTATTTTCTCTGTCAATTCTTCTAATTGTTTTATTTTTTCTTCAATCCCTGGGATATTGTCAGTCATTTTAAAACAACACATATTTTTTATTTTCTCACATCCTTGATGATGGAATAAGAGTAAGTAATCTATTGCTGCCCTGTTGTCTAGTATAGCCTGTTGGTGTTATTGTAACTCCTGATTAATTAATGCCAAGGCAGATGAGGCAGAGTTTAGACCTTTGACCACCTTGCATGCCAATTTTCATACCACCCTTTCAGCATGAATTCCTATGGCAGGCTGAGCAAGCACAGATACTATCATAGGTATCACTTGAGCATCTGTCAAGAGACTTACATCATCATCACATCCTGGTTCAGTATAGGGTGACCAATGTTTAATTCTTTTGGGTGCTATCAAATCAGTTTGATCTGGTAATATTATGGCCAAGTGACTTAGGCAGCAGTGAGTCTCAGACAAGTAGGGAGGGATATAATTAAACATTACTCCTTCACATGTATAAAACCATCCTGATGGTAAAGGTACATGACCATCATTACAGATGATTTTTTGTTCCTCATAACAGGTAATTTTTTCTAACTTTTGTAATCTTAGACATTTTGTAGTACATTTTTTATATATAGCACATTGTGTATTGTTTAACATAATCATTTGAGGTGTATATTACTTAATGGCATTTTTTGGTTTAAAATAAGAGGGGGTCCCCCAATTGTAACTATCTTCATATATAAGATTTTTTCCTGGGATGTCTTTAAACAGGGTATAAGGTTGTATCAGACTCAAGGGAGTACACACTGGGATGAGGCAACTCCCTAATATATAATGTAAATTTACATCTACAGTTAAAGAGAACTTAGACAAATTGTGATTGTGCCAGCTGAATCCAAACATTATCAGCAAGTTCTAATTGTTTTGGGGGTCATATTGCCAATGTTCCAGAAAATAATGAGTTAAAAATAATGATCATAATAAATGCTAAATTATGGGTCAATATAGCAAACATTATCATTCCCAACAAAAGGAATCCATCAGTTTCCCTTTTTACCTCTTGGACTTTATAAAAGTTTTTGTTTGAATCTAAGAACATTTTGTTAGAATAGAAAGAGAGAGTCCAAAAGGAATCATGGATATATATTATAGGTTTCACATATATCCAATCTTCAATTATAATAGTACTAGTACCATTTTGAGGGGCCCAATAATCATAATCCAACATACACCTACCTGAGCAGTAGATGAATTTAATAGAGATATCATAGTGAGGAAGAAAAATACTGAGCGTCTAGGCTCAGGGAGGTGCTGGGCCCATAAATGACATGTAGTCTCGAGCCTTTGTTACCAGATTAGTTAACATATCCCAATGAGGGAGTTTAGAATGGTATTTAGCATGAGACATTTTCTTTCTTTTTCTCTTTGATTTAAGAGAGAGCTTTCTAATTTTTTGAATGACCTCTTCTTCCGATCCTTCTGGAATAGTGCTTAAAGACTGTTTAAGCACTATTTGTTCTTGGAGACCCATTGTCCAGGTTAATGTCTTGATACCAGAATTTAATTCTTTGTCCAGGAAGCCAGATTTGGTTTGTTCCACTATCTGTGGAAATACAAGCATATCCTTTCCCCTTTGCAAGCATTTGTCCTGGTGTCCAATTATCGTGATCTAATTTTACCCAGACTGGTTGAGGTGATTCTGAGTCAATTTCTTTAAAATGTTTTTCAGCCCAAGATTCAACATCTCCTTGTGGCAAATTTTTAAAATGCAATGTAAATAAAGTAATATGTAAAAGTTGATGTGGTGTTTGTATTAATTGTTTCATAAATTTCTTATAGGTTACATTTTCTTCTTCACCTGAGGAATCAGTTTCCTTTTCCCCAAATTCCCCTTTTTTTAAATTTAATTGTAATTTTAATGTATGATGAGCTTATTCTACAAGTGCTTGTCCCTGAGGATTATAAGGATTGCCAGTAACATGTTTAATATGATATTCTTGCAAAAACTTTTAAAATTTTAAACTAGTATATGCAGGTCCATTATCTGTTTTTATAGATCCAGGAACTGTCATTATAGCAAAACATTCTAATAAATGAACAATAACATGTTTAGTTGATTCTCCTGTACGAGCAGAGGCCCATATGAATTTGGAGTAAGTATAAATGCATACATGTAAATAACAGAATTTGCCAAATGGAGGATAATGAGTAACACCCATCTGCCAAATTTGACCTGGTTTTAAACCTCTTGGGTTAATTCCCATTGGCTCTTGTTGTAAGTGTAGTGGATAAAAAATTGGATATGATCTAATAATTTTATGGGCTTGGGAATATGGAATTTTATAACTTTGATGTAGCCTTCCTGAATTAGTATGTAAAGTATCATGTTCTTGTTGAGCATTGTTGAAATAAATTAAATCTTTGTTAGGATGTGCCAATCTATCTGCTTGATCATTGACCAAAGTTAAAGATCCAGGCAAATTTGAATGTGCCCTTATATGAGTAATATAGATAGGCTGTTGTCTTTTTTTCTGATCAAGGCTTGAATCTCTTTAGTTAGAAATTGTATACTGGATGAAGAGGTGCATATAATGGTAGTTTCTAATTGATTAATCAAATTAACCACATACATTGAGTCTGCAACAATATTTATAGCTACATCAGGCTTCCATTGTAACAGAGCTAAGACAGCAAACAATTCATTTTGTTGTGCCATATGATATGGGGTTGATATAAACTTTTGTTCTTTGGGTGACCATACACCAGCGTGTTTTTCCTTGGTGACATCTATAAAATAAGTTTCTGTTTTTGTAAGGGACTCAACAACAATGATTTTATTAATAATCCATTCTGTCATGATTAGAAAATTCCACATTTTTCCTTTAGGGTAATGGAACCTTATATTTACAAAATAATCTGCTAATGCTAATTGTAAAGTATCTGTTTTCATTGTTTCCTCAAATTGTTCTTTGGTAAATGGTCAAATAATATTATCTGGTTCTTTTCCTAATATTTGTTTGCTTCTGGTTCTTCCTCCTAAAATTAATTTACCAATTATACTAACATATGAATTAATACAAGAAGAATATTTATGTTTAGAATGTATCCATTCTAAAATTCCTTGATCTTAAATCAAAACTGCAGTAGGATATAATTTAGTGGGAAGGATCATGAGCCCTATAGCCAATTCCGGATCAAATCTTGTTAACATTTTATTTTTAAAAGCTTGTTCTACCAATTATAACTCTTTTTCACCTTCTGGAGTAAGAGTTCTGGGGCTGTTTAAACCTGGATCTCCTTCAAGAGTGTTAAATAAATTTCTTAAATTGCCAGTAACAATGCCTAAAGTAGGATGGACCCAATTAATATTACCTAACAATTTTTGAAAATCATTTAATGCTTTTAACTTACTTTTATCAATGGTAATTGATTTGGGAATTATTTGTGTATTGGTAATTTGAAAACCAAGTTATTCATAGGGTGTAGTCTGTTGAATTTTATCTGGGGCTAAAAAAATCCAGCCTCCATTAATGTCTCTTGTACAAGAGAAAAAATTTCTGAAGCCTTTTGTCTACCTATATGGGCTATCAAAATATCATCCATATATTGAATGATCACAGCTTCTGGAAATTTTTGCCTTACAAAAATAGGTAAAACAGTACCTACAAAGGCTTGACACATAGGGGAATTCATCATTCCCTGTGGTAAAACTGTCCATTCATATCATTCTAAAGGTGCCTGAAAATTAATGGAGGGAATGGAAAAAGCACATCTAGCAGTATCATCTGGGTGTAATGGGATAGAATAAAAAATCTTTAATATCTACAATAATTAAAGTCCAATTTGTTGGTATGGCTGTTGGGGATGGCAGTCCAGGTTGCAGAGCTCCGAATGGTAACACAGTATTATTTACTTTTCTGAGATCAGTAGGCATTCTCCATCCATCTGATCTTTTTAAAATAACAAACACAGAATTCCAAGGGGAAGTAGATGGTTGAATATGTCTTAATTTGAATTGTTCTTTTACCAGTTGTTTAAGAGCCTCCAGTTTTTCTGCTGTTAGTGGCCATTGATCTACCCAAAGGGGGTCATAATTTTTCCAATTTAATTTAATGGGTTGTGGAGACTTTACAATGGCCCCTATCCAAAATATCCTAAACCAGATTTGTCATTTGGGCTTGGTCCATTATTGAGAATGGGAGTAATTAATCCCTGTTCATTTTGTCCAATGCCCAGACCAGGGGTGTAACACAATTTTTCCATCATTTTTTTACTTTCTTTAGAGTAGGAGTTTTGAAAAGGTATAACAAGATGGGCATGAAATTGTTGTAATAATTCTCTTCCCCATAAGGTTATAGAAAATGGCATAATCCTAGGCCTAATAGTTGCTAATTGTCCTTCTGGCCCTTCAGTCCTATATATATGAACAGCTCTTTGAATCTTTTTTATTCCTTGTGTTCCTACTCCTTGAATATGACATGGCTCTTCTTCTATTGGCCACAATTTAGGTCAGTCGTTTTCTGATACAATAGAAGAGTCTGCTCCAGTATCAGGTAATCCATTAAATACTTTGCCATTGATTTTTACTTTAAATAAAGGTCTTTGATCAGTAAGTTTTTCAACCCAATTTACAGATAAATCTGTGCTTCCAAAACCTCCAATTCTCATTTTATCTGATGATCCAATAGTTTTATAAGGTAAAACTAATATTTGAGCTATTTTATCACCCCTTTTAACAGGAGAAGACATCAATATTATTATTTCTCCTATGTAGTCAGAATTGATGAGTCCTGTATGAACTATGATACCTTTAGATGTTAGGCTAGACCATCCTAGAATTAAGCACAAAAGTTTTTTGGTAGAGACCCATAAATTCCAGTTTGAACTCTAGCAGGTAAGTGTCCGCATGAGAGGACAATGTCTTCCGGGCAGGAATGTCTACTGCGGCACTTCCTGCGGTGGCAGGACACAGTGATAAGAGGGAAATTTTTGAATCAGAGGATTGTCGAGAGGCCTTATCATCTCCCAATTTTGACTTGTGTGGGGGACTGGGGTAACCCCCAGGAAACAGTTTCCTGACTTTACACTTTCTGTCAAGGGATTTCCCTCAATATCAAACTTAGATCTACATTCATTAGCATAATATTTTCCCGTTTTGCATCTTGGACATAGCCTAGGTCCCTTACTTTTCTTTGTAGGGTTTTTTGGATAAAATGATTATTCATTCTTTGACACAGGGCGATTTTTCTTTATGTGTCCCTGTTTTCCACATTGAAAACGTCCTGAAGATAATTTTTGTTTGTTAGAGTTTAAGGCCTGAGTCAAAAAAGCTGCATGTATTTCAGCTTTATAATTTTCTGATCCCTGTTCACTACAAGCTTTAATATAATCATAAAAAGAACTTGAGTCTTTTATAGGTCTGATAAGGTGATGGCAATCAGCATTTGCATTTTCATAGGCCAACATTTTTAACAAATTTGTTGAGCCTCTTCTCCTTCTACTTGTCTTTGAATTGCTCCCTCTAATTGAGAAGCAAATTCAGTATATGATTGGGAGTTTCCTTGTCTAATATTAGTACAAGCTCCCCTAGGAGACCCTTTAGGAGTTATTTTTTTGAAAGCCATCATACAAATGAGAGCAGTTTGTTCAATTGCCTCCGGATGGAGCTGTGCCTGAGCAGCATTAGTATTAAATTGTTCATCTCCTGCTAACATATCAGCAGTGATATGTTGATTGCTAATATTGGCCATATTACGTCGTACCTGTTCTTCAATTCCCTCTTGACACCACATTTTCCATTCCAAGAATTGAGAAAGTGGCAACAAAGCTTTAGCCAATAAATTCCAATCATAAGGTGTCAAATGGCCCACATTTCCAGATATGTTTCCAATTAGTCCTAATGTATAATCACTCTGTATACCATAATCCATTGCAACCCTTTTTAAATATCTGAAAACACTTAAATCCCAGGGTTAATATTGCCTTTGGCCCTGTGCATTTACCATAATAGGAGAAGCCATTTGTGAGGCTGATAATTCATCCTCAAAACTTAAAGTTTTTAAAGCAGTTTCAGATTTTGTTTGGTCATGCTGAATGTGCACAGGAAAATCATATTTTTTTAGAATGAACCCAAAAACTTTTTTTATGAATAGTAATCTTCCTCATTCTCATCTTTCCCTGAGCTACTTTTCTGAGGAGGAAGAAGAATCAGTATTAAATTCCTGTCTTTTGCAATTTCGGAGAGGATACGATTTTGTCATGGGCTCTTTTTTTAGATTTGGCTTTTAAAGATTTATTATTGTTTTTAAATAATGGTATAGGCTGATCTATGGGTCCTAAAAGATCTTGCTGCATGGGCATAGTTTTATTAGGCATTTTGGCTCCTTGTGCTGAAGAACAAAGGTTTCTAATTTTTCCTTCGGCTGGAGTTAGCATAGAAGGAGCCAAGGGTGTAACTTGAGGGGGAGGTAAAGGAGCCAAAGGACAAGGAAATCCTTTTTAATCAGATTTATCATCCTTATCCTGAGGTATAATTTGAATTAAATTATTTGTCACATTTTTCTCATCTTCCTCAATTAAACCTTGTTCTTTAAGAGCTAATTTGGCCTGATCTGATAACTCTGCTCATGCAGTTAAACCTTCAGCACAATGAAGAACAAGTTATAATGCAATAGCAGTTCTCTCAAACCTGTCATCAATCATTATTCCTTCTTTATAAGACTTTCGAGCACAAGCAAGCACTTCACTCCATTTATCCTCAGACCAGCCCTCCTTGAACTCAGCCAAATTATAAAATCTATTTGCCATATGTAAACATTGTTTAAAATCCTCCTTATTGATCTGAAATCCAAACCTCTTTAATAAAAGTTTAAGGTTTGGAATGGCTTTGCTAAGCTGTGAAGACCCCTGTCCCATTGTTACCCAGAAATTTCTGAGTCTTCCCTGACTCACAGAATGCCGATCACTCCCTTATTTTCACCTTACCTCTGCTGAGAGGATTCAAGGTCCCTGTTCGGGCACCACTTGTCAGTGGTCTCTCTAGAGGGAGACTGATTGGTGACCCTAGAGAGCACTGACCTTTATAGAAAGAAAAGGAGACAGCCTGGGGGATGAACAGCAGTTTATTCTACTGACACTGTTCAACAATCACAAAGGAAAGAGGTAAGGCTCTTATACATATAAGAAAGCAGCTTAGTCATTCTGGCTATTGTCTTTTTGGTTTTAACATCTGGTGATAACAAGTGACTCTAAGTGACTCATAAAAGCTACAGGTGAATTTACATGTCCCTTGTTTCTATTCAATGATCCCTACATCTAAGAGTACACCACAACCCTCTTCTTATCAGACAGTATCAAGAAAGCAGAGTGACCTCAGCAGAAATCAAGCCCACCGGCCCACTGCAAACATCACAGGTGTACATAGTGAACCTTATCTCTCTCACCACCTGTAGAGTCAAGGGGTCACAGTCCTCTGACCCTGAATAATGGTTACTAAGAAAGCTAGGAAAACATGTTTTTTCTCCTGTAAAACTTCTACAACATCTCTTAAAGTTTCCTGGAATTCTTTTAACAAACAGACTTGTGGAAATTCCCAGAAATGACTTCTTAATTTTCTCAGTTAACAAACTTCTTGTAATCATATTCTTACATTAAATAACTAAATTCTACAATTTCCCACACATTTTAGTTATACAATATGATGACATTCATCACTGGGAATTTGTACCTTTACATAATCTATCTTGGTTCTTATTTCATTCCCACTCCCTTGACCACCCTTCAACCCCTCCACCCCTCCATAATTAAAAAGACTTTATTTCCATTTTTTCCTTTTCTCGTATTTATTCTTTTCCTTTCCCCTATCCCTCCCACAATCCCTTCCCCTTTGGGCCATATCTTCTTATTTCACATTATCTATTCTACATTTTGAACCTTATTTACACTTTCAATTTCTTACACCAGAGAAACTATTCAGTATTTACATATGTGTGTCATATTTATTTTACTTAAGAGTATCACTTCAATGTACATCCATTTAGCTAAAAATCTCTCTAGTTTCTCATTCTTTATGGCTGAGTAGTACTCCATTTTATAAAAAGAAAATCCCATCTTCTTTATCCAGTTATTAGTTGATAGGCAATTGGGCTGTTTCCAAGTTTTAGCTATTACATACTGTGAAAAATAAACAGGGGTGCACATATATCATTGTTGTATGATTCTTTCAATTCTTCCCATAGATGCTCTTAAGAAGATTTTATGTCACAGTGAAGGAAAAATAGACAATATTTGATCTTTCAAGAGTGTGAGTTAATTTAATACCTTTTATAAAATGAATTGTAAGTGATTCTACTTATATAGATTGATAAATATTATATTAGGTACCTAACTAAAGGAATATTAGATGTTCATTTTAAAAATTTCAGTAGTTAAATCAAATCTGTTTTAAAAGTTTACTTTATAGTGAATAAATTAAGTCAATATAAAATAATACATATTTGTGTTTAGAGCATTTATTATATACTGTGTGTTATATTTTTATACATGTTTATTTAAGTGTAATATTTGTGGAACTTAAAACATCCCATGCTGTATGAAATAAGGTAGTGTAAGAACTGATATTTAGATAATTTTTTAGTTTGGAAAATAATCAATTGCAATTAGAAAAATAACTGAACTCTCTTTCTTGCATGTCATTATGAAGTGTGATTAAAATTTTTTGGTGAATGCTGCAGGCTAGTGCCATCCAATAAAAAGGCAGGCTCACAAAGTCAGTACAATGTATCCTCATCCACCTTATTCATTGGACATGGAACTGGGTGACTTCAGACTCTTCCTCAAAGATATAATGATCATGAAAGGTAAACACTTTGAATGGATGCAGGAGATTGAAGCAGACATATAACAGTGTCACTGAAGACACTCATAAGGGAGAACTTCCAGAACAGATTCACAAATTAACAAGAGCAATGGGATATGTATGTGGGTTGTTTTTGTATTTTTAAAATTCTTTTATTGGTACATTTTCTATAAAACACTTTTACACTTATCACTGGGTGCTTGTACCTGTACATGATGTATCTTAGTTCTTATTTTGATCCCATTAGCTGTGCTGCCTTCCCTATTTACATAGATTTTGTTTCCATTTTTTTTCTTTTCTCATAATTTTTTGTTTCCCTTCTTCCCTTTCCCCTTCCTCTCACACCACCCTTACACCTTTGGACCTTTTTCTATTTCAAATTATCAATTATTCATTTTAATCATTTAAATTCTTATTTACACTTTCAGTTTCTCAAACTAGAAAATCTATTTGGTATTTACACATGTGTGCTATTTATTTCACTTAAGAGTATGGCCTTAATATGAATCCATTTAGCTATAAATGTCTCTAGTTTCTCATTCTTTATGGCTGAGTAGTACCCCATTTTATATAAAAAAACACATCTTCTTTATCCACTTTCCAGTTGATGGGCATTTGCCCTGTTTCCAAACTTTAGCTATTACAAACTGTGGTGCTATAAACATGGGTGCACATATATTTCTGTAGTATGATTCTTTTAATTCTTTGGGGAAGATACCCAGCAGGGGAATAGCTGGGTCAAATGGGACCTGTAGTCCTTGTTCTTTGAGGTATCTTCATACTGATTTCCACAGTGTCTCTACCAGTCTACACTCCCACTAGCAGTGGAGCAGCGTTTCTCTTTTCTCACAGTCCTGCCAGCATTTGATATTGGTTGATTTCATGAAAGCAGCCATTCTTTCAGGGGTGAGGTGTAATCCCAGCATTGTTTTCATTTGCATCTCTCCTATGACCAGTTATGTTGAAGATTTTTTCATATGCTTATTTGCTATTTCTACTTCTTCACCTGAGAAATGTCTCTTCATTTCAGATGCCCATTTTTGGTTTGGGTCTTTAAATTTGGGAGGTCTGATTTTTTAAAATTCTTTATAGATTCTAGGTAGTAGGCCTTTCTCTGAGGAACAGCAGGTGAAGATTTTTTTCCTATATTATGAGTTGTCTCTTCACACTGTTGGTGGTTTGTCTTTCTGTGCAGAAGCTTTTTAATAAGAAAAGATTCCACTTGTTGGTTGTTTATGCTAGTTCATGGGCAACTGAGGTTTGGTTCATAAAATCTTTTCCTACACCAATGTCTTCAAGAGTTCTACTGAACCTCTGTTCCATCTGGCTCAGTGTTCCTGTTTTAATATTTGGATCTTTAATCTATTTTGATTTTAGTTTAGTGCATGGTGAGAGATGTAGGTCTAATTTTAATCTCTGGTAAGTTGAAACCCATTTTTTCCAGCACCATTTATTAAAGAGTCTATCTTTCCTTCATAAGGGTGTTTGGCTCCTTTGTCAAAGATGAGGTGGCTGAGTGTGTCTGGAGTTGTTTCTCCATCTTCTAACCTGTTGCACTGGTCCTCAGGTCTGTTTCATTGCCAGTATCATGCTGTTTTTATCACAGTAGCTTTGTAGTATAGTTTCCAGTTGGGGGTTCTGATACCTCCTGCCATATCTCCATTGCCTAGAAATACTTTTGCTATTCTCAGGTGCTTTTTGTTCCAAATGAATTTTTGGATTGTTCTCTCAAGGTCTGTGAAATATGCTGCTGGGATTTCAATTGGGATTGCATTGAATCTATAGCAGTTTTGGAAGTATGGCCATTTTCACTATATTAATCCTTCCTACCCAGGAGCAGGGGATGTCTGTCCATTTTCTGATATCATCTTCAATCTCTCTCTTCAGAGTGCTATAGTTTTCAGAGAACAGGTCTTATTTCTTTTGTTATGTTGATTCCTAGGTATTTCAGTTTTTTGGATGCTATTGTGAAAGGAATTGTTTACCCTATTCCTCTCTCAGTGAGTCTGTTGTTCATCTAGAGGAAACCTATTGATTTTGTGTGTTGACTTTCTATCCCATGAGTTTACTGAATTATGTTATTAAGTCTAGAAAACTTTTGGTTGAGTTCTTAGAGTCTTCTATATAGAGTATCATGTCATCTGAAAATAATGACATTTTGACTTCTTCATTTCCTATCTTTATTCCTTTTATTACTTTCTCTCATCTTATTGCTGTGGCTAATGTTTCCCAAACCATATAGAACAGGAGTGTGATAGCGCACATCTTTGTCTTGTTCTTGATTTCAATTTTTGACCATTTAGTATAATATTGGCTGTTAGTTTTTCATTGATGGCTTTTATCAGATTGAGGTGGAGACTATATATTCCTATTTTTTGTAGGGTTTTTATCATACATGCATGTTGGAATTTGTCAAATGCATTTTCTGCATTTATTGAGATGATCATATGGATTTTGTCCTTGGCTCTATTGGTATAGTCTGTTAAATTTATTTATTTGCATATATTGAAGCATCCCTGCATCTCTGGGATCAATCCCAGGTGGTCAGGGTGTATGATCTTCTTAATGATCTTCTGCATTCTATTTGCCAGTATCTTATTAAGGATTTTTGCATCTATGTTCATTAGTGAAATTGGCCTATTGTTCTCTTTCGATTGGGTGTTTCTCCACTTTAGGGATCAAGGTGATGCTTGCTTCCAGGAATGAATTTGGGAGTATTGCTTCCCTTTCAATTTCAATGAAGATTTTAAACAGTAGTGGCAGTAGTTCTTCTCTAAATGTCTTGTAGAATTCAGCAGTGAAGCCATGAGGACTGAGGCTTTTCTTAGTTGATAATTTTTAATTACACTTTCAATTTCATTGATTGTTATTGGGTTGTTTAGAATTTTTAGGTCTTCTTTGTTCATCTTTGGTAAATCATACATATCTAGGAATCTGTCAATTTCTTCTGTGTTTTCCATCTTATTGGTATATAGGTTCTCAAAGTAGGTATTGATGATCCTCTGGATTTCTGCTGGTCCATTTTAATTTAACCCTTTTCATTCCTAATTGCATGGATTTGAGTCTTTTCTTTCCTCTTTCTGATAAGGTTGGCTAATGGATTGTCAATTTTGTTTATCCTTTTGAAGAAAAAAGGTTTTGCTTCATTGATTTTTTTTGTATTGCTCTCTTAGTCTCCATTGAATTGATTTCTGCTCTTATCTTCATAATTTCCTCCCTTGTCTGAGCTTTGGGTTTGTTCTGCTCTTCTTTTTCTAGATGCTTAAGGTTCAGCATCAGGTTGTTTACTTGGGCTCACTCAGCTTTCCTAATATGAGTATTCACTGCTATGAATTTCCCTGATAAGTGTGCTTTCATTTTGTTCCATAGATTCCTATATGTGGTATTGGCATTTTCGTATAATTGTAGGAACTATCTAATTTCTTCTTTAGTTTCCTGTGTGACCCATTGTTTATTCAGAAGTGTGTTGTACAACTTCCATGTATTTATGAAATTTTTGTGGTTTCTTTTGATGTTGATCTCCAATTTCATCACACTTTGGTCTGATAATATACAGGGGATAATTTCAATTCCTTTCCACTTACATAAATATGTTCTATGAGCAAATATGTGGCCTATTTTGGAGAATGACACATGTGCAACTGTACAGAATGTGTATTCTGATTTTGTGGGGTTGAACTCTCTTTAAATATTTCTTCCATTCATTTGTTCAAGAGTTTGAGGTCTAGTATTTCATTGCTTATTGTTTTGTCTAGTTGATCTATCTATTTGTGATAGTGGGGCATTGATGTCACCCACTACTATCATATTAGAGCTTATTTGATTTTCATGTCTGTTAGTATTTGTTTTATACAGTTAGGTGCAGTAGAGTTTGGTGCATATATGTTTATGATTGTCATCTCATCCTCTTGGACTGTTCCCTGCATAAGGACATAGTGGTCTTTTTTGTCCCTTAATCAGTGTTGTTTTGAAATCCACTTGATCTGCAAAGAGGATAGCTACTCCTGATTTTTTTGGGTTCCTGTCACATGGAGTATTGTTTTCTACCCTTTAACTTTCAGTCTATGAGTTTATTTTGGAATCAGTGTGTTTCTTGTATGGAGCATATTGTTGGATCTTGCTTCTTGACCCATTCTGCCAGACTATTTCTTTTGGTTGGTGAATTGAGACCATTAACATTGATAGCTATAACTGATATGTATTGGCTTATCATTGTCATGACCTTTTCTTTTTGTTGGATTCTCCCCCTTTATGTTTAATTTCTTATCTTGCCAGGTGGATCCATTCTTCTGGCCTTCCTGCTGTTGTGATGCTCATTGTCTTTTCCTAGGATATTGTGTAAAATTCTTTGGAGTGCTGGTTTGGTATTCATGAAGTTCCTAAGGTGCTCTTGTCATGAAAGTATCTTATTTCACCATCAATTTTGAAAGATAGCTTTGCAGAATACATTAATCTGGGTTGGAGGCTGTTTTCCCTGAAATACATCACTCCAAGCTCTTCTTGCCTTGAGGGTTTGCATTGAGAAGTCTGCTGTTATTCTGATGGGCTTTCCTTTGTATGTAATTTGTTTCTTTTCTCTCACTGCTTGTAGAAGTTTGTTCTTCTGTTTGGTTTCTGGAATCCTAACTATTGTATGCCTATGTGTAGATTTTTTTTTTGATCAAGGCTAGTTGAAGTCCTATATGCCTCACTTATCTGTATGTCAAGTTCTTTCCCCCTGCTTGGGAAGTTTTCTGCCATCACTTCTGTGAACAGGTTTTTTTATGTCATCTGCACTCTCTCCTGTTTCTTCATTGACTCCAATCACTCTTATGTTATTTGTCTTGACATCATCTAGCAGCTGCTGGATTGATTTCTCATGTTCCCTTACTATTTTAAAGAAAATTTCTTTTTCTGGTCACTAATTGCAATCTTATCTTCTACATTGAAATTTTGCCCTCACATTGGCTGATTGTACTGTGTAGACTTTTATTGGAGTTTCTAATCTCCTAGAAATCTGTTTGCATCTGTTTTATGGATTCCATTTGTTTCCTATATTATGATTCTATCATGTTTCTTAGCTCCTCTATTTTTTTTATCTGTGCTCTCTAGATTTATTAATCATCTCTTGCGCTATAGGCATCATCTCTGCTGTTATCTGTGAAATTATTTCTGATTTAATTTTTTCCAGACCCTCTTTTGTTGACAGTTCAGGTTGTCCAGGTCATTGAGTATTGGATTGTTCCATCTTGTTTCCCTCTGGGGTTTCTTTAGTTGATCTGGAAGTCTGGTTTTGAGATCTTTGTACACATTGTCTCATTTCAAGTGGGGGCTGGTAGGAGGGGTGTGTGTTGTTGGTGGCTCACCTCCTTGGCACTGGGGGTAGCTGTGCTCCTTAGTGCTGGGGGTGGTTTTATGGTGGTCCAGAAGGTTCACCTCCATGGGGCTCAATATTTTTTTTTCTTTCTTTCTTTTTTTTTGGTATCAGGGATTGAACTAGGGACCTTACATTTGTAAAGCAGGCACCAGAACCACAGAGCTAAACTCCCAGCCCCTGACACTCAATATTTTTTATTTTAATATTCACCATACTTTTTATAGTGTATCTATAATAGAAACTTCAAAAAATTTAACTTATATTACAGAAAAATTAGCCTGACTACTTTATTTTGAAATATATTAATTTTACTTATACCTACCTTTCCCCAAAACTAAATTAGCCCATTTTCAAAGAAAAAATTGCCCTGGACAATTTTAGACAAAGAACACTTTATTCTTGGCCAATGTAATGAGGAAGATAGAATAGAGCTAAATATAACCTTGACTTCACTGAGAAATAAAAATATGAGAGAATTCTTAAACCTCAGGGCATCTGAAAAACTGTAGAAGGATGTTTGTGGGAAGGATGACCAATGGTACTCTTCTAGCTCATTGGGTTACTACTGAGTTTACAAATACTTTCTCTCTCTCATCTCTCTCTGTATCTCTCTCTATTCCTCTGTCTCTGTCTCTCTAACACCTTCTCTCTTTGTCTCTCTCTTCTCTCTCTCTTTGTCTCAGTCTCTCTCTATTTCTCTTTCTGTTTTTCTCTGTCTCTGTCTCTCTGTCTCCCTGTCTCTGTCTCTCTATCACTCTGTATTTCTCTGTGTCTCTATCTCTCTCTGTCTCTCTGTTTCGGTCTCTCTCTTTCTCTTTCTCCATCTCTCTGTTTCTCTCCCTCTCTCTCTCTCTCTCTCTCTCTCTCTCTCTCTCTCTCTGCTATTAAGCCATTTGTATTTGCTAACTGGAACTTCTTGTAAGCTGATTCTATTTAGCTCTTTCATAATACCACAGATGGTGTCATTTACAAAGAATAGAAATTTATTTTTTTACAGTTCTCGAGGTTGAGAAGTCCAAGATCCAGGCACTGGCATCTGGTGAGAGACTTCATACTGCAGCATATCATGATGAAAAGCATCACACAGGCAAAGAGAAGAGACAGAAATAATCATATATAAAGACCCAATTTTCATAACATACTCACTGCCATGAAAACATTAATCCACAGGATTAATTGATTAACCCATTGGTTTCTTCCCTCATGACCCAATCATCTTTGAAACGCCCCACCTATTAATGTTATTGGATTGGAGATTAAATTTCTAACACATAAATTTTAGGGGCCATATTCAAACCATTGAAAAACCTACCAACATTAGGCTTTTATTCTTCTAAATAGACTGGAGGGGTGGCACTAGCTTCCTTGATGATTACTGAATAAAGCAATGACTTCTCCATAATTAAGAAAACATACCTGTTTTGTAAAACTGACAAAAGGTTTTTTATTTTTAATAAAGACTTACATCTCATAGGAGGAGAGAAAAAAGTTACAATTACATATTTCCCTCTAGTAAATGCTTTAAGAAGAGGGAGCACAGGGACCTAGAATTAGGAAAAATAATATGTAAATTTAGTCATCCTGGAAGAAAATTTATAAGGCAATCTTGGTAAATCTCTTAGGGAATCTAAGAATGAAGTTTGAATTCTATAAGCCTTTTATTTTACATCAGAGACTCAGTTTGATCCAAATTTTAATGTGCAAACAGTCATTATCCAGGCATAGAGTCTTATTTAATACAAAATTTTATTAGGCTTAACCATAAAGTACAGCATAATGAACATATTTTCTGATTCAATGAGTATGTTTATTGAGTATCTAGCAAAAGATTAGCAATGCCAGTTCTCTTGCTTCAAATGGGTACCCAATATAGCTGAAACATGAGAAGCATAAGCAAGATTTGGGTTATGTTGAAAAGAAGGAACTTAGGAGAGAGAAAAATATATATTAATTCTGAAATTTTCAATTTAGTGTGAAATATAAACACTGTAGTCAGAAGATCTGGATATCATATATATAATAGTATTAGTGATTTTTTTTTTGATAGCAGTAGTTAAGGTAAGATTTTGGGGAGCTCTGATAGTCTGGGCCACAATAGGTACACTGCACTGGGTTCCCATGTCCAGCTTACTAGTAAATGTCAACAGCTCATTAATAGACATTCTGAATTTCATATAATTCTCAATAAATCTTAGGAAATTAGGGTTGTTCTTGTTATTTAACAATTGAGGAAATTGAAATTTTGATAATTGTAATTTATTTTTAAGTTTATGTAGCTTATTACAGAGTTAATAAGACTTGTTAATACCAAATTGTGTGCTTTTCCCACTAAAAATACTGTTACCCAATTTGGTCCACTACACGAGATATAAACAGTTTTTCCTTGTTCCTTTAATATTGAAATTGCTGAACTATGCTGTCAAGAAATATATATATATATATATATATTAATTTTTAACTCATCTTGTGGATATCATATTTTTCTACCATAAGAGAGCTTGATAGGTAGTTCATTTTTATTTTTTAAATTATATTAGTGCACATTTGCAGTATATAATTGTTCATCCATTGTGGGGAGATAGTTCATAGAAAAACTGAGGCTTTAATGACAGAATTATTGTACTTATGTTGCTAACTTACACATGGTTTTTATCAGAGGCACCATGTGTATATAATCACTAAAATTATCTCCCATTTTGTCTCACAAATTGCACAAAGGAAGACTTGTTATTGCACTAAACACAAGAGAAGGAGCTGAACAAAACTACTTGTCTAACTTAAAAATCATAATGTAATATGTAGGAACTCATATAAAGTGCTTAATAGTTGTATTTACAAGTTTTATAAAATAATTGTGACTAGTGACCTACCTAACATACCACCAGTCATAAGGCACTTTGGTAAAAGTATGACATTTCTAAATATAAAAATAGGTTTTGCATGATATCATCATCTAGATATGTTATAATATATTAAATTTTCATTTATCTAGTACAATAACAAAAGTGTTTTACCTTTTCAAAACACATGCAGTTTGGCTATGTGATGTAAAGTTTTTGTCATTTAATCATTTAGCAGATAATTAATTTTTATCAAATTAGGTATCATTTTCAGCAGAGTTGTCAATAAAAATGTCAGTTATCATATTATAATTAAAACTTCCTGAATAAATTTCAAAGGCTGAGAAATACATACCTCATTCAAGTCTTTTAAAATATATTTATTGTACTATATAATCAGGAATTAAATCTTTACAAAACAATTAAAAGTTAATATATTAGTGTGATTGAAAAGGGATTGTCAAGCACTTCATGAATGAATGCTTTTACATAAGCTATAGAACTCTACATGTACACTATATACATGTATGCTGATTTTGTTGCAATTTACAAGAGTTGCATAGTTGTTGCTATTAATTGGTTTTTACTGTATGATAATATCTGGTTGGACTCATATCATCAACAATACTACAGTTCTTTCTTAGAGAACTGGGTGCTACGCCAATTACACTGCACCCTCCCCTCACAAATTAATAGAGGTAGTTGTATTTTTGGACAGAGTCAAAGGCCTATAGTTAGCCAAGACTTGTGCCCATCATTGAAAAGCAGACACAAACTAAAAAGACCTCCATACTAGCAACAAAGGCTTTCCACTACAACAGGTCCACAGATCTCAGCAAAATAAACATATAGAAACAGGAGAAAGCAAGGCAACAAAATGTCTCCATGTGATAGTTAACTGTTGTATCAACTTGAGTATGAAACTGGCTTAGACTTATTGAAGAAGAGGGAACACACACCCTGGGTGTGATAGGCACCAACAAATAGGCTTGTAGCCTAAATGGAATAAAAAGGGAGGGAAGAAGGAAGTACCACTTCTGCTTCTTTGGAGGGGCTCCAGTCTTTGGCATTGCCTTTGGATGTCCATCTCCAGGTTTCTAGTTATCTTTCTCTTTCTCTCTCTCTCTCTCTCTCTCTCTCTCTCTCTCTCTCTGTCTCTCTCAGAGAGGGAGAGAGAGAGATAGATCAGGTGCATGTACCAAGCAAGAGTTGTAGGGTCAAAGGCTTCCACCTAGATTTCAGAAGACCTGGGAGGGTAGTGTGTAAAGCTGAGAGTGTAAAGCTGAGAGCGTAAAGCTGAAAGTGCAATGGAGACCCCAGAAGTTTGGAGAATCCAGGAATGTGTATTGTGTGAGGAAAACTGCAAAGGCTGAGCAAATCTGGCCCAAGAGAAAGACTACTAGAGCTACAATCACTAGCAGTGATGTGAGGATGGGGCCATTCAACCCCTTTGGAGTTCACAATTTGTCACAGATTTCCCCTGGTGCTGGACATGGAACTACAGAATTTAATATTTGCCACAATGGATTTTGGTCTTACTTTTATCCTGTTTCTTTCTATTCTCCTATTTCTCCCTTTTGGAATGGGAATGTTTACATTGGGGCATAGTATGTTGGAAGTTTTTCACTTTCTTTTCATTTTTACAGGGGTTCACAGTAAATAGTTTGCCTTAAATTTTAGAGAAGAATTTGGATTTGGACTTTACAGCAATGCTGAAATTGTTAGGAATTTGGTAACCTCTATAGATCCACTAAATGTGCTTTGAGTAAAAGGATGCACATGAGTCTTTTGGGGACTAAGGGCAGAATATTATGGTTTATATATGGATGTCCCCCCCAAAACTTCCATGCATTCATAGATGGGTCTTTTTGGAAATGATTAGATCATGGGTATGTGGTTCTGGATTAGACCACTGATGGATTCATAGGTGAGTGTGAAAACATGATTCTGTTTACTTTTTTATTATTTTATTTATTATATAATATAGAAGCCAAATACTCAAAAATCAAACAGAATCATGTTATATATCAGTAAGAATTTTTCAGGAAAAAAACAGAGACCAAGATAAAAAAAATGATTTCTATTAGATTTTGAAAAAGGCTCAATAATAGGAGAAGAGGAAAATTCTGTTAGGAGACAGCAGAATCCTTCAAAGAATATAGGCATGATATATATAGAAGAGGGGTTTTTTTCATATAAAAATGGCTGAACTCTAGTCCTTACAAAAAGTGAATGGTGATTAATTCTGATAGATATAAAGAGAAATTATTTTGTATCCAATGGGTAATAACTGAAAATTTTAAGCAAAGAATAAACTTGGTAGAATTAGTAAATTAACATGTATAAAGTTGTAGACAAGATATTATTGGTTGAGGGGGATAAAGTCATGGGATAGAAATTGTTAAGTGGTCATGAGATTCAGTTCATCTTGGTTTTTGGATGAATGGAAGGAATGTCAGTGTGTGTTGGGTTTACTTTGAGTCTTTGATGTTAATTATAGATAATAAAATATGTAGAGATCATTTCCCTTAGGACTTCTTCATACTGTCCTCTAGTGAAGAACATTCTAAATTTACATAATTATCATATATAGAATAAGGGCCAACACACTAAATTAGATTTTGAAGATGTCATTCTGAGATACTGTATTTAGTCAATTATAATCGGACTACACGAACAATAGGCCAGTGTAAGAAATACAATCATACAACAAGGCAGAGTCCACATTCCTCTTCAAAGACTTTGGATGATTTGTGGACTAAGAGTTATGGTTCTTTCTAGGAATAACAGGGGCCAAGGGCATTATATTATCTAAATATTGCCATCATTTGCATTTGATTTTCTTTTTAAAGTTTTCCCCCCAGTCTAACTCAAAAAGATTATTTTCCATCTTTGAAAAATTTCACTTCACCATTAAATCAATCCACAAAATTGAATTATTTTCAGTGTCCAAATTTCTAATATTTTTCTTTCATTTATTGGACCCATGAACAATCCCTGTCATTCAGTACAATTTTGCCATTTCATTGTCATTTTATTAGCAACTTTTGTTCCATCGGCAACCTTAATTCTCTTTTCCCATATAACAACCCTGTATAGTCAAATTTCAATTAATTGGTATGTACATATCTTTGTGAGAGGTATTTTTTATGATTCTATTTACCAAAGGTATTATTTTTTAAATGATCTATTTATTATAATGTATTAGTTTACATATCAGAGGATATTTGGAAATGGATCTTTTCCTATATAACTATACAAATATTTCCTCAAAAGAAAGAGTAATACATGGTATGCACTTAATTTAAAACTAGAGAAACTACATTATATTCTGTCACAGTTTTGAGTGGTCTTTCTGTAAAATGAATTATTTAATGGAAAACGTTATACTTCAAAATTATATTTTCCATTTTTAGTATTTTAAATATTTTTGTGGTTTGTTCCTTCTTTATTTTCTATGAACCTGAAAGAGAATATGACCTGCTTAGCAATTGAAACTGGTAATACTTCACCAGGGGAATGATTAGATACTACCACTCTATAGCTCAGTATCTAAATATGGACACCAGAACTGTGTCAAGACACTATAAATAATTTATGTTATAATATTTCTAAAATGATTTTTTAAATATTTGTTGCAATGTAGTTTAAGGAATAAAGATGAAATTAAAGATGAAATTATATGTGTTATAATTGGCAGCAAATGGATTTCTATTGTTATTTTATTTAAAAAATAACATTGTAAGAAAAACTAAGACAATGCATTTAAAATAATAAGTGAAATGTGCTATGCATAATTACAAGCTTTAATACCATTGTTTGTCAGGTTTACTGATGAATTCTTTACATAAAGTAAAAATTAACATTTTTGTTTTGTAATTCTATGAATTTTAACACATACAGATTTGTACACTAAAATCATGAAATACATCTATTTCTTTAAAAAAATTAGTCCTATTCTCCTTTGTTGCCAAATCTCCAACTCTTTCACAGTCCCCAAATATCCACCTATCTGTTGACTGTACATGTGATTTCATCTTTTCTAGAATGTCACATATATGGAGATTTACAGAATATCATACTCTTATTTTGACTTTGTTCCCTCTATTGGTCAGGTTTACACTGCTGGGACAAAATGCCACAAACAAATTAAAGAAAGTATAGTTTATTTTTTTCATGGTTTTAGTCCTTGGTCAGCTGGCTCTAAAACAGAAAGGTATGGCAGAGGAAAGCTGCTCAGCTCATGGTGTCCAGGACACAAAGAGGGGAAGAGAGTAAGAAGGAATCACGCAGTAGATTTAGACTCCAACATCACACCCTCATGACTGACCAGACACAACAAGAACTGTGCATTACAAATTTCCTAGTCATGTCTCAAGCCAATTAGTTTATAACCAAGAATAACAATCACTATCACCACCCTCCTTGCTTGTCAACTTTACACTCAAGCATATATCTTTAACCAAGGTCATTGTTCCACCCAATATGATATAAGTATCTCTTGTACAACCAGAATGTACTATTTTCTTCCATAAAGTCGCAACAGCCCTAGCCCTGCTCAAAAGGACAAGTCCAAAATACCCTCTGAGATTCAGTGCAAATGTTAATAGTGAATATATGGAATATTTTTTAAAGTATATAATCCAAAAATAAAATGCCACAAGATGAACATTTTCATTCCAAAAGGGAATAGGAGGACAGAAAAGAATTGGATCAAAATCAGACTGAAGTCTGTCAGGGAAACTATTCTATTCTATTGCTACATGTCCAGCATCCTAGGTACATGGGATGATGTAAGCTCTAAAGGACTTGGGCAGCCACAACTCTTTGGCTTTGCTGCTTGAAGCTCACAGGACCTTTCTAGGGCTGGCTCTCTGCACAACCTATGTCTTTCCTCTGCAATTATTTCAGAGTTATGACATCTCCAACTTCTTTCATACTCCAGTACACCTTTAGTTTCATTCCCACGCCTTCACATATCTACTTAGGAGTTCTTGGCATGATCTTTGATTCAGTCATACATTGTCTGGGCTCTCAGGCCTTTTTATGAAATCTGAATGGAAGCTACCTGACCCTGTAACTCTTTCATACTGAATGCCTGAAAAACCAGCATCATATGGGTGACAAAAAATTCTGCTGCCAGCTTGAGCAGTAGCCAGATTCCTTGGCTTTTGAGTACCTGAGCATTCTGAGATAAAGCCCAAGATGCCCCTCCTTGATCAGTGGCCTGAGGCCTTTTCTTTGCAGATGAAAGATTTACAATTTTAGGGCCTTGAATTTGGTATTGGTAGGGTCTTGCTGATTTCTGAGATACTCTCAATTAATCCTTCTTAATTTTCTGTTGTAAAATATTTATCTTCTATTAAACTGTGATAACATCTTCAGCAAACATGGCTTCCATTGCTCCAACTCTATGCATGTTTCTTTTCTGAAAATAAAAGGAAACATCTTCCAAATCTTTTGGCTGTGATTTTTGCTCCCATTTTTTACTGTAAATCTGGCTACAAGTGGCAAGAAGTACCCATGCCTAAACAATGGACTACCTTACATTTCCTTCTCCAAATCAATTAATGCATTGTCAATATGCCCAGTATAATACAATCTGGTAAGTCATGCTCAAAATGTAACCACATTCTTTGTCAAAATGTAACACACATGGCCTCTAGTCCAGGTAACAATCAAGACCTCTTTTCCGCATGAATCCTCCAGTGCTCTCTTGTTACTGTCCACACTGCTGTCAGCATTCTGATCTTCTAAGGTCCCAGAATCGCCTCTTAATTTCTGCTTATAGCACTATAGGTCTTCTGTAGTCTAAATCTCCAAATTCCTCCCGCAGACTGATTCCCACATATTCTAAACCACGTGGTCAGGTATAATTACATCCATAATCTCAATTCTTTTTTTTTTTTTGACAAGTACACATAACATTTATTTTGAACACTGAGCAGCAAGAAAATGCCTCTGATTTTAGTTACAGAGAGCAATGTAAGAAAACCTCTGTAACAGTGTAAGTGTTGTCCAGACTGTCTTGTTAGCTACTGCCAAAAACAGAACTCCATACATTTCTGATTACATCCTAGATTAGCAATATAATTCATTTTATAATCCTTCCATTTATGTATAGTCATTCATTTAAATACACTATATGTACTTATGTGGATTCTAAAATGTACACAAGAAACAGTACTTTTTAAAAGATTAAGGGAGAAATAACAATCCTAATACTTATTTATGTTTTCACTTATCTCTGGTAAGTAATAAAAAAGGTAAGTAGACCATGGAGCTAGTAACTTTAACTTTAATTTTAACTTTAATTATGAAATTTTCAGAGTTATATCTAACGTGGCATAATTTTTAAATTACAAACGGTTATGTAAGAGTTTCATTTTCTGTGTATCTTATTTATTGTTAGAGTTACCCTCAATATACCATTAACTTCAAATTCTATTGGAACATTGTTATTTCTGTGTGTTTGGTTGTAATTTAGGCCAGGAGAAGATTTTAGAATCTGGTACTTCCAACACTGTTGCTGATACAAAAGCGCAGCTTAAGACTAAGGCAAACCCGAGGAAGAATTTTGAGGAAGAAACACTACACATACTAAACTTACTCCTTACCAGTCTGATTTTCTGCCTGCTAATTCTGATATCTCAAGTACTTAGGACTAAGAAATACCTAACAGATTGGGAAAGCATGTTCCTGTGTGTGTCTGCCTGGGTTATGAAGGTACGACCTTGACTGCCATCTACGGAAGCACGACCATTCCTTTCTGGCATTAAACAGCCTTGCTCCATGGTGCCGCTTCTCCATGATGTCTCTGTCTTGGTGTAAGATGAATATGGACTGAAACTTTGAGAAAGTTAAATTTCTCTTCTTTAAGTTATGAGTGTTGGGTATTATGTCTCAGCAATGAGAAAGCTGACTAGTACAAAAAAAATGGTGCCAGGAATGGGGTTGTTGCTGTTGCAGTACTTGAAAATGTGCTTTAGAAGTCTTTGGAATTACTTTGAGAGTGTTGTTTGGAAAGATTTGGAGACACAAGTTAGAGAAACTCTGCAGTGCTTTAAGCGGTGCTTGGTTAGTGATGCTGATCAGAGCTCAAAATGCTAATAGTAATGCAGAGAGCAATGACAGACACAAAATGTTTCAGTTGGAAACAAGCATTGGATTCATAGTTGGACTAGTGGCTATGTGCATTTCACTCTGGTAGAATGTTTTTTTTTTCATTTTGCTGTGTACAAAGACTTTATAAGAGACTGAAAATTAAGATTGTATAATAGTTACCTAGTGAAGGAAATTTCAAGACAGCACAACATTAAAGCTGTCGCATGGATGATGCTGCAGAATTTTAGCAAGTTTATAATGAGAACTAACAGAAAAAGTATAGTGGCAAAAGGAGAAAACTTTGAAAAATTTAACTTTGGGCCCAAAAAGAAACATGAATAAAGTTGTAGATAAAATATGTATGACTGCTAAAGTGATTAGCATCATTAAAAGTAAACCAAGTCCTTTGTTCAAACACAGGAAGAAAGAGTCCTTCAGAGCATCTAAAAATACTGATTGCTAAGACCCCAAATATTGCAGGCTTGAAGGTACAAATGTGTAAACTTTTCATTTCAGAAAAGAGTCTCTGGGATGCCTGCTCTAGAAGGCTCCTCTGGGGAATTGCCGCTGTGGAAACTATTTCACTGTAATCAGCAGCCACTCTGACACCCAGAAGCTGCTGCAACCATGCATCAAGTGAGCCTGGCTACTGCTCATGCTGGCAACCAACTTTGACATTGTCTTTGTGATGCTGGCTTTACTGGTATGCAGAATGTAAGAAATATAGCCTCAGGAAGTCTTTTTATACAGATTTCAAAGGAAAATCTGCTAAGACAGGAAAAAAGCCACTGAAAGGATAGCACCTAAGAGTGTACGAAAGAAGTCAAAGTGCAGTGGAGGCTCCAGAAAGTCCCTGATGCCAAGAACATGAAATGTCTGCTGAGGAAAGCTGGAGGTCCTGAGTGAAGATAATGTGTGTCAAAAACAGCAAGGTCATGGGGGAGAGGGGTGCCCAAGCACTGTGGAACACACATTTTACCAAATATGGAACAATAAAATTGTATATTTGCCCTACTTTGTTCTGCTTTCATTTTGGTTCAGTTCTTTCCTGTCCCCCTTTCTGAATGAGAATCTTTAAACTGTGTCATGGTACCTTGGGATTATGTAGTTTTTTTTTCCCCACAGAGACTCACAGTTAAGAGTTTGCCTTGAGTCTCAGAACTAGGACTTTTAAAGAATGCTGGTACTGCTGAGACTTGGGAGAGAATTATCATATTTTGAGTTGTACCCAGGATCATTGTATGCTATTTTCAATTACGAACTTACTACTCTCTTTTTGTATAGATTAGGTATATGGTTTAAGGAGATTCATTTAGCTATGACATTGACAAGGGATATATTGTGATAGTTAATATTGATATGTCAACTTCATTGAATTAAGAAATGCCTAACACATTAGTAAAATATGTTTTTGGGTGTGTTTAGTTGGGCTATGGGTGGGAGGATAAACTTGAGTACCATATACCATCCTTTGCCCCTTCTTTTTTAACATTCTTCCCTTGTTTTGCTTTCCAGCTGCCATGAACTAAGCAGCTTTGTTCAACTATGCCATTTCACCATGACATGTCTGCCTTGAAGCCAGATGATCATGGGTTGAAATTTATGCAAATTAAACCAAACCTCCTTTAAATTTAAGGTGTTGGGTATTGAATATCAGCAATGAAATAGCTGACTGGCACAGTTATTTAATTTTGTGTAGATAGTATTTGAATATGTACTTATAAAATCAAATCTTCTGAATTAAACATCTTTCTTGATATTCAGTTATTACAAGGATTATCTTTATATCCCTTCAAATCTTTTTCTTCCTTACAGTAACAAACCAGCACAGTAGCTTACCCTCCTGTTTACTTATGTAGTTTGTCTTTTGAGTTGTTAGTGTAGATATACTTTCAAGGTATATTTGAAATTTGCCACTTGTTTATTAGTTCCCCATGCTTCTCAATCAGTCAATAATATTGTACAATTGTTTCTCTGCTCTGTCTGTCTGTCTGTCTCTCTCTCTCTCTCTCTCTCATGCTCTCTCTCTGTCTCTCTGCTTATTTTTTATCCAGCAAAAGATAACTTTCTGAAAACTTTGTGCTACCTTTTTTTGGATGAATATTGAGAATAAAATATAAAAGGAGGTCATGGAGGTGGAAGATGAGGAGAAAGAGAATGAGGAGAGGGTGAATGGGAAGAGGAAAAGCATGAGGAGGAAGAGAAGGAAGATAAGGGAGAGAAAAATAAATCTTTGCCAGTTATTTCCTTTTGTTGTCCACTTAGCAGAAACAAAAATCCACCAAAATATTGTTTGTATTCACTGGTTCAGATTACCCTCTTTATATTCACTATATATTTTTTCCTGTTAGGATTTTGCCAATATCATTCAGCAGAAATTTCTATAGTTAAAATCAACAGTTATACTTACATTGATAAGTTCAGTGGTTAATTTTTAGTCTTCATCATATTTAGGCTATTGATATCTGTTCCAAAAATTGATTTTCTTGTATTGGTTTCTAATAGGAGCCAATTTCATTAGCATGATAACTTTGCAGTCACGTGAGTCTAACAGGTCTCTGGGTTGAGAAAGTTTCTACACTTGGAATATTCTGCTCTTTTGTTGAATTTTAAATAATTTTAACAAGAATTTCATCATTTTATTTCAAGCAAAAGCAACAATGTACTTCATGATTATTTCAATAGACCAATATTTCTGATAGTTATATCTTTGTCTCTTTCCTTGCCCACTTCTCTACTTACTCAGAACATTTTTTCTCCTTTAAATATAGTCATTTTTTATCTCACCTATTTTTATGCTGTATGTACCATGAATTTGCTAAATAATTCAGTTTATATTTCTAGACAAGACAGATAATCCTCTTAAACTCTAGTTTTGTAAAACTGCAACTAAATTTTTCATGATCAATATAGTTGAAATTG
This sequence comes from Heterocephalus glaber, assembly GCF_053883595.1. NCBI lineage: Eukaryota > Metazoa > Chordata > Mammalia > Rodentia > Bathyergidae > Heterocephalus > Heterocephalus glaber. The sequence continues at coordinate 1,025,500 of NW_028258358.1, forward strand.
AGCTCATATTTGCTCACAGACTTTCTCATCTTTGTTGAAACAGTTTATATTATCCCAATTGCTCATTTGTTTGTATATTTAAAAAGTTCTCTACATCATAGCTGTCAGGAAATAAGGCTGAGGCTGTCTTCACAATATATCTAGAATCTCACTATTTGGTCATCATCAACAAGGCAATCCTTTTTGTCTGAGCCACCATGATCACTCACTAGATTTCTTTGATAGCTTTGAAGAAAAGTTCAATCTCTTCTATTGTTTTCCTGCATTCTATTTTCAGCAAAGCAGTAAATGTCTTTATGGTATAAATCAGTTCAAATTACTCCTTTGTTCAAAACTCTGATGTGTCTGTCTCTTTCACAGAGTAAAAGCCTATGTTTATACACTGGTTTAACACATCCTACAAGATTTGTTCTCTCAATTTCCTGTCAGATATTCTTTACTACCTTATTACTCACTAAACTGTAGAATGCTAGTGTCTTTTTTCTTCCTCAAACAGACCAAGCATATTCTTATTTTAACATGATTCTTCTGGCTGTCCTTCCTTCCACAAATTTTCTTTTTCTAGACATATATTTGACTAACTCCTTTGTGACTTTTAAGCTATTTGTTGTATCTGAACTTTTCAATGAGGCTTTTTTGACCAGCCTGTTTATAGATGGTGACTATGTTTCTTTCTTTGCATTCTATGTTTCTTTTGCTTTATTTTTTCTTCGTTTTCCATTCTCTGTGTGTATTTTCCTGATATATATGAAAGTTAAAAATTACTATTGTCATTTCCCCCCAATAAATTTATATTTGAAATCCTAACGCCCAAGGCGATAGTATTTAGATGTGAGTCTTTGGAGTGTGACTAAGTAATAAACATAAAACACTCATGATTGGGATTAGTGCCTTTGTAAAGAACAAATGGGGGTGTTTGCTTGCACCATCTGTCAAGTAAAGACACAGGGAGAAGGTATCATATATTAATCAGGATATATGTCACCACCAGACATAGACTCCACATTGGTCTTGGACTTCTTGTCCTCAATAACAGTGTGAAATAAATTTATGTTTTTCATAAATTACCAGCTTATGGTATTTTGTAATAACTGGATGGACTAAGACACCAATATTGTCTCTCAACACCAAAATGAATTCTTTAACAATAAGAATGCTTTCCTACATAACTGGAATATGGTTATCATTCCATAGAAAATATTAACTTCCTTTGGATGTCCAGTTATCCAGGACTTTAGCTTTATTATTTGTTTCTTTTTTGATGAATATTTTTTAGTGTAGTGCATTAAATAGTGTCCTCCAAAAATCTATAATGACACAGGATCTCAGCATGTGATCTTATGTGGAAAAAAGGTCTTTGCAGACATAATTAGTCAAGATGAAATCATAGAGAATTACTGTGGGTCCTACATGAAATAAGCCCTGTCCTTATAAGAAGAGGAGAGGATACATAGAAATACACATAGGAAAGATAGTCACTTAACATGGAGGTACCCCCAAATTGCAAGGATTACCGAGAGTTCAGTAAGCTAGAAGAAGCATGAAAAGATACTTCTTTAGAACATTTGGAGAGTGGATAACACTGCTTGTTACACCTTGATTTTTTATTTTTATCCTCCATAGAATAGTCAGAGAGTAAGTAGTTTGGAGTTTGAGGCATTTTGTTAGGTTGTGGTCACTATAGAAAATTAATATACCTATTATAAAATAGAAATTGTCAACCAAATGTATTTTATGAAAAATTTCTGTGATAGTAACATAGGAGAGATCACTTAAGGAGTTTTGTCTTCCCTTACAATCTTTTATGATTCAAGCAAGAACAAAATTAAATTATATTGTGCCAGAAGGACAAAATTTGCAAAGATTAATTGTAATATTGCTGAATTAAAAAACATTCATTTCTTCTCTACAATTTTATTTGTAGGTAAATGATTCTGCAAATTAAAATATGTAACAAACATTATATAGTTTTCTGAGGAACAAAAATAGTATATTTGCATGATAGTTAAGAATTATACTTAGAATTAACAAAATGAATTTTTTTCATGTTATGACTGAAACCCGTTAAACTTTAAGAAATGTCTAATTGTCTTTGCCAAAGACAATAGTCAAATAATAGACTTGATATTTAGTACACATGGCTTTTTATACAAATTTTAGATTTTGAGACTGAAATTTAATCCTTGTCCCTTTTTCTTCTTTACTTTGAAACGTATTTCTTATAGACAACCTGCTGAAGATTGTGTGAATAAGCAGGGGGCTACACAGTTGTCAAGTGTCTCCAGGTGAGAGGTTACATAAAAAGTAACCAAGTGAAGGAACAAATGACACTAAGAGCCAAATGGGGAAAATCAACAGGTGGCATGGACTTAATATCAATCAGTAGATTAGAAGGGGAGTATCACCCCCACATTGTGTTAGTGCCAATGAGCCACTAACATGTCTACAGAAGAAGAGCTGGAAAGATAGACTGCAGCTGGTTTTTAATATAGAGAATATATGCCTCTACAATGGAGTGTAGGTAGTCCCTAGAAGCTAGAAAAGATAAAAGCAAAAACAAAAAATATGACACAAAGAATCCCATGTCATTCTCCTTGATATTCACTGAAAAGGAATAAAGCATTTTTAATACCTTGACTGTAGCCTGATGCAACCTGCCAAACTTCTGAAATTTAGAACAGTAACTTAATAAATTTATATTATTTCAAGCTGTAGATTTGAGAGAATTTTTTATAACAATAGAAAACTGAAAATAAACAAATATTTTACTATTAAAGCAAAATAGAAAGCATAAGAAACAAGTTGGCTAGAATAAATTCTGAAATGTTTAATTAAAATTCCAATTAATAACACAAACATTAATTCATTATGTGAATATAAATATGATTATAGTTATGGATTGATACAGATATGAATGTCTGTCTTGTATTTATATGTTTACACATAAACACAAAGGCTGGGAGTAGCTCAGGTATAAGACACGGGCCTCATTTCACTTTTCTGCGTGTCCATAGTAGTGTTTTCCTAATACTACTTCTTTAAATGACTTTTCCTTCCTCATTATATGTTCTTGTCATCTTGTTGAAAATCAGTTTGCCATAAATAACTGGGCTGGATATCTGGTTATTTATTCTATTCTTTTGGTTTATGATTTTTTTTCATATACCAATACTATGCTGTTTTACTTACACTCCTTTGTAGTATAGTTTGACACTAAGTAGTATACTGCCTATGGCTCCATTCATTTTGCCCATGATGCTTTGACACTCTTTATTTTCTATTATATAGAGATTGTTATTGGCACTTTGATAAGAATTGGATTGAATTTATAGGCCAATATTTATAGTGTGTATGTTTGCAGAGTATTAATTCTTTCAATCCACAAACATGAGCTAATTTTGCATATGTATCTTCATCAGTTTCTTTCATCAATGTTCTAGAATGTTCGTAGTAGGAATCTTTTACCTTCTTGGTTAAATTGATTACAGAATATTTTTTTGAGATATTTTTGTAATTCAGATTGTTTTCTTCCTTTCTCTGTTTCTTTGTTTCTTTTTTTTTTTTTGGACCATGGCTCGATCGCCGAATTTGGTGTTACCGTATAGGAATACTACTGATTCTTCTGTATTAATTTAATATCCTGCAACTTTACTAAATTCATTAGTTCTATCAGTTTTTTGTTTGTTTTGATGAAGTCTTTAGATTGTTCTATACATGAAGAAGTTCATGTCATCTGCAAATAAAGGACAATTTACTGTGCTGAGGTATATTCCTCATATGTATAATTTGTTGAGACTTAATCATAAAAAAGTATTGAATTTTTCAAATGTCATTTGTATATTTATTAACAAGATTACATGTTTTTATCCATCATTCCCACATCATTCCCATGTTTGTTGATGTGCATATGTGAATCATCCTTTATCACCAAGGAAACCTTACACTGATTTGCACATGGAGAGCCATTCTTACATCTCAGAGATAAATCCTACTTGATTCTGGTAAATGAGGCTTACAATGTATGTTGAATTTAGTTTTCCAGTATTTTGTGAAATGTATTCACATTTTTGTTCTCCAAGAATATTGTCCTGTGTCCTGATTTAACTTTGCTGTACATTAGTTTAAAGCTAGCCATACCAAATCACTTGAAAGTATTTACATTCACTTTTTGAAATAATTTGAGAAGGAATCATATTGAATTTTCTATAAATATTTGATAAAAAAAAACATTGTGAAAAAATCTGATTTAAAATTTTTCTTTCATGGGAGACTTTTACTTATAAATTTAATTTTCTTCTACTTATTTATCTGTTCAGATATTTCCTTTCTTCCTGAAAGTTTTACTAGATTGTATGTTTCTAGGAATTTATGCATTTATTTTAGCTTATCCAATCTACTGGCATGTAATTATTCATACTAGTGTGTTATTATCATTTATATTGTTATGAAATTAGTTGTAATTCCTCATTTTAATTTCAGATTATATTTATTATAATTCTTATGTTTTTACTAGTCTAGGTAAATGTTCAAAAATTTTTCTTAATTTTCTAGGTCTTTTTTATTGGTTTTATAATCTGTATTTCAATTATTTCACCTCTGATATTATCCCCTTCCTTTTTCTAACTTTGGGCTCAGTTTCTATTTTTCTAGTTTTATAATATGCAACTTTAAGTTTTTTATGTGATCCTTCTTCTTTAATTATATAGGTAGTTATTGATATAAACTACCAATTTCCAATTGCATTTGCTATATCCTGCATGTTTGAGTACGTTGTGTTTCCATTTATGTTTGTTAGAAGTATTTCATTTTAAATTTCTCTTTCGGTCTGGTTATTAACTTTTTGTTATTTAGGAGTGTGTCATTTAAATTTCATTTATTTGTGATATAAATTTCCTCCTATTATTAATATCTGGTTTATGTCATTGTAGTCAGAAAAGACACTTTTTGAAAAAATCTTCAAATTGTTAAAACTGTTTCCTGTCTTAACACGCAATCTATGTTACAGCATGTTCTATGTATAATTATAAAGAAAGTATACTTTGCTGCTGCTGGATGAAATGTTCTATATCTGTACATTAGCATGAATCCCGTATTTTTTTATTGATTTTTTAATTTGAATAATCCAGTCATTGCTATAATAATGTGGTGAAGCCACAAAATTATCATTTGGCAGTCTGTCTCTCCTTTTAGATCTATTAGCATTTGCTGTATATTTAGACCATTGGATGTTGGCTGTACATAAACTTAATATTGTTACATTATTTTGCCAAATCAACTTATTTTTCATTGTATAATGATCTTCCTTGTCTCTTTTTACAGGCTTTTTGCCTGACGTGTATTTTACATGATAAAAATATACCTATATTTTAAATATTTTAGAAGTCAGCATATGCCACAAAATGAGTATTTATATATCTGTGTTCACACAAACACACTTTTAAGAATATGTATCATACACAAGAGATGTATACAGGTATTTATTTTTAAATAACATTAAGAAAATAGGGAAAGAATGATGTTGTCACGTAGGTAGTATATATACACAGCACACATTTACTTGTTCAGAAAAAGTCACTATTAATATTTTGTACACATTATTTTCAGTTTTGTGTGACAAAGTTGTATAAGAAGGATGGTAATGAAGTTGTGAAAAATAAGGGATTTGTTGCTGTGAAATACTTCTACAGATTCCATTAGCTCTTTTCTGCACTAGCTATAGGGGTTCCAAATATTAAATGTTGAACAATTATTTAAGAGTTGGCTACTCCCTTCTTTTGTTCTTTAGCAATTGGATGCATCTTTCTTTTTATAATCAACATTCCTAATCTCAGTTTTCTTCTCTTTCTCTAACACTGAAATTACTATTCAGTCAGGTATTCATTCATGTACCATCTTTGCTAATTTTATTGACTAATTTTCTGAAGATATGAGTCCTTTCCTTCTCATATTCTATCAATTAATGTAATACACTATATCAATAAAACCAAGGACAAAACCCATACGATTATCTCCATAGATGCAGAAAAAGCATTTGACAAAATCTAACATGCATTTATGATAAAAACCCTACAAAACATTGGAATACATGGTCTCTATCTCAAACTGATAGAAGGCATCTATGAATAACCAACAGCCAATATCATACTAAATGGTCAAAAACTGAAATCCTTCACACTAAAATCAGGAACAAGACAAGGATGTCCACTATCACCACTCTTGTTCAATATAGTTCTGGAAGCATTAGCCAGGCAAATAGACAAGAGAAAGAAATAAAAGGAATAAAGATAGGTAATGAAGAAGTCAAATTGTCATTATTTGCAGATGACATGATACTCTATATAGAAGACCCCAAGAACTCCACCAAAAGTCTTCTAGACTTAATAACCAAATTCAGTCAAGTAGCTGGTTACAAGGTCAACACACAAAAATCAATAGCTTTCCTCTACACCAATGACAGACTCACTGAGAGAGAAATGGGGCAAATAATTCCTTTCACAATAGCATCCAAAAAATTGAAATAAATAGGAATCATCCTAACAAAAGAAATCAAAGACCTCTTCTCTGAAAACTATGGCACTCTGAAAAGAGAGATTGAAGATGATATCAGAAAATGGACAGACATCCCCTGCTCCTGGGTAGGAAGGATTAATATAGTGAAAATGGCCATGCTTCCAAAACTGCTATATAGATTAATGCAATTCCAATTGAGATCCCAGCAGCATACTTCATAGACCTCGATAAAACAATCCAGAAATTCATTTGGAACAAGAAGAGACCCAGAATAGCAAAAGCAATTCTAAGTAACAGAGACATGGCAGGGGGTATCACAATCCCCAACCTGCAACTCTACTACAAAGCTACTGTGATAAAAATAGCATGGTACTGGCAAAGAAACAGACTTGACCAGTGGAACAGATTAGAAGATGCAGAAACAACACCAGACACACTTAGCCATCTCATCTTTGACAAAGGAGCCAAACATCCTCACTGGAGGAAAGATAGCCTCTTTAATAAATGGTGCTGGAAAAATTGGGCTTCAACTTGCCAAAGATTAAAACTAGGCCTATATCTCTCACCATGCACTAAACTAAAATCAAACTGGATTAAAGATCTAAATATTAAAATAGAAACTCTGAACCAGTTGGAACAGATGTTAGGTAGAACCCTTGAAGACATCGGTGTAGGAAAAGATTTTATGAACAAAACCTCAGTTGCCCGTGAGCTAGCACAAACAATCAACAAATGGGATCTCTTCTTATTGAAGAGACAACCCACAATGTGGGAAAAAATCTTGACCTGCTCTTCCTCAGACAAAGGTCTACTATCTCTATCTTTAAAATGTTGATGAAATCATAGTGTAGTTTAAATTAATGTGTTGAAAAACTCAAATTCTTCAGCTTTTCTCCTGGCTTCCTAGTGGCATATATCTATCCCTTTACTAATATATTTCTCCTGTAATGGGGATTGAATTCAGGGCATCACAAATGCTGGGAAAGATTGGCACCTTTGTGTTATTTCCCAAGCCTTACTTTATTTTATTTTTGAGAAAAGATCCGAAACAGCTGCCAAAGCTGGATTTGATCTTGTGAGCCTCCTGCTTCAGCCTCACATGTAGCTGGAGACTGTAGGCATTCACTACCTTGACTGGAAGATTTGAACCAACTTTGTTACCAACAGTGATTAATCTAGATCTTTAATGATTTTTTTGTATTTAATACTTGGTAGATTGGATTATTGCTTAATTTATAGAAGGAACCTAGGATATCAGTTTTAATTTTTCACTTGAATAAACAAACCTCTTGTGAACAGTTTACCCACTACTTGTCTTTATTTTTTCTAAGTAAAATGAGTGATACTCCCACTTCTTCATCAGTCTCTAAGTACACACTTTTATTAACACAATCTGAACCAAAACACTCATAAATACATACATATATCTCTCTACTGTCTCCTAGTTTTCTCTTTTTCTTTTTCATCCAATATTTTAAGAAACAATGATTTTTTTTTATTTCTTTAACTTTGTTTCCCTTTAAATCTATAATTGGCTTAAATATGTTATAATTTGTCATCATTCCTAACAATCCACTGACTACCATATAAAAGGATTATAATACTTTATTTACATTTTCCAGTTATTGCCATTCCCCTGTGTGAAGGGAGTTTAGCATCACATTAACTCAGTTCAAATGGAATTTATTTGGTTATTGGAAATGAGCAGATATGATCATTTTTATGTTGAAGCAAAAACCCCTGGCAACATACTATCAATATCTCTACTCTTTTTCTTCCTACCATAAAAATTGTACATCAAGATCCAGGATGATCTTTTACCAGAAAGACACATTAGCAGAACCACAGCTGACTTCAGTCAACATGCATGAAAAATAAATTAAAATTAAAACTATCTTATAAATGACTGCTTTTTTCTTGTTTTCCTATAAGATAACTGAAAGACAGACAGACATAAAGATAAAAGAAAAAAGAGAGACAGAGAGAGACAGAGAGACAGAGACAGAGAGACAGAGAAAGACACAATTTTGTAGTCAGAGAAAATGAGGAAACATCACAAGGAATTATTTGGCAAAACTGTCAAAACCAGTACTGTGAAAGCAAGTTATATATCTAGGGAACTTGAAAATTTAATTTTTATTGATGATGCAGTCTGCATTTGGCATACTACAACAAGAAAGACACAAGCTGATTTATATATTGGGTAGAGGAAAAATACAAGTGAAGTTAAATTTTGAGAAGTTCTGAGACTATCAGTGTTGGGAGACACAACTCTTGCATACAGCTGATCAAAGATCTACTTTAAAAGTTCAACAATTAGCATTAGGAAGCAGACCTAGTCTAGAGTCTCACCATGAGATTCTTTGCTAAATATCTAACTTGATTTAATTGTCTCTCAGCCAGTACTTAAATCAAGAAAAAAAGCCTAGAGAAATGAAATTAAATATGTTACTCTTCCAAAGGAGAAAAAAGAGAAGAGACACTCAATTACCTGCAAATGAGTCAAGCGAAAGAGCATGTCTAGATGTTTATTGTATTGACTGTTGGTACATCATCTAGAACATAGTTGTTATGAGTTGAATTATGCCTATCAAAACTGTATGTTGGACTCTAATTCCCATTGATTCATCAATGAATATATTGGGAATAAGTTCATTGCAGATTGACCTAGTTAAAATGAGGTCATACTTAAGTAGAGCGAGCACTTAATCCAATATGACTGATGTGTCAGAAGAATGAAATAATATCATATACAGGTACCTTGACATGATAACCACGTGAAAGCGAAAGACTGAGTAGTGATCCATTTATGTTGTCACAGGTCAAAGAACACCTAAGGCTACGGAAGCTGGCACAGCAAGGAGATACCCTACCCAAGAGGCTGCAAAGGTAGGATACATGCAACCACATCCTAATTTTCAACTTCCAAGTTTTATAACTGTGAGAGAATTAACGTTCATAGCTTTTAAAGTCACAAATTCTGTGATCATTGTTATAGTAAACTTATAAAGCTAATTCACAACAAAAGCTAACACTGGGCCTTTACAGTATCAAGTCCAGACTGCTCTCCCAAAATTTCAGTTATAAATATTCAAAGCTCGGTGTTTAAAGCAGATAATCTCCCAAACTAAATGCATGTCCTAAGCCAATCTCATCACACTTCCCTCAAAAAAAAATTCTATTATCTATATTTGTTTCTCTTATGAGTGATGATGTTATTATGAAAATCAAATATTCAAAGACTAATTTTTAACTTCTATTACTGCTTCTTCTCTACATCCAATAAACTTTTTTATATTGCCTGTTAAAATTTTCTTAAATCCATCACTTCAAATTTGACTATGGTTCCTGAGCTTATTCTCTCACTCATGGACAGTTAATTTTATAAATTAGTTCATTCCACTCTTTTCTGTGATATGTCATTACCACATTCTACTCCTCAGAGAGTTTATTTTCATTTTCTTTTAAAGTCTGTTCTGTGTCATTAAGTCTCTTAGTTACTTTTCTCTTGTTGCTGAGACAAAATACACAACACCCAAATTTAAAGGGGTAAAGGTTTATTTAGCTCACAGTTTGTAGAGATTTTAGCTCATAATTGGCTAGCTCCAAAGCAAGGTGGCATGGCAGACAGGAATTGCAGAGGAAAAACTCTTCATGGTGGGCAGAAGGTAACAAAGCAAAAAGGACAACCTTGGCTCTTTCTATTCTTTTTACCTTATCCAGGCTTCTTAGGGTAGGTAGCACTCACACCCTTAAACCTAGTGCCCTTGATGCTAGCATCACCCCATGAGTCAATTCCAGTATCACACACTCTATTTCCAGCCACCTCTGAAAAAAGCCAACCTATGACCACATGAGGCTAGTGGGGGACATCTAGACAAAACCATAACATTAATTTTAAAAATTCTTAGATATCTCTTACCATTCTTTTTATTATTACTAGTACTACAACTACACACCATATTACTGCATAGTTTTACTTACTTCTATTGTATTCAACATATTTTGTATTCTTATTGTTTGTTATTTGATGATCAGGAACCGAATGGATTTAGATAACAAAGAATCTCTTTTCATCCAAATTTGCTGAACAAAGCCTCATTATTTAATCACTCTCAGAGAATCTTAAGAACAGTAATTTAGAGGGCTGGGGATTTAGCTCAGCAGTGCCACTGCCTGCCTGGCAAGAGCAAGGTCCTGTGTTTGATCCCCGGTACAAAATAATAAATAAATAAATAAATAAATAAATAAATAAATAAATAAATAAATAAATAAAACAGTAATATACAGAGCTGTAGTAGCTTGAACAGATTAAGGTACAAACCTGTAGAGAACAGGGAAAGGGAAAGTTACTATAACATAAGTCCTAGTCTCCTGCGAGCCACGACAACACAAGGTGAATTAACTTATTGTACAGGAAAGGTGGAAAAAATGACACTTTGAGAAGCCAAGCTTTTAGTCTGATCAATGCTGAGCTGGGTGGCAAAGATGAAAACCCCCCAGTTTGCCACACCTTTGTTCAGTACATCAGGAGAAACAAATATAACAAATGATTCCGGACAGAGAGTTCAGTACATCAGGAGAAACAAGTGTAACAGATGACTTGGGGGGGGGTGGAAATCCTGGAACAATGAGGAACTATGCAGATGAATATTTTGTTCCTCCCAGGATATCTTCAGCTGGTGTAATCTTGTCCTGGAGCATCACAGCATCGCTGGACCATTGAGGTCTTAGCTGTGACTGGAGGCCAAAATGGAGTTATGCCTTGAAATGCCATAGCTGGCCTGTAGGCAGGAGAACTAGGCCTAATCAAATTATTTTTTCCCAAAATTATATAGAATTACGCCCAACACAAACCTCATTTTCAGCTGCTTATGCAATCTCCACTTGAATGGCAATAGGTACTCTGGTTCATATTCCATAATGGAGTCATCTACACCAATTTCTATGTGCAGTTTTCTATTTCTCCTCATTGTAAATAGACTTCTGAAGTAATGGGTGTTTAGATATCCTACAAATAAGGTTTAAAGATTTAAATTTTTATTCACAGATCCTTATCCCCAACTTCACAATTCAACTGTCTACTAAGTCTTTCATTCAGTACATTTCAATAATTCTGAATTTCATTCTTGTCTGATAGTAATTTCAGTAAGCTTCCTGGATGTTCTTTTTTTCAAAAATCTCCAGAAAAATCCCACTTCCTTATATCACCTGAAACAAACGTCCATAAACTAAGCCAAATTTGCCTTTGAAACCTTACCTTTGCATTAGTCTATAAACAATCAAAACAATTTTCATTTTTCATACAAGTTGTAATTGCCATCTCTCTCAATATAAAATATCTTTCTTGACAGATTTATTCACTGTTCTGTGAAATGCATCAAATTTTTGTGATTCAGTTTAATATATTATACTTTTACTATGTTAGCTTCTGCTATTATTTTTCCATTCTGTAAACTTTGTGTTAGTTGTCTTATTATTTTCTGTAATAGATACATAGTTCACTAAATTTCTTCTTTTTTAATATAAATATTTAGGACTCAATTTTACATTTAATCACAGTTTTAGTTGTGAGACATATATTTTAACATTCATTAAATTTATTAACATGAAACTCAAAATACATATTTTTGTAATAATTTTTGTCAGTTTTTATATAATACATATTTTCTATTTATCATTTCTTGATAATAATTTCTTGCTAAATACTACCTATGGACACAAAGCATAATATAAATCTTTCCAATATCTTTACTATTTTAGATATTTTGTAGTATATAATATTTTAATTTTATGATTGCTTAATGTCCACTGAAAAAAATCTAATTATTTTGAATATGTTAATTCATTCAAATAATTGGGTATTCTTGATATATATATTTATATGTATATATATATTATTTTTTTCAATATATGATACATACACTGCTAAGAAAAAAATATGTTAAAAATATCCCAGAATTATGCTGTATGCATCATTATGGATTGGAAGTTATATACATAATTGTGCTAAATCTCTTTGAGGGTATATTATTAAATACACTAATTTACAACTGTTATGTTTTCAATGACTTACCATTCTATCTATATACATGTCATTTTTTCTAACTGATTTTAAATTAATCCTTTTTCTGATATTAGAGCTACAAATAACTTTATTTTTGTTACATTTTGTCAAAAATATTTTCTATTCTTAAACTTTAGACATGCTACATGTGAACAACATACAATTGGCTTTTCCTTGTTTTATAAATGGAACATTTCATCTTTTACATTTTTTAATATAATTATATTTAAATCTACCATATATTTTGTCCTTATTGTCTTTGCTTTACTTTTTTCTGGAGAGAATTCAAAGGTGGCAGAAGAGAACTCCAAGCTGTATGCCTGCCTGTATGATCCTTCCCCTTCAATGGGGGCAAGACTGATGAATACAAAGTAATGTGGTTCCTATGAAAAATTTGATATTGAGTTAACTTTGACTTAATCAAAAGAGAAATCATTCTGGGTTTTCTTGATATAATACATTGAGATGTTTTTAAATAGGTGAAACAAGCTGGGTGTTATGACACATAAGGGGAGACTGAGGCAAAAGGCTCATGAGTTCAAGGCCAACATGGGCTAATTAGTGAGATCCTGACACAAAAGAGAAGAAAAGCGGAGAGAAGAGAAGAGAAGAGAAAAGAGAAGAGAAGTTGGTGATGTAGCTCAGCAGTAGAACACTTGCCAGGCCAGGGATTTAGCTCAGTGCCGCTGCACCTGCCTGGCAAGTGCAAGGCCCTGAGTTCAATTCCCGGTACCAGAAAAAAAAAGAAAGAATAGAACGCTTGCTTACCATGCTCAAGTCATTGGGTTCAGAGCCAGCATAAGAAAAACAATTTGGGAAAAATTGCCATATTGCAGAGAGAGTTCCATGTCAAGGATGAGTCCTAGAGGTGAGAGTGGCCCCTGGCCAAGATCAAGTATGAAAATACACATCCTAGTCATATCTCCACAGCGAAAATGTCTGCTCACAACTAGAGTGAGCATAAAGCAAGATGTTTCCCCATGTGAGTCTACAGATGAATATGCATGCACTCCAACACATTGATACCAGTCTCATGAAACCCTCAACAGAGGATCTAACATAAACATGTACCAATTTAAATCACAAAAACTGTAAGATAGTAAATCTGCATTATTTTGAGTTTTGATAAATTTCTGATTTTATATTCTGTAGCAATAGAAAGTATGCAACTCTACTGCCTCCTTTTGAATTGATGGGTATATTTGACAGATGAAACATTCTATGCCTACTTCTCACTATTTCTTCATTGGTCTCAAAGCATTGTTTGATTCACAACTTGAGTTGTTCTGCATGGAGGGCTAATTCCATAAGTCCAGAAGACCTCAAATAATGAATTTATTTCTCTATATTTTGCTCATTCTCAGAACTTTTCTTAGAATGTTACCTTGTAGTTGTCTCACAAATTAAATTGTTTTACATATGTTGTTAATTTTCTCTGTATGTTCCTAGGGTTCAGAATTGGTACAAAACTATTTAAACTATTATCATATAAAATATTTTAAAAGTTCTAAAAATTAAGATGTGTGCTAACCCTTTGAAATAATTAAAATGCTCTTATTTGGTTTCTTGTGCTCAAGTGAAAGAGGATTGTGTAAAATATCTTATGTAAATTTTATCTAAATCATTTGTCATTTTAGCCATGATACCTGTGACTTAGCTGTCCAGTCAATATAAATGTAATAGTGTTATGATATTGCAACATTTTGTTCTATATATATGTGACTTGTTTATCTAATCATTATACTAGTCTTCCTGAATTGCATTTTTAAAATTATTTATTTTGTATAATTTATACCAGTGTTTAAATTTCTGCAACATCTTTATACCTTCTATAGTCAATCTTCTGTGAAAACAAAAAACACTGGGTAAGAGGTATTCATAATTTAGTCATTTTCAGAAAGTTATGATACATTTTGACTAGGGTACTTTTAAGCCTTGTTTTTGGAATACTGTATTTACTTCTATTTACTTCATTTTAGTATATATAAATATACTACCTAATTTGCTTTTTTGTTGAGCAGCTCATCTACATGTGGTAAATGTTCCTTTCTACTTAATTTCTGCTTCATCTACTTTTGAAACAATTTTATAGATTGCCCCCATCTCCTACTTGGTTGTTTTGAAATAATCTAGTGACTATTGTTTTGTTTTTCATTGTTTTCTAGGTGTTTTGATATCAACTTATTCTGTGTGCCCCTATACACCTTGCTACAAATAGGCAGCTTTCTTGATCCATCACATCGAATGGGGTATGGGTGATTAAGAGCTCTTGAATACTGTTCTAAAATCACAGGAGACATGAGTCACAGTTCCACACCAGAGACCTAACCATCATTCTTTTATTTAAGTTTACCTTCAGTTTTGTCAATATAGCTTACTTACTTTACTTTAACTACTGGTTGGACTCATGTAATAAATGTACTTACCAATTAGAGGAATGAAACATTTTTAATCCTTTTAGTTGGCATATTATTTCTCACTCTATTTCCACAAACACTACTCAATTAGTATCAGTTATCTTTAAGCCATTCTATGTCCTAATCTCCTGATCTGTAATATTGAAATCAAAAGGTTACTCTACATATTTCACAGAATTTTTAGGTATTATAAATGTATCAGATGAAATAGTTTACAACAATGCTGAGACCTAACTGTCATGAAACTACCATGGTTATATAATCTATCTATGTAAGTTATATTATCATGATTCTACTCTAAAGTTGGTGCATACAAAATTGCTTATGTTTTCTGTTTAATTTTACATATGGTCTTCATGTCTAAAATAAAATTGTTGGATGCGACCAATCAAATTCTAAAAATTGTACCTATATTTAAACAGTATTTATAACGTATGTGAATGGAGAAATTATTCCTGGACCTACTCACCACCTGGTTCTTACTTTCAAAATACATTTTTGATATATTTTAAGCAAAGTTGTACTTTTAGATTTTGTTTGTTTATTTGAATCTTAGGCCACATGGCAAATGAATGAGAAGAAAAAGACAGTTACAGCAAAGAAGTTACCACATATGCCCGTAAAATCTAAAACAAACATTGTATGACTTAGTTTATTCTGTAAGAAATTCAGGTTCCTATAAATGTATCTAACATACAATTCAATATTGAATACAATAATCAAATAACTATATAGCCATGAACAAAATCCTAAAATGTGAATTTGTGAGATTTTTAAAAATCCTGAGCAACAAAATGTCTAAAAAGTCATAGCCCAATAAGAATACATACTCCAATAGTAAATATTTTACTCTTTCATTAATGTGTGCATTCTAATGCTAAGACTTCACCAGGAAAGTAGATGTACAGAAAAAATACAGATTTTTAAAATTGATTTCCCCCTAATATCTAAGGAACTGGATGTTAATTTCAGTTAAGTAAAAAATGTAAATTAAATGTATGCTATATTTGAATTTGTACATGTGTGTTGTGATCTCAAGGTACTTAAGGATTATGAAATCTTCAGAAAAAAGATAAAAAATGTATAGATTGTAAAACACTATCTTAGAAAATGCTGTTCTTTTATTATTATTCTCCTAATAATAAAGGAAGCTATCTATGAGACTTGCTATAATTTTTATGAACATATCATATTTATTAGCCCTACAATGGTATTTTATATATTGTTTTCCATAATACAATGAAAGAAAAAGGTTTTGCAAATTATCCAAGAAGACAGTGATTTTAAGTGATATATCAAGTATTGAAACTTAAATCAATAATATCTAATTCTGCAGTGAATTGGATTTCTTACTAAAAGTTAATATTACATATCTGGTAGTATCTTTATTATCTCCATTATAATATATATTACTAAATTAATAATTTGTTAAATGAATGTTACAAGTTAGAGAACACAAAATGTAATATGTATTCTTCTCTGAGAAGAGCACAGTCTGACCATTTGATTCAAATTGAACGAAGTGCAATAGCAAACATGACACAGGCAGAGGATTGATAACTCCCTGCACACTGAGATGTGTAGCCTACATTCTCTTCTAAATGTAGCTATTCAGCAACCCTACTGGAAATCCACATGAAGAAAAACACTTAGCCCAGATGTTTCTGCCATCACAATGAGTCTGCCAGTATATAAAATAAGAGAGCATCTTGAACACTCCAGTCCCACTGATGCTACGGGAAGCAGAACATCTGTCTGTGCTCATCCTCAAAGGAAGATTTATGCAAGAAAAAAATTAAATATAAGTTTTTGAATGGTTTCAGCAATCCGTGGACAATTGAATCATCAATGTAGTTATTGCTTTATAACCAAATAATGTATTAAATTTATCTCTATTCTTCCTCAATTGTTTTGCTCACCTTTAAAGTTATGTAGTGGTTTAGATCTATGATGCCCCCAAAGTCTCATGTGTTTGGAAGGTGATTGGATCCCGGGGATACTACTCAACAGTAGGTTTATCTTTTGATGAGTTCAGTAGCTGAATGTGCTTTTAAGAGGTGAGACCTGGCTGGGTGTGGGAAACTGAGGCATGACACAGAAGGATGTATTCTCCCCCCCCCCCCGCCGCCCCTCGCCCTTCCTGGCTGCCATGAGGTGGGCAAATTTCCTCTTTCATGTACTTTTCTCCATACTGTACAACTCTGGAGCCAGCTAACCATGGATAGAATTCACAGAAACTGTTAGGCAAAATAAATATCTCCAGTTTTAAGTGCAGATCCCAGATATTTTGTCCCAGCACAGGGAATTTGTCAAATACAGATTATATCATGTCTTTACTTATAGATAGGTTTTTCTTTCTTCTCTGTGAAATATATCATTTGAAAATTCTCTAGGTAAGTCATAAGATTTTGTTTTTATAAAAGTATTTTCATTTTGCTCCCCCTTAGAATGACAGCTTGTATATGCTATTACTTACCTTCATCAATTTAAAGATTCTGGTTCATACTCTTGGCTTTCATTGTTACCCTCAGCTGCTGTTAAAAGCCAACAACAATTGTGTGGTCATTTTTTCCATTCTCATTAGTTATTTTGAAAATCTAACATTCTGGACATTTTTTCCTATACTTTACTATGATATTATAGCCTATGTATTTCTTGGATGGGGAGTCTCTGTATTTGTTTTCCTTCATTTTGGAATCTGAGTGAGCGTATGATTCTTCAATTCTGGAAAAATTCCAGCCATGATATTCTTGCATTTTATTTCTCCCATATTTCATATCTTTGTTCCTCTTGTGAAGTCAATTAGTCTATAGTATAAATATAAATTTTAATCTATTTTCTCAAAATTGATATTTTATATTCTCTCCCTTTTGTTTATATCACACAAAATCTTTTCAGACCTAACTTTCATTCTTTTTTCATTCTATATGCATTCTATATTTTTTTTTCTTTATCAGATCTGCATTGCCTTATTGGTAGTTATATTATTAATCTTTTTAATTAAATATTTTTATAATTGAAATAATGATATTTTTATTATGTTATTAGAAGAAGATTGGACTTTGGGAACACTATGTTTATCAGTGGTTTCACCCCAATAATTCCAACGAAGGTCCTAATTGTCACTACTGAGAACTTGTATAGAAATTTTTTCTTGAGTTTTGACTGTATACTGATAAGTGGTTGATATTAATTGTTGGTATAGTAATGAGTGTGTGTTGATTGTACTTTCACCCAAAAGCCTTTGTTTTACTTTATACACAGGAGTTTCTTCAATATAATGTCTTATTCTCGAGCTTTTAAAAATCTTTCCCTAAACACCTGATTTTGAAAGAAATATTGTTTACTTTTTTATCCAAGGGTAATAATTAATCTTCCTGGGGCACAGTGTAATATTTTAATACCTTTATAAATTGGGAATTGTTCAACTCAAGATACTTGGGTTGTTCATTATTTCAACATTTATCATTTTTTTGTGAAGAGAATATTCAAAAGCCTCGCTTCAACTTATTTTGAATTATAAAATACAATATTGTTAACTATAATCAACCTCTGTGTAATAGAACACTATATAACTTATTGAGAAATAAGTTAAATCTGGCTGTGACTTTGATTGGCTATTATTGAAAAGACAAAAAATGACCAATGTTGATGAGGGAGTAGAGAATGGACAATTTTTATGCACTGTGGGTGAAAATGTAAATTAGCACCGCCATTATGGAAAGCACTGTGGTGGTTCCTCAGCAAATTAAACACTGAATTAATGTATGATCCAGCTATCCCACTAATGGGTATATATCCAAAGAAATAAAATCAGTTTATCAGAAAGATATCTGCCATTCCATATTTATAGCAGCAGTAACAATCATCATGATATAGAATTAAATTTGTTGTCAATTTAACTTTTACACTTTTGATTTTCCAGCCTTATGAATAATATGTGCTTTCTAAATTGCATGTCTTTAATCATGCATATTTTCACCTGTAAAGAGTTATGGATGTTGCCATAGACACTTTCTATACTACTTTTCTTTAAGTATTATGTAATATTCTCAGCACTCATCCCACATCTAGGAAAGGCTCCAAACAATAGTGCTTATTCTCTTCACAAGTGGATAAACACCACTATGTTCTGGTATGTAAATGGAAAATAAAAGCCTTCTTTTGCTTATTTTTAGTTTTTACTTTTTTTCTAATCATTCTGATTTCCTGCTGCCTCTGGATTGAAGCCACAGGGTTTCCTTTTTCCTTTTTCTTTTTGTAGGGCTTGCTATTCAATTAAAATTATGTTCATTGAAATTTAGCCAGCATGTAGGTGTGCATATCCTGATGTTTCTTTAATAAGACTAGCAGTTTTGGCTGAACTACAACCTTCCTATTTTCTTTTCCTCCTATTACCACATTATAGTTGGGTCTTTTTATTAATTTTACAGTTACATTTTCTGTAGTCAAATCATCTGTTTCTTCCACTGTTCAGAATTCTTAGGTTATTGGTGTAGTTCTTAGATCCTCTCCTGGTAATGAATTCTTTAGTTATATAATTTAAGTCAGTGCTCATAAGGAATTTCATTAGTAGATTTATAGTATTTCTATAATTTTATGAGAGAATCTATAAATTTAATTTTAAAATTAAAATTGTCATTTCATTCATTTTCCAGTGAAATAAGTAAAGAAATGTAATAGGCATTTAATTAATAGAAATCTACCATTTATAAGGGGAGGTCTGCAAACAGGTGCTTGAGATTTAATTGATTCAGCCAGAAAACTTCATCAGAATATGAATACTTTCCATTTCTTTGCTCTGCTGTTTGTTTCATGGTGGTTTTAAACTTCAAGAATGTGTACTTATTGTAACAAAATAGTGTCTGCCACCCCAAGGTTTAGTTTTCTACTCCTGAAGCAATCTCTGAAAGAAGAATGGAAATTATGATTAGTTGTTGATGAACATATGTTTCTTCAAAATATCCAAACAACATTGACTTCTATGGAGTATGAAAGGAGAAGACTTCCTGTGACTTACCAGCAGCTGGTATCTGCCACAAAATCCTTCCATATTTACTAAATGCATTGTTAATATGATAGTGGCCAACATTTCTATAAATGTCATACATATATGTATATATACATATAGCACAGGCATAATTATACATTATATTATAAATAATGTACACGTTATATTACATAAATATATATATGTGTTTGCACAGATAAATCATTAAGTCACACTAATTTTTTATTCTAAGGCTATTGTTTCCAGTGGAGCTAAGGAGTGGGTTACAGTCATAACAAAATATTGTTTGCTGTAGTCACAGATGTAGTTAACACACACTGAGGCTGGTTGTCAAAATTTAGGGCAGTCATAGACCCTGAGATAGTCACTTCCATGTATAAGACTCTACTATTAATCCGATTCAGTCACAGAGATAACAAACCCCTATGTATTGAGGAAAAGCTACTTTAAGCTACCCATCAATATATTCTCACTGAATTTATAAAATATTTTTATTAAATTTTTTATTTTGTTTCATTTCCTGTAGTTTTATGTTTATGAAGTACTATTTAATATATCCTTTCATCAACTTTAATTGGTTAGTTCTTCCAATTTCTTCATTATGTAGACTCCACTTTTTACTAAATATTTCAAAGTTTATGGTAGTTATACTCATGCAATATTTTTATTTATAGTCAACTT
This sequence comes from Heterocephalus glaber, assembly GCF_053883595.1. NCBI lineage: Eukaryota > Metazoa > Chordata > Mammalia > Rodentia > Bathyergidae > Heterocephalus > Heterocephalus glaber. Next base: position 1,046,186 of record NW_028258358.1, read on the forward strand.
GTTAGTTTATATTATTATTTAAATGTATAAAATACTTCTGTAAAAGAGAAAAATTTTGAAGAATGAATGTGTATCTGAAACAATACCACAAGAAATCAAAGAATCACTTTTCTATATAATAAATTTAAAACCGTCAATTATAAGGAATGTTTGATGTTGGAAATCTAAACAGAATTCTGTGACACAATCTTATTCAGAAAAACGTGATAGTCTAAAACATTGCAGAATAAAAATATTCGGAAAAATTATACTGTTTTTACAAAATTTTAATAGTTATCATAGCTAAAAAGCAAGAACTTATTGATTTTAAAACACTGTGATTAAGGAAGATAGATGGGGCTGGGATTTAGCTCAGTAGTTCCACCGCCTGCCTCCCAAACACAAGGTCCTGAGTTTGATCCCTGGGCCCCCCCCAAAATGATAGATGGTGTCTGATATCAAATGATTTGTTGATGTAATCTGCTTTTCTCTCCTTGCTCTCTCTGATTTTCTGGAAATAATTGAAATAGTAGGACTTCTAGTTTTTCTATATAATTATGTAAAAATAAACATAATTGGGATTAGCAGGGACAGAAAAAAAACTATCAACATATGAATATATTTTTAGATTATTTAGGGGGATAAATCACAGGCAACATCAGAGATAACATGAGACTGAGAATCTTGCCTTTACCCTAATATGAAAATGGTGTATAGACTTAGTCAACTATGTAGGAAGCCTACAAGTATGTTGTGTTAGTCTAAGGCTTGGAAAGAAAATGAAAAAAGCATCAGCATATGTACCCACATGGTATCAAGACATTATAAAAAAAGTAATTCCTACTACTAGTGACATCATAACCATTCTAATATCACAGTGCAATTTATTATGTATGTGTGCTGTAAAATTCTATTGTGCAGCCAAAATAGAATACAAAAAATAGAGCACTTGAAATTATGTACAGGCAATAATACTTCAAGTGATAATAACTGTTATTGTTTCATGTGTAAACTATAATATAATTTTAATTATTATTTTAAAGTGTACTTCTACTAATTGAAAAAGTTTGCTGTAAAAGAGTGTTTGATTTGTGTGTAAATGTTCCCCAATAGCTTCATGAGGTTATAAGGCTTTTTCAGAGGTGGCTAGATCTAGAGTGTGTGACACTGGGATGGATTCATGATGCAATACTGGGATCAAGGGCTCTAGGATTAAGAGTGTGAGTTCTACCCACTAAAGTAGCCTGGATAAGATATAAGGGATAGAAAGAGTTGTGATCATCCCTTGTTGTTTTGTTATTTTCTGCCCTCCATGAACTATTTCTCCTCTGTGATGCCTGTCAGGCATGCCACTCTGCCTTGGAGCCAACCTATTATGAACTGAAACCTCTACAAACTGTGAACTAAATAAACCTTTCCCCCTTTAACTTTGAATGTTGGTTATTTTATCTCAGCAATGAGAGAAAATTAACTAAGACAAGCAGTTTATTGGGTTATGCCAACAACAGCCACATATACCTTGTGCTTTTCACATCTAATTCCATCAAGAAGTCATTTGAGTGAGTGACTTATAGTGTTTAAGTAGACACTATGCTGCTTGCACAATAACAGAAGTCCCTAACTATACATTTCTGAAAATGTAAAATGAAAATGACACTGTCTTTAAGCAGCATGATTCTGTGTATGTGTGTGTTTATGTATTATAATACACATGCATTGTTGTGAAAAACTGAAACATCATATCAGTGTCATCCATAATATGAGAGCCAAGAAGCAAAATGTATGCTACATTGCTCATGTAGAAACCTTTAATCCCTAATAAAAATTCCTTTAAAAAATAACTCTGACTTCTATTGAACTTCCTATAGAAATTGTATTAATCAGTGTAGGTGCCATAACTCAATGCCATAGGTTGTGACTTAAACAAAAACTAATTTCCTCACAGTCACAAAGGCTAAAAAAATCCATGATCGGGGTTCATTCATAGTCAAGGACAGGTGAAGCTTCTTTTCCTACTTTACACATGAACATCATTTCTTAAGGTTCTTGCATAGTTTTTCCTCAGTTTGTGATGGAACAGAAATAAGGAGGATGCTCTATTGTTTTTTCTTATGAGGTTACTAAGGTCTTTATAAGGTGCCCACCATTATTAGCACATGTAAACTTATTTACGTTGCAAAATCTCTAGCTTCAAGTACCGTCACACTCAATGATGAGAATACAACATATAAATTTGAAGGGACAGAGTGAAATTTAGTTCATAACAGAAATAAATGCAAGATAGTTTTCCCGTAGGTTTTCAGGTACATTTTGTCATTATAGTTTTAAATGTAACTCTCCAGGGAAAATAATGTTAGAATTTTACAAAGTAACAAGAAATAAAAGAAATGTAAGTGAAAATATGAAACCTAAACAAATGTTATAATAACTTGTACAATAGAGTAAGGCAAGAAAGGCAAGGAAAAATAAAATAATAAAATGGAAGACAATCTTTCATATACAGAAATAAATCCTATAAATTGAAAAAATATAGCCTTCAAAATTAATAATTCGGTGGCTAATCAAACCACAGATTACACAGAGCTGGAGAGAACTTTATTGCACTGAAATACGTGTGTGAAAAAATTATCAAAAACACAACAAAGAAAGAACATGAGATAGTTGTCATAACTGAAATCATTGAATTTTATTCAAATTCATGATATCTTACTTCAACAATGTAAAATATTTTCTGGGAGTAGATTGAGAGTATATTTGATTAGAAAATCTTTATTTGACATTTAACCAGTCAATGTTTATTTAAAGCTTTTTGTATGCTAGCTCTCTAAAGACTAAAGTATTAATTTGATTTGAGATATCATATAAAACCAGAAATTGTACTTGCATTATAAACATGTACTTTTCAAGTAGCAAATATAAATAATTTATTTGTAATTTTAAATAATATATTATATATAATATCAAATAAATAGTATTTTGTGGTTTCTCTGGAGTATACATATTGTAAGATTTTTAGAATAATGTTACTAGTCTACATTTTCAAGATGGAAGGTAAAAATTAAATCAACAATTATTTTGAAAAGTTGAGAATGAAGCAGAAATAAACAAAAAAAGGAAACAACTAGATTTTAAGTAAGTAATTTATCCATACTAAAGGGAGAAGGTAGCTTAAATAACTTTTGAATGAGTTATGTAGGGCAAAGCTTCTTATACTGAGTTACGTTGAAGGTAATTCTGGCTCCATTCTTGAGCAATAAAATTTGACCCAAAGTGGCTTTCATATATAGTGATATATACCCCAACTTAATGTGTATATAATAAACTAATCTAAGAGTATAGCTTTACAGTCAATCAACTGTCAGACAATTGTTATTTTGTTATATAACAACATATTTGCTCTAGGAAGCAAGGTAAAATATTTAGGAGTAAACTAAAGCTAATTACTATCAAATAATTTTTTAAAAATATGTAGAATAAGAAACAAAAGTAAAGGAAACATGATCAAACTTTGACATTTATTAAAACCGAGCAAAGTATAAGTTTGTAATGTTTGAATTCTTTGCAGTAGTCTTATTATTTTTCTGTATCTGATATTCCCTTATCAAAATTTTAAAGAAAAAGAAAATTCCTTTTTTAAAATCTCTCTCCACTTTTATTTTGGACATGACTACAGAAAAGATATATTTTCAAAGGTTTAAAACCTGTCTTCAAAATTTTTGCACCTTTATAATAAAAGATCACCTGCAGTAATTGCCTTTGTAGACTATACATCTGCAATACAATGTCTGGCTAGGATGAGGAAGTTTGGTTTGTGCCTTTTCCTACAACTTATGTTCATTGATTATTATCACTCCAGAAACAGCAAACGAAAAACAATGTGAAATGCAAATCTCTTCTGTGATTGTGATTTTACTTTCCGAAGCTTGATAAGGTAGTTCGCCGATCCCAACTCCTAAAATTAGGCTTATGGGTTTTACAGGGATAATCCCTAATCAATTTTTCTGTTATTATCAATGAAACCAATTGTCATCTCAAATATGTTTACTTTCCCCTCATCTTTCTTCTCTATCAAAATACCTAATGAACATCCAACCTATTTTCCCCTTTTAAGTGCCTTTTATTTTTGGCAATTTGAATTGCATAACTTTCTTACTAAGAACATTTTAATATTTCCATTTCACTTTTTGGTAAAGTTTAATTTCAAACATTTCCTTTCATATAATCATGAATTAATGATTAATTATACACTGTATAGTGATTTTTTGTTCTATTTTAATGTAATTTTGTCAAATTGATTTTCAAAATACTTTATACGGCCTCAGTATTCTACTTCTATGGATTGTTATGCCCACATTATACACATATATAGCAAGTAACTGCTAAATATTTATCAATTTATTCAAAAACTATAGAGTGCTTTCTATACTAACCAATATTTCTGCCCTTGGAATTTGTATGGCTGATCTTTGCAAATCTGCCTTGCAGGAGGAAAAGAGAGAAGACCAATCAATTAAATATATGCAAAAATAAGATAATTTTAGGCTACAAAATATGCTATGAAGGGAATTAAAAAGAGATATTAATTAAGAAGTGTCAGAGCTGTGTGTGAAAAGTGAGGGAAGATTGGCTTAGATGTCCTGAGCCTGAATGCCTTGAACTGAGACATATGGTGGTATGGAGGCGGCTGTAAGAAGAGCTGGGCACTGAGTTTCAGGAACAATCAAAGCTAAGTATACATGAAAAATGTGAGAAAAATTTTAATATATTAATGGAGAAGGAAAAGAAATGTTATTGGAATTTAGTGAATGAGAAAGAGAGACAGAGAGATAAGAGACATGCAGAGTAAGGACAATCTAATAGCAATGGGAATAAAATGGACATTTTAAAATTGAGTGCATCATAAGCTAATTTTATTTTTAATGAATCTATGTACTACAAGAAAATATTTATTATAGTGGAAAATATTTGGAATCAGAAAAATATTTAGATAATTAAAATGATTTAAATAAAGGTTGATGAGCTTATTGACAAGACTAAATAATGGCAATGATTTGGACAGTGTGGAAAGGTACCAGTAAAGTGTTTTATATTTTCAATTCTAGCAAAGCAGATCAAGGGAAAGATTAAAGGATCTGGACTGGAAATATAAATATGAATGAATTTTGGAGATCACAGATACTACCAAAGTCACGACAGATTTGTAGTATCTCTGGATAGTCATAGTGTTCTATGAAGTAACATTGTTTTGATGCACAGAGACATCAAGGATAAAGACATAATTTCAGAGTCACTGGAAATGTAATTTTATTATAATTTTAATAGGTTTACTTACATATATATGTATATATATACACATATGGGCTATAGGGTGATAATTTAGTAGATGTATTAGTTCCTTCTCTGCAATACAATATTGTACTATCACCCCCAACTTAATAAAAACATGTTTCATTTAGCTTACAGTTTCAGGGGATTCAGTCCATTTGTGGCTGGCTCTAAGAAGAAAAATCATGGAACAAAGGCACTTAGTTCATGGTAGTCAAGAAAGAGCAGATGGGACAGAGCCCTGGAAGAAAGAGTGAAAGACCAGGCAGGAACTCCAAGATCCATTCCTCCATGACCCATCTTATCAAGGCATAGCCAGAAGTTTGCTCCACAAATTTCCTAGGTAGATTCTCAAGCTAATCACATTGGCACTCCATCCCAACCACTTCACATGTATACAATGTGTACAGGTCAAATCCAGATAACGCATAATGTGTTTAATAGTTTTTCATTTCTTCAGTGTAAATAATTGATTATAACATGTACTGTTAATTTAGTATAACACCAACTGACCTACATTACAAATTTCTTACAGAAAGTAAAATTGAATCACCTTTTTAAAATAGACAGTCTTGCTATGTAGCTCAAGCTGGCCTTCTATGTGCTATTTGTAGACCTATCTGGACTCAAACTCATGTGGGATTCCGAGTGCATGCCAGCAGATGCAGTTTAAACTACTGTTAAGGGCTGGGGCTGTAGAACAGTGACAGAGAGCCTGCTCATCATACCTAAGACCCAGGATTCAATCCCCAATATCACCACCAAAAATAAAAAAATAAAAGAAAAATAACATTTAATACCCTAAGTACGATGATTATTATTTTCGAACTAACATATTGACCCTTGAGGTTATTCTTCCCACTTTTTTTAAGAAAACTATTTTAAGATTACTTTTATGTAGAAAATGCATTATATCTTCATTTTTTTATAAATGAATATATTTTCACAGTTAATTTCACTTATTTCATATTTTTCTTATTACTTGTGAAAATAAAGATGAGTAACAAATATGAATGTAACACTTATCTGGTAATTTTTTGTCCAGATCTTTTATAATCTTGATACAAATCAAGGAGAGAATTCACAGACTATTCCACAAGTATTTTCTCTCAAGTCCCATTGGCTGAATTGTGGCTGGTAATGGTCTGTAAAAGCAAGCCAATTTGCCCCTTGATGGAGATTACTGCACCAAATGTAGCAAAGAGCTTTAGAAAATGTGATACGCTTTCTACTCAACAGTGAAAGAGTCGATTAGTTTCTTAGTTTTCTTTTTGTGCAATAGAAATAGGTCTTGCTTGTTAATTCTCTTTAATCTCACACATCAGTTTCTCAGTACCATTGTTGCTTATATATACACCTGTAGAGTTATAGTTAAGATAATAAACTGTAGAAAATGTTTTAAAAATTTATCAGCAATTATTTTCTAAACATGATTTAGTGAGGTTAAATACTTCAAGACTAAATTGATTATAATGATAAATAATGTTTTTGAAAGCAGAATGCTTTACTTTCAACATTTCTAAATTTCTCAGTATTAATTAACAGGACTTTATTCCCAGATTGACTTTAAAAATAAAATCTGATTATGCTATAGCTATCCACACAGTTAATATTTAAGACAATTTGTCTTTATTTCTTATGTATTGGTCCATAAACAAACATAAAAAAGACATTGATATCTAAAATCATCTTATGTATTTATAAAATTAAAACAAAATATATATAATTAAACCAAAAATATAATTAAAATTTATGCTTTCTATCTTTCTGATACTTTAATATAGTCATTCTATAGCTATAGTTGAGGCAGTATTTTAATTTAAATGTAAATGAATCATTTGTTAAACATAATCAAATAAATTTATTTAATTGAAATAAACATATCAAAACTATTTTTCTTAAGATGTATGCTTTATATGTTTTGTTGAGAAGAAATAATTTGGTAACGATAAACTTACAACAATGTTTCAGAAAATACTTGCTGAAAAATACATTAAGCCAAAGGCCTTATTTGAGCTCTCATACTTTGGTATGCTTACAAAGAGCTATTGTTACAATAAAGGATATAAATTCAAAATATGCAAAAATAGTTTTAATCAGAATATTCTATATGTAAAATTTAATAGCATAGGGAAGCAACACAATTTTATCTAATTTCTCCAATTTCTCCTGAAGTATGCATGTGATATTAATATTATCCTTGAATGTAACCTGAGATTAATAAGCACAAATTTGAAATAGACTTACAGAAACATTAACTTTCAAATGACCACTTTTGTAAGACTCCTGATTCTGAAGTTAAGCACTCCTCAATGATTTAAAAATTTACAAAAGGTATCACTTCACAGAATATTTATTTTATTCATTCAGCAGATAATGGCTGAGTGTCTCCTTCAGGTAGATACTGGTTTAGGCACTGGGGAAATAAAGTGTCACAAATGATTCCCATACAAAATACTGATGACATGAACAAATACCATACTTGGAGTAAACTCTGCCATTATAGGGCAGAAGCAAAAAATATACAAGGAAATAACAATCAGAAAATGTTTCAGTGGTAAAACTTGAATCACTAATGAAGAGAAATGTTTGCTAGTACAAGAGTGACAGAAGGAAAACAAAGAGAAAATGCAGAGAAATATAAAAAGACGTGTTTCAAGGAAAATTCAAACATTTGGCCACTGTTGGCATATAGGCTTCTAGGAACGATGATGTACAGTGACAGTGAAGATGTAGTTAAAGACAAGGTCATGGATAACTTATACTATTTTCTCCATTTCTCAGTTTCTAGCTTTCAATCCATTATTTTTGGAAATCACTATTTTCTTTCATTGCTATAGTCTTTTGATGGATCCATTAATATACAATTTGCCTACAATAGTATATTTTCTCTCATGTACAAAAATTTTCAGCTCACTTTGATAACATTTATACTCATAATTCATAAACATCATGAAGTAAACCAAATTAATTTCCAAACCTTTCCATTCTATAGTCCTCGTTGAGAGTTAACTAATTCAGTCTTCACTACTTTTTTTTTGTCTTTCAGTTTTTCATCCACCATCTTTGGATATGCATCACAATTTAGTCTGAGTACTGTACCATTTTTCACATTCACCCAAATTTAGGTAAAATCTTTTCAGGTAGTAAAGGTAACTATTTTCATATATAAATTTCTCCTCATTCTTACAGGATACCTCTCTTTCTCATCTTACTGCCTTCCTTTTAAAGTAACAGTAACCTTGTTAAAATGTGCTGTGATATATAAAAATCAAGAATTCCAATTAAACTGTACGTACTTTATTTATATCTCTGTATTTCTTTCATTGACAGACTTCAAACTAGTAAAAACATAGCCTTATTTTCTCAGATATTTCTGCTTTCATACACGTATATGCATAGCAGGGCTGATCAAATAATATGACATGTGTTTAAATTATAATAAATCTTACAATAAAAGACATATTTCCATTAGTGGACCTCAAAATAGCCACTTTTGCTTTTGACACACTTTTCCCATTTTTCTGGCTTCTTTCTGAAACATTTCTGTAAGTTCTCTTTCCTGTAAGCTCCTTTCCTTTTTCTTTTGGGTTGTGATGAAAAATAAGATTAACGAGACTGCCAATGTTATCCAACAAAAAGACAGGCTTGTAAAACAGTGCAGTCTATCTTTATTAACTTTCAGTACCAGAGCTAACACCAAGAGATTCCTAGCTCTTTCTCAAGTTCAAAATGACCATGAGAGGTAAAATTTTTGAACTGATACAGGACATCAAGGTAGCCAGGACAGTACACCTGAAGATATTAAAGTAGACTTCCAGAGCTGCTTCAAAAAATGGCAAGAACAATGGAATATATGTTCAAAGCCAGGCAGGGGATATTTTGGAGGATATTAATGATGATAGATGTTTTACTGAAACAAATATTTTTAATGTCATCTTTCCTTGTATTTTGTGATCATACTTTATATATATTTTATGTACACTCTTGTAATTTAGCTAATATTTATCTAGATTTTATGAGAATAAATGCCAATATTAAAGACATACTTGGCATCACCATACATAATATAAAATAATAATTATTGTAAAATGCTTATATCAAAGACAAAAGATTAATCTGATATTGACTGAATTGGAGCTTCACACAAATTCATAAGTTGCACTTTTAAATCCCAGTACCAAGCCTTTAAAAAAGTAATTAGGTCCAAAAATATTGACATAGTACTGAGTTCTTGTGTCATTATAAGAAGAAGGCAATGTGACGTACAGAGATACACTTGTGCTGTGTAAGCACAGGATAAATGTTACTTGAGGATAAAGGGTAAAGCTTAACATGGGAAAGCAGAAACTATAAGAGTACCTGCACTGACATTCTTGATCTTTGACTTCTAACTCTAAAATCGTGGGAAAAGAGATTTCTATTGCTTAGTATACCAATTTATGATATTTTATTAAACAGCCAGAGTAGACTAATATGTATCTTCTCTTAAGGCAAAGAAGGAAAAATAAGTACAATAATGTCCCTAAATCCAACTCTAAATAGACAAAAAACAGGAAAATACACAATCCACAAATATTCCTTAGACATATGAAAAGTTGCATAAGCTCATTCATAATAAAATAATTTCATTACAACCTCAACTTTGCTCAGTCTCATTATTCAGATTGCCAAAACTCCCAAAGATGTGGGGAAATATAAGTTCTTTCCCAAAGGTCAGCTCTTCTGCAACCACGAAGTCTTCTTATAATGTTTTTTAGCTAATCATAAACTTAGTAGGTAGTTTCATTGATATAATTTATTCAAATTTAAGTTTACATTGCACTACTTCCTCTGAATTTTATCAATATACATAAATAAATGAAATTTGAAATGTTTTACCACAAATAAAATGCAACTGCCTATATCTGATCTCAGAAAATTTCTAGGCAGCATTTTTAAAAACAAATTCTCACTATTTAGGCCACTCACACCTATTCCCACATTTGTTTTTTCTCATCTTGGACTAGAAGACCTATGATTTGTCTCATTATTATTTGACTACAACTATAGCCAGCATTTCAAGACTATCTTCAAAAGCATTAAGATGATTTTGACCTTTCCTAGAGTCAGAAGATAAATCTTCATCAGGACCCTTTCTCACTTATTCCTAAAGTAGGTCCTTTAGAAAGCTGGCCCTTAGACATGACGACAGGAAATAATATCTTCCTAGGTTAGTCCCAGTGGAACTGCCATTTCTACTTCGCTCACTGGTCAATTCTTTCTACTATTTAAATTTTTCTCTCAAAAGGATCACCTGAAGAAATAAAAAAGACTGGCAGAATTCCAGTGGAAGTTCAAAATCATGGTTCCCCTAACTGACAAATTCTTTGGATCTGACCGTAACTCTACAAAGAATCACATTTTTACAGATTTAAAAAGTACCTGTGTATCAAATTTCTTCTCCATCTGCTTTATATTTTAGTCATATGTATAATGTATCTGTATAAACTTTTCTACTCTCTAGAATTTATAAAATGTTCCTATATAGCACCTGGAATCCATGACATATGCCAGCATTCTCCATTCCTCGGGAGGATGAGGAAGGAGGATCGCTTGACTTGAGATTCAGAAGTCAGGGCAAAAATGCTAGATATCAGTTTTTGAGAACAAAATCACATACACATAACAAACATGATGTATTCAACCTCATATCTTGGAATTTCTGGAAAAGTGTTTCTTTTCTTAATAGAAAAGAACAATGATTTTACATGGAACACTTATGCTTATGACAACAAAAAGAGTATCATTTCTTTTTACCATAAGGCATAAGTTTCTAAACTAAAACATAATGTGGTAGTTACCATGAAGTGATTTTTACATATATATATATATATGTATTAAAATACAAAATAATAAAGCAGATCATGGAAAATTGAAGAATTAGTATTTAGAAGATTGAGCCATGTTATGATCATGAAGTGTTTATTTCAATTGTTATGTAAACATATATTGATTTCTAATAATATGAACAACTGCATTTAGTAGAGCTATTGATATACCATAGTCTCTTTAAAAACTGGCTATATTGCCTACATAAACTTTAAAATACTGATTTATTTTGAAAATGACAAATTCAGACCTTTATTTTCCAGAGATAATTTTCTTAAATTTATCTTACAAATGTTCTACTGAATATTCTTTTTACTTTTTTCTTAATTTTTGTTTTTATTGCTACATGATTGCAGCATATTATCATTACATTCACCATGTGAATTCAGTACATATACATAACATATATGAATTCATTTCATGCCCCAATTACTCACCTCTTTTGCTGACTTCAATGATGCATTTCAGGTATGAGTGTGAAATATATCAAGGAAAGTTTTATTTTCATTTTAAATGAAGGAGATCAAAAATACAGATTTAATGCCATTTTAAAGATAGTTTAGTATTTATTCTTCAAAACTTCTGAGTTTAATGAAATATTTGGTTATGAGATTTCTGTTTATGAATCTGTATTTGAATTTTTAATGATAAATGATTATTTCTTATTTAAATATCAAAGAATCTAAAAATTGCATCTGTTCTTTGAGACTGTGTAAATGCAAAAGCAGAGAATCTCTGACTTTTGCACACAATGGATGTATTTTATTACACTGGTCCTCTCTTATACACAGAGATAATATTCCAAGATGACAAACAAGTAACCTGAAACTGAATATCAACAACTGTGTGTATGTGTGTGTGCACACGTGCAGAGGTGAGACGGTTCCTAAAGGACTAGTGCCTAAACTGCACATACAGTGGCAATAAAACAGACAAAGGGGTGATTGATATCTTACTTTGGATGAAGAGACAATATGAGATTTCATGTGGCTAAGAAGAAATTATGCAGTTTAAAACTTGGGAATCACTTACCTCTAGAGTTTTTCAATTAGAATTTTTAGACCATGGTTAGCTACAACAAATTGAAATTATGGAATCTAAAATCATGGACTATTGTACCCGATTCGTTTGAGTAAAATATATGGTAATTTGGGTATCAAATTCACTTTGATTCTAAGAATAATTTGCAGAGTAATATACTTTGATGCTTGCTAATAACTAAAATACCTCATTTGCTTTAATTCAATGATTTTTTAAATAGTCAATTTGAAATATACATTTTATTATACTTTTGGGGAATTATATGGCTTCCATAGGTTTTAAGGTGCCTTGAATGCTAATCAGTTATAATAAAATAGAAATATATAAAGATCAAGTACTTTGAAGAAGAAGCATATACAGAAAAGAATGTTTGCACATCATATATCCAATAAAATGTGAATAGCCAAAATAGATAAATACTCAAACAGCTCAAACTCAAAACTCAAACAACTCAATAGAAAGACAACAAATAACCTGATTAAACATTGACAAAGGACCTGAAGAGAGTTCTCAAAGAAGATGTGCAAATGGCCAGCAGACAATATAGATAACAATGATGAACTGTATACTTCAAAAAAGTAAAAGACGGGATTTTGAACATTTCACCAAAAAGAAATAAAATTTTGAGTAGATAGATATGTTTAATATGACTTTTAAGACCCACATATATATGTATATGTGTATGTTTATACCCAAATCTCATGACACTACATAAATATGTATGATTTTTAGTTTAGCACTTGTCAGTTAAGAAATACAAACCAAAATCACAATGACCTATCACTTCACAGGTTTTAGCATGTTCCTATTAAAAAACACAAAAGTTTACAAATATTTATGAGGATGTAGACAGAAGGGAATCCTTGTGTACTGTGGGTGGAAATATAAATCAGTACAGGTAGAACATATCTGAAATAGTTGGGAACAGAAGTGTTTCAAGGTTTGGATTTTTTCAAGTTTTGGAATATTTATATATACATAATCTTGAAGTTAGGGCCCAAGTACAAACATAAAATGCATATATGTTTCATGTATATTCCATACACATAGGCAGAATGTAATCTTGAAAGAGAATTTTAATTCATCAGTATTTTGACTGTGGCATGTCAAATGAGTTGAGGGATAAAACTTCCCACTTGGGTTTTCATAATGACGTTCAAAAATTTTTGCATTTTTAAAGCAATTTGGAATTCTGGTTTTCAGCATGGAAATGTTCAACCCAAACCATTAAGGAAAATCTTATGTGGGTTCTTCAAAAATAAAAAAATAAACCTAGCATAAGGCCAAGCAATTTCATTACTGACTACATGTAAATAATAAGTGAAGTCAATTATCATGTACAGTATCAACTTTACTACATTATTTGCCATAGTCAGTATACAAAATCAACCTTTGGATGCATTGATAAAGATAGAGATAATGGACAATAGATAAAGATCATTTGGCATATATTTATACAGTGGACTACTATGCAGCCATAAAATAGAATGAAATGCTCAAATCTCCGATCACGTGGATGAACCTGGAAGATATGTTAAGTGAAATAAGCAAGACACAGAATGAAAAACACATCATGGTCCCATTTATATATAGATTCTAAGGAATGTGAATTCATAGAAGCAGAGTGTAGAAAGCTGGGTTCCAGTGACTGGGTGGGGGGATACTGGTCCAATAGTACAGAATTTCAGTTACATGAGATAAGTTCTGGAGATAAAATGTATAATATGCTTACTTCAGTTAATAATAAAGTAGTATATACTTGGAATTTGAGTATATCTTAAATATATTTACTCCCCCATATACAGAATATAAATATGTGAGCTGATGGCTAAGCTAACCAGTCCAAAAGTAGCAATCATTTCACATTTTATATTAACACATTTCACAAAATAAATACATTAAATTCTTATTTTTAAATTATATCTCAATAAAATTTGGGCAGAGAGAAAAATGACTAAACACACTGCTTCCTAGTTTTAAACAATGACCAAAAATTTTACAATCCCATATGAGATCACACTTTCCACCATTAGGATTAAATTGCCTTTTCTTGCCCGCATCTTCAAGCCACTCCCGTAGCTGTCCTCTTCAACTTAGATAGGTGATACTCCACACATCAAGTGACCCTCCCTACTCTACTTGAAAAGTGCTCACCTGCTCTGGATCATAATGCTCTCTTCACTCTCCTACACAGATGCCATATTGTCTGCTAATGTACCCATAAGGGCATTTACTCTTGATTTTTCAGAAAGAGAGGAAGAAGGTAAAAGAAAGAAGGGGATCATGTAGAAGGAAAAGGGAAAATAAGAGTGAAGAAAAAGGAGTAGTGAAATATAATAATATTTTTCATCAACATTTCATAGTTAAAGATATGAGAATTCAAGAATAGAGTTGTCACATGCCAGAATAAGATATGTACTAGACAGATAGCATTTGAGGCGAAGACATCCGCAGAAATTGGGCTGGGTAATGCAGGCTAGAAAAGGAAGTCAAACTAATGAGATGAAGGGTTCACCTTCACATCATGTCGGCAGATCTGGGGTGCTACACCCTCAACAAGGTGAAGAGCTTGTCTAGGTTGTATATGCAGTAGGAGGAGCTAAAATACAATAAATGGTACATCCTGAAAATGTGTGTATTGTTTGAAAATGTTTTTTTAGTGGATAGAAATGCTATTTACACTCTCATGGAGTGTTGAGAATTTCAATATATTTCACCCATAATTTGAGAGTTTAATTAAGAAACAGTCAAACTAAATAAGATATCGAAATTCTTGTGTAGATACCTTGCTTCAATAAATAATGTGTATAACCTTGGTTCAATAAATAGTATTTACTAAATAAATAATAGTATTTTTTATTTCAGGTGATTATTTCCTACCTGTCATTTGTTTAAATGGCATAAATGCCTACACACACAAAAGAATGATTAAAATCCAAAAGAAAAGATCAAATGTTGGGAAACATGAAAAGCAATTCCTATATAAGTGCTTCATATCATGCAGTCAGAGGTACAGATATTGTTTTAGTTTGCAAAATGCTTACAATAGCATTTGTAACACCACACCCTTTAAATATATGCACACCAGAGGATCAACAATACAAACTACATGACATTTATAAATATATACATAAACAAGCAGCCCAATGTATATGATATTTATGAAGCTCATGAACACATAAGTACAAGACAGTTTATAGCAGCTTTGTTTGAAAGAAGTTTAAATATTACTTTGATGCTAGTGGAAAGCTATTTAATATCTTTCAACAGGAGACTAATATCTTTGGATTTGTATCTTTGTTTCCAAAGAGTAATCTGACTCAAGAATGATGAATTATGGTAGGGGACAAGACTGATGAGGGGAGAGCAGTTAGAGTGATGTCTTCCTTGTCCAGCTAAAAAAAAAATAGTAATTTGTATGTGGCTATTTGAGGCAGACATGATGCAACTTATATTTAGGATATATTTAACTTATATTTAACATGTACTTGAAATAACTATATGATCATTTTTGTTCTGGGAATACTATTTCATGCATAAAGAGAGAAGAAAAGGAAGAAAATATCAGCTATGTTCACATTTTGATACATAACTGGACTAGCTTTAGGCAAGACATTAAATTAAGTAAAACAAGCATTTTTTTCTTTATCATGTCCTTATATATTTTTCTCATATAACTAATTACTTAGATTCTCAAGTATATAGTGTTCTCAGGCTATCCTAATTTCTTTCTTGTGACATGTATTAAACATAAAAATAAAATCTCCAAAATATCAGTTTATTATTTCTATACCAATTCTCAAAACATCTGTTACATTTTGGCAGGAAAATAAATGATGAAGATAATAAATAAGTAAGTAAATTTGCCAAAAATTTTCTACACTTTCTGAAGGACTAATAGATCATGACTTTGCTTAGAATGTTCTTATTTATTTACTATTAAGAAAGAATACTGGTCTCATACAAAGTGGCATGGTACAAACCAACTAAAACCCCATATGTATTGAAAGTGAGCAATGAGATTTAATGGATCAAACAAGACAATTTATTACTCATAGCAGAACAAACATCATGAACATCAGTAGAGTTTTATCACTTTCTCTGTCTCCAAGTCCTAAGGGGTGGCACAGTGGTCACAGATAGCTCCTAGGCACACCAGGCTCTATTTTGCAACTCAGAAAACCTACAACTTATATAGAAAATAATAAACAAGGCTGTCCTTTGAGTCAAAACTTACAGAAGCAAACAAGCACAACAAAGGAATTTCCCCTTAACATTTCAAAATGTGTGTGTTTGTACATAGGGAGGGGAGGGAATTGAGGGGAGCAGGGAATGGGATAAAAGGGCCAAGATGTACCATGTACAGGTGCATATTCCCACGATAAGTATTAGCACTATGTATCTCTAGAATGTGCCAATAAATGTTTTGGTATTAAAAACACATATACAATAAGAAAAAATATAAATATTTTAGAAGTAAAGGTATATGAGTCCCTTTGTGAAAAAAATAATGTAAAAGAAGAGGGAAAGTGAGAGCATTTAAGAAGTGTGAGGTAATATTTATTTCCACCCAGTTATGTGACCTCTTAGTCCAATATCTAAATTGCACCTGATTTAAACATTCTTAACTTTCTCAATCTAAATGGAGAGAAACTTCGCTTCGTCAATTTCTCTCAGTATGTTTCATTTGTTTTGGTCTCTCAATTGCTCCCCTAGAGAAAATGGCAGCTGGAGAGGAAGATTTTAGTAGGGACCTTCTGACTTCTGATAGGCAGAGGGAATGTTACTGCAGAGTACTGAGGTGGGTTCAGGAGAGCTGAGGAGTGTAATTGCTTGTAATTCATGTATTGGTGTACCAAGTCCTTCCTACATTCATGAACAAGAACAAATGCCTGTTTTTATAAGTAGTGGTGGTGGCTACTGTTTACAAAGGGATGAAGCTCAGGGTATAGTTTTAATTGCTGTCTTTTTCCCTTTTAATTTATCTTGTAAAAGCTAGAATGCTGAATCAAAATGATAAAGCAGGTAACAGCAATGTATATGCCTACCACACTATCTATAGTCCTGCTTTAAAATGCTCTTTGCCGTTTACTTAATTAAATACTATTTCTGCTTTATAACTTCAATATACAATATTTTTAAGAAGGCAAACATTATTTCATACAATAATGGTTGAAACACCTGTATAGTGCTACCTAGCTAAACAGAGAGGTTTGGTCTATAAAAGAAGTCTTAATAATTGGTCCAGGAAATGTGAAGAAATGAGATATCTTTATGAAGACTAGTTATGTCAAGTTGTTAGAAGAAATTCTGAAAACTAAACCAGCTACAAATATATCCATAATAGCAGCTACATCAGTATAATAGTTTGTTATGTATCCGATAAAATAAGAACTCAGTATCTAAATTGTGACAAAGCTCCACAGAGGCTTAATGCTATTCTTTCTACAGTGTACATGTTATTTTGGAATTTCTTTATGTTGCCCATCCTGCAGTAAAGACTTTAGTGGACATGCCAAATCCAAAGATTCTGAGGTTGGTGATGGCACCACCACAGTGACCCTGCTGGCTGCGGAGTGGCTGAAGCAGGTGAATCCACAAGTGGAAGAAAGATTTCTGGCTCAGATCATCACCAGAGCTTTCCACACAGCCACATAGTTGTTACTTTACAGATCAAAGAGATCACTGTGATCGTGAAGCGCAACAGAGGAACTGCTGGAGAAGTGTGCTATGAGAGGTGTGAGCTTCAAGCTCATCTCCCAGCTGAGAGCTTTTTTCAGTCTGAAATGCAACCTAAAAAGTCCAATAACCCCATGATCACTCTTGTAAATATTGAGGTCAAGCAGAAAGATACTGCTGAAATCAAATTCCATACTATGGAGGACTATCAGGTAATCCTCCATGCTGAGTAGAACATTCTCTGTAAGTTAGAGGGGAGTTATAATTCCAGAGCCAAAGTTATCTTGTCCAAACTTCCTGATGAGGATGTGGTCACCCAGCACTTCCCTGATAATGATATGTTCTGAGCTGGCTATGTGCCTAAGGAGATTCTGAAGAGGATAATAGCGGTCCACACAGGCTCATTCCATAGCTATCTGAGAATGCTCTTTCAGCAGATAAGCTGGGCCACTGCTGAGTGTTTGAAGAAATTTAGACTAGAAGTGACACCCTCAGGTTTTTCACTGGCTGCATAAATCCAAGTCTTGCACCTTCTTCCTCTGTGACAGTGATGATTGGTAAAATAGAGGACACAGAGTGGTTCCTACATGATACTATCATGCTCTTCAGGAGGGACATCAAGAATGATTCAGTGGTAGCTAGTGGTGAGGCCATCAAGATGGAACTCATCAAGTACCTTCTTGATTACTCAAGGACTAATCTAGAAAAACAGAAGCTATTGATTGGGCATATTCTAAAGCCTTAGGAATCACCCCATGCTAGTTATGTGACAATACTGGGTTTGATCCCATAAACAACCTGAATAAGCTGTAGGTTCAGCATATCCAGGAAGGCCCATAGCATGAGATAGACATCTACAATGAGTACATTACTGACAACTTCAAGGCCTTTGTGCGGGAGTTAGCTATGGTGCAGATCAACGCCCTGATGCCAGACTTATTTGTGTACCTCAAGAGAAACATCAAGACCCTCTGCTTCATGATAATGATTCTTCAGCTGCTAGCCCAGGGCCAAGACTGAGGCTACCTCTGTTACAATATCCCACCCATCACAACACTGGCTGGCACCTGGGTGGAAGGCGCTCACTCTCCTCAGCTTGATTCCTTGGTGTTATGAAGTAGTAGTAACTGGTCCACTCTGTTCTCACTAGAAATTACTTAAATAAAAGTTAAGGCTCAGAAAATGAAAATGAATCATTGTAAATTTTACACTTTCTCTTTGACCACTTAATAATAATAATAATAATAATAATAACAATAATAGTAATAATAATACTGACACAAGGAGAGAGATTAACCAGAAAAATAAGTTTAATTACTTCATAGAGTACAAAAGATTTGACCCAACAAGAGTAAAATTTACAATGATGTAAGTGGTATTTCCAGATGTGTCAATTAACTCTGATCATACATTCAATAAGAAAAAATAACTGCTAAATAAAGACTGATTCAAACAGCAAAATAATAAATGCACCAACTTCCATTATGATTTTGATGGCATTGCATATTCACTACTTGTGTAATGCAAGCACAGCAATCTTCAAAAATGAAGATAACACACTTGGATCCATTATGCTTACTCAGAAGGCTTGTCTCCAGGGTGTGCCAGCCATTCTAAGTGGAGATGCTTTCAAAGATGATAAGACCGATCATTTTCTCTGTGTGCAGAAAATTGTAACATCTATGATGCTGTGCCAGATGTTGAATATATTAAATTTTGCTTGAGAGTAAATTACATTCCAAAGGTAAATAAAATAATTTTAAAGACAGAACAGCATTTTCAAATATTCATTCTCTTAATAAATGAAGAAACAATATTTTAAACAGCCCCAAATTCATTTTAATGCAACAGAAGCAACATTATATACAAGTAACAAGCAGTCTAAGATTGCAGTTGATTGGGAATAAAAATAACTGCATTTTCATGAAGATATGTACTTGTAACAGCCAAAGATAAACTTAAGACAAGTCCTAAATTCCTCAAGATAATGAGACTCTACTTGTTTTCTAAATGACACAAAATCTTATCTAGTTTCAGTTGAAAATATGATAACCCTGAAAGACAAAACATGGATGAATATAAATATTAATAAACATACATATATATTTTCCTAAACTAGGAATGACTATATCACCAGATGTAAATGATGCTTTGGGGGAACAGGTGTTAGAACATTCTGTGTTAATTCATTAGTTAGCAGTGGAGACAAGGTGGGGTATGAGGAGAACAAAAGAACTGATAGCATTAGAAGTTAAGTTTATCAATTAACTGCCAGAGTTAGAAACTGAAACTCAAATGTAATGAAAATATTGAGAGAGGAATGACAAACTTACCTAAACTATGCATTAAAAATAATGAATGAAATGGTGAGATCTTCATATTTTAAATAAAATTTATATGAGGAAGGTTAGATGCATTATAGAGGAGTTTTAGTTTCACATGAGGGTGTCTATGGCTGGAAGATAAGAAAGAAAACCTAGAAAAGATAAATACCTCAGGCCTTCATTATACATTAGACAAAAACATTCTACAAGGTCAGCCGAAGAAGCCTAGTTTCTCAGTGTATGATAGTTATTTCAGGTGACTTTGAATCATGTCCATTCATACACTCAATTATCTTGTCCATTCAGTCAGCCATTTTCACATCCTTCTTTAAAATTCAACTACTAGGCCAAGCAGTAATTCATATTAGTATATAATTTTACTAATGAAAAAGCTTGATCATTTGCACTCTTTCATTTAAACCCTTGGTCAAATCCATGAAAAGAATAAAGCAGCATATCCCAATCCTTTACAAATGAGTTTAAAAAAAAGAATGAAATGTTAATTGATTTGCCTTACTTCACATAGGAAATAAATTTTATATCCAGTAATTTATAACTTCCAATATTAATAGTGTTTTATACTGCAGTAGAAAATGCAAAGATGCCCTCAGTTTTCATTCAATAATAGCAAAACAAAAAATAAATATGCCTTCAAAGATTTGGTTGAGGGACAAAAACTCATTACAAGAAGACAGGGATTTGAAGTTTCTCAACAAAGAATTAATAAATAATTAGAAGATAAAAATGTGAATCATTTTTCATCATTACATGTTGTATATAAATATCAAATTATCTCACTGTACCCCATGAATATGTAGTTATTAAATGTCAATCATATTTCTTAGGAGGAAATGATTTAAAAAACAAAACAAAACAAAATAATAGTGTTATGGTTTAGACATAAAATTTTCCCCCAAATTTTTATGTGTCAGGAAGGCGATTGGGTCGTGTATTAGCAATTGGTCTTGATTGGAGGTGGATCACAATATGGAACTGTGTATTCTTGCCCCCAACTCTTCACTTCTGACTCAGTTTTCATGAACACCAGTAACTTTCTTCTGCCATGCCCCTTTGCTGTGCCTTTCTGCCTTGACTCTTACTGGCCACTGAATGAAATCATGTGCCAAAATAAATTTTCTTCCTTTATGTGGTGTTAGGTACTGTACTGTGTCTCAGTGACATGAAAGTGACTAAGATAAACAGCTTACTAGCACATTCAAGAAAAATTTAAAGGAGAAAAACTGATTGTGGCATTCTGTGTTTTCCAATTCCAAAATGTGAATAATCAGAGAAGCATTACTTTCTTTTTTCTGAATTATTGTTGTTGAATTGCTAAAAGTTGACTAATTCCCTATTGATTTAACTCTTTATTTGCTTCATTACTGGATATAAACAAAGCAAATCTGTCAAAATTTTTTCAAGTTTTTGTGCCCACTTAATCAGTGACTGTAATAAAAACTTGAAATGTTTACAACACTGTAATCTCTATACAAAGTTAACAGATCAGTACTGCCAATATATGTTGCTACCAAAAATGGAAACAAAATAGAGAGGTGAAAGATGTTTCAACCTTACTGTGTTATTTACTGTATCACTTAATTCTGAGATTTTTATAAATCTATACTCCTCAATGCAGCAATTTTGTTGTAGTTAATCTTGGTGTAGCTATTGAAGATATAGTAATACCTCAATTCACCCGTACTTCTCTTTGTGAACAATCGGATTCCCAAACAGAAACATTGGGAAAAATTTTGCTTAGGTTTATGAACTTCACATTGGGTGACAAACAAGACTGCAGCCATCATCCTTGCAAGAACACAAATGTTGCTATCTTCTGCAGATTCATGGAAGAAATTAAGTTCCTGGATTGAAGTACGACTGTATTATAAATTTAGATTAAATGTTTATTTTGATTTAGAAATTGAACTTATTTTCATAAAATAATTCAAATTCTATACTCATCACTAAATATATTATAAACTACAGCAATTTATTTGTATGTACATTGCAAATTGAGATGTATACAAAAGTATTATTTTGAAACAGAAAATATATTCAATTCTTTAAATGGTTATTCCTATCAGTAACAGTTACCTCTGATGTGATGCAATCTGAATGGGAATTTCCCTATGTATATCATTACAAAAACCCATAACTCCATTTTAACCATGAAAAATTATTTGCCAAGCATAGATCAAAGTTTTTTTTACTAAGTACTTAGCCACTTAATTTGTACATTCAAGATCAAGGAAAATAAGCAGAAAGTGAAAAATGTCCACAAAGTTGAAAAAACTAAGAAGATATCATAACTAAATGTAGTACAGACTCCTGCATTAGGTATGGAAAGAGAGAAAATAAAATGGAAATTTGATGAAATCAGAATAAAGTCTGTTGTTTAGCAGCATTTTACTAATTAATGTTAATTTCTTTATTTTTTTAAGTGCAGTATTCTGTAAGATTCTTGAGTAAATAGAGATTGAAAAGTATGTGAAGCTGTACTATAATAAAGGATAGGTAGTAAGAAACAAGGTGCAAGGTCTCTTCCAAAAAGGAAGGGGTCCAGGAAACTGAGGGTGAGGAGAAAGGATGAGGGGATGAAGAAGTAGATATAATTTAGATATGCTATGTACTGGAACCTAATCACCTCGAAGAATGTAAATATTATATGTCATAAACATGAGCTAAGTATAATAATGACATGAAGAATGAAAATGGCAAAAGGGGATTTGAGGCAAAGTGTTAGAGTTGGGTGAGAAGGGGATTTTTAAAAAAGAAAGAAACTGTATTATCCATATGTACTCATTCCTGAAGATTAATGTAAACTTCAAGTATTTCAAACAAGCACTAATAAAACAAAAAAAAATCTGCAAGACATAAGCACTGCACAAAGTCAATGAGATGTTTCTTTTTTTCTCAAGTTCTTATATTAGTACTTTTTAGCTATACAATATGTTTGCATTTATTATTGGGTTCTTGTACCTTTACGTGATATATCTTGGTTCCTATTTTTTCCCCATTCCCTATGCTCCCTTCACCCGCTCTAGCCTTCCCTATGTACAAAGACTTTGTTTCCATTTTTTTCTTTTCTCATAATTTTTCCTTTCCCTTCTTTCCTTTCCCCTTCCCCTCCCACTTAATATCCTCCTTTGGACCTTTTCATATTTCAAATTATCAATTATTCATTTTAATCACTATTAACACTTTCAGTTTCTCACAGCAGAGAAACTATTCAATATTTACACATCTGTCCTATTTATTTCAATTAAAGAGTATGGCCTCAATATGCAACCATTTAGCTATAAAAGCCTCTATTTTCTCATTCTTTATGGCTGAGTAGTACTCCATTTTATTAAAAAAAACACATCTTCTTTATCCAGTCTCCAGTTGATGGCCACTTGGGCTGTTTCCAAGCTTTCATTATTACAAACTGGGTCATTATAAACATGGGTGCACATATATCGCTGTGGTATGATTCTTTTAATTCTTTTGGGAAGATACCCAGCAGGGGAATAGCTGGGTCAAGTGGAACCTCTAGCCCTAGTTCTTTGAGGTATCTCCATATTAATCTCCACAGTGATTGCACCAGTCTGCACAGCCACCAACAATGAGAATGGTTCCTTTCTCTCCACAACCCTGTTAATGTTTGTTATTGGTTGATTTCATGATAGCACCCATTCTTTCTGGGGTGAGGTGTAATCTCAGTGTTGTTTTCATCTGCGTCTCTCGAATGAGCAGTGATGCTGAACATTTTTTCAAGTGCTTATGTGCTGCTTTTACTTCTTTGTCTGAGAAATTTGTGTTCATTTCAGATACTCATTTTTGAATTGGGTCTTTGAATTTGTAGTGTCTGATTTTTTTCTGTTCTTTATGTATTCTAGATAGTAGTCCTTTGCCTGAGGTACAGCTGCTAAAATTTTTTTCCCACATGGTTGTCTGTTATCTTTGTTGGTGGTTTCTCTTGCAATGCAGAGCTTTTTAATAAGATGAGACATCAGTTGTTAATTCTTTGTACTAGTTATCGTGCTGCTGAGGTTTTCTTCATAAAGTCTTTTCCTATGCCAATGTCTTCAAGAGTTGTACCTAACTTATCTTCCAGTGAGTTTATTATTTCTGTTTTAATATTTAGTTCTTTAATCTACTTCCATCTTAGTTTAGTGCATGGTGATAGATATGGTTCTAGTTTTAATCTTTGGCAGGTTGAAATCCAGATTTTCCAACACCATTTATTAAAGACCTTATCTTTCCTCCAGTGAGGAAGTTTGGCTCCTTTGTCAAAGATGAGGTGACTGAATATCTGGAGTTGTTTCTGTATCTTCTAATCTATTCCACTGATCCTTGGTCTGTTTCTTTCCCAGTGCAATGCTGTTTTTATCACTGTAGCTTTGTAGTTTAGTTTCAAGTTGGTGTTTGTGATAACCCCTGCCATGTCTCTGTTGCTTAGAATTGCTTTATCTATTCTAGGTCTATTCTAGTTCCAAATCAATTTTTGGATTGTTTTCTCTAGTTCTGTGAAATATATTGTTGGAATTTCAATTGATTTTATATTAAATCTATATATCAGTTTTGGAAGTATGGTCATTTTCGCTATATTGGTTCTTCCTACACATGAACAAGGGATGTCTTTCAATTTTCTTATATCCTCTTCAATCTCTTTTTTCAGAGTGTTCTAGTTTTCAGTGTAGAGGTCTTTTGCTTTCTTTGTTAGATTGATTCCTAGATATTTCATTTTTTTGGATGCTATTGTAAAGGAATTGTTTCCCTAATTTCTCTCTCAGTGAGTCTGCTATTTGTGTACAAGAAGGCTATTGTTTTTTGGCTGTTGACTTTATATCTATCTGCTATACTTAATCTGTCAATTAAGTCCTGGAAGAAAGTGTTACTTTGATTATAAAACCAGGGAAAGACCCAACGAAGAAAGAGAACTATAGACCAATCTCCCTAATGAACATAGATGCAAAAGTCCTCAACAAGATACTGGCAAACAGAATACAGAGGGTCATCAAGAAGATCATGCATAATGACCAAGTCAGATTTATCCCAGGGACGCAAGGATGGTTCAATATATGTAAATCAATAAATGCAGGGGCCAGGGATTTAGCTCAGTGGTTTCGCCACCTGCTGCGCAAGCGCAAGGACCTGAGTTCAATCCCTGGTATCAAAAAATAAAAATAAATAAATAAATGCAATACACTATATTAACAGAGCCAAGGACAAAATCCATATGATTATCTCAATAGATGCAGAAAAAGCATTCGACAAAATTCAACACCCATTCATGATAAAAAGCCTACAGAAAATTGGAATAAAAGGTCTTTATCTCAATTTTATTAAGGCTATCTATGAAAAACCAACAGCCAACATTATACTAAATGGTCAAAAACTGAAAACCTTCGCTCTAAAATCAGGAACAAAACAAGATGTCCACTATCAGCACTCCTATTCAATATAGTTATGGAAACATTAGCCACAGCAATTAGACATGTGAAAGAAATAAAAGGAATAAAGATAGGAAAGCAAGAATTTAAAGTGTCATTATTTGCTGATGATATGGCACTCTACATAGAAGAGTCAGTGAGTCTCTGTCAGTGAGACTCTTCATGTGTGTAGCAGGGGAATATCATTCCGGGGATAGGTCACAAGTCACTGGCTTGATACCTTCCTGGGACTCTGATTGTTGCCAGCCTTATGATTTAAGAGTGTTAGGAATTGGGGAGATAGTTCTTTTGCATATGGGAGGGGGGCCAAGAGATGTTGTGGGGCAAGGCATGTAAAAAATATTAAAAAGTCCTATGTACATGTACCAACTCCGCACAATGAATGTGATCGTTACGTATTGCAAACATGTACTAAAAAAAGTACTAGGAAACATGGCCACTAACTAGTTAATACAAAAGAAGCAATAATAAGTACCATTTCAGTTTGTGGAAAAAAATAAAGCCAACCACAAAAATCATGTCCTCTATACATGTTGAACTTATAGTTTCAGCTTATGTCATACAATTGTTTGCTAATAATATAGTACTTTTGTAGAATGTTGGTTATAAATCTTACCATTATTTTAAAATATAATTGAGAAAGCATTTTGCCCATTCAGTAATTATACATGCCTAACTTTGCAACCTGGAATTTTGAAGAAGTAATGTTTTTATTTATTTTACACAATATACCTTTCACCTAATGACTACCCTAAAAATAAGTTTTCTTATACACTTTGATCCTAATGCACAAAGTTTTAATAATAATGGATTTCTTAGCTGGAATCATTGACACTTCCATTTGACATTTTTTATGCTGCACAATTTCATCAAAATACTTGATTCTTTTAATTATTAAAGAAGTTTCCTATGTATTTTCAAAAAAGTACTTGCTGACAAATGAATACTACTTTTCCTTGCATATAATATATCTGAGTAATTACATAATTTTTAAGTGACAAAGGATATGAATTGGTTTTTATTTAGTTTTAAACAAGTAATCCCATAAAAAACTTCCCAACATATGACTATCAGAGCCCCCACTCAAAGCTTAGTATGAAAAGGACAGCATAATATTTATTTTTTTAAACTCTAAATTGAGTTTCACATAGCATTAATAATTGCAGAGAAAAATATTTAGTTTGCTTTCCTATTTAGAATGTTTTTTGTTGCAGTTCATGACCATGGTGCAGAACAAAAGATGAGGGACCACTCAGAGTCCATGTACTGTTTAACTTCTGAGGGCCAGGAGTGGCTGCCATAACTGAGACTCCTGTGAGAAAGTCTCAGGAAAAAACAGCCTCATCTGAAGCTTCTGCAGCCTTTTAGTGATAGAACCAGGAAGCAAAGGAAAAGGACAAAAGGAAGACACCTGTGAAGGAATTCAAGTAAAGGATGGGGGAAGGACAAGGGAAGGACAGGATAATGACAGGGTGGTCTGCTTCATGACTGATCGTAAGAACAACGTAAGCAAATTGGAGTAAGGGGAGGAAAAGTGCCAGTGAATATATTCTTTAAGACAATGTATTTTGATCCTATTAGGACTTGAGGCCCTATAGGCTATGTTTCGATCTCTAACCATATATTTCAGGAAGTTTTAGGCCTATAGCCCCCAAAAGTCCTTATCTCTGCTTATCAATCTCATATATACCTCTGGCCAATACCTCACCACCATCAAGTTTTAAATATTTATTACTAATGCAATTCTCTTAGCATCATTACCCATTATCTGAAAGCACCATAAATGTTATCCAAGGTTAATCATTGATGATAATTGATCCAACTCTGTAGTTCACATCATTTCATGGCATCTGTGACTGCACATATATAATCATATGAGTTTATCAGTTTGCTTTTATTTAGAAAAATTTTTTGTATTCTTATTCTTCAAATGTTGATTTTTTATAGAATTTTTTCACTGCTTTCTTGTGAAAGGTGAGTTTAATAAAATAACAATGATATATTCTACAAGTTCCCTATGTGACATGCGCAAATCTAAGTCTAATCCTGTTAACTTCACCCACTATCATATTTCCTCCTTAGATTTATCCCATTTCCAATACATTAATGACCTATGACCACTTAGCAAATACACTAATAAAGAATGCTTACATTAAAACATATTCAAATATTAATAAAACTGAATTTTATAAAATAATCTCAATAGATATTACCACTAGTTTTCCGTGCATGTATGGATCATCTTATAAACTACATTCTCCTCATCCAAGATCAGAGTAATCTGAATATTTGAATTTTTTCAAAATTTACCTGGAGGAATGCCTAGTAATTCCTTAAATATGGCATTTCTGTAGCTGAACGGCCTCTGGATACACTTTTACAATGTAAAAACATCATAAACTTGGAATAAACTCTTCAAGATGTTCTTTGTAGTTTAATTGCCTGAATTTAGAGAAATAGGTTATATCACCTGCAAAGATAACTGTACAATGTATGCACAATATTGAATTCACCTAAAGATATTTTTCTCATAAAATATCTCAATCATTAAGCAATACATAACTGTACATTAAAGATTCCTCGGGGCCAGGGACTTAGCTCAGTGGTTTTGCCGCCTGCTGCGCAAGCAGAAGGACCGGAGTTCGATCCCCAGTACCCAAAAAAGAAAAAAGACTGCAAAGATTCCTCATAAAATGCATCATCTTACATATTTTCTAGATCAAAAATATTATTAAAAATTTCATAAGGGCCGGGGATTTAGCTAAGTGGTTTCACCACCTGCTGCGCAAGCTCAAGAACCCGAGTTCAATCCCCGGTACCAAAAAAAAAAAAAAAATTTCATGAGCAATATATTGAAAATAGAAATTTTATGAATTCAATAATTTAGTAACAGAAACTCAAGTGAAGCTTAGTATCAGTGTTTAGAAAATATATCTGCTAGTAGAGCTACTATAATATTGAAAATAGTTGTTTTTTATGCTATGCAAGTCTTAAAAACTTCAATGACAGTCGTCTAAGCCATTTTCTCACCAATGAACTACATGTGTGTGAAAATGTTCTTATTAGGGTTCCTAAAAGTCGTAAAATTGTACCATGATATAAATGAAACCAGGCTTGAAATTATGGATTATAAAAATTTCATTCGTGATTAATCCATGTTTATCTAAAAAATGAAAATCTATCAGCATGAAACCAAAAATATACAAAATGAACAATATGAGCTCTTTTATCTGTAGAAAATTAATATTTTATCTACAATACACCTGCTAAATTTTAATATGAATCATCTTATATGTCATGTTTTCTATACATGTGTTAAGATAGTCACCATATGTATGTCTATATATTTCATTTTATAAATAAGTTAATATTAGCAACCTAATAATCAAATAGTTAAGACAAAAAAAATTTAAATTTAAAGATATGTTAAGTTGCAATATTCAATGTGTATTAATAATAGTGTGAATAATACAGATCATGAGTGAAAATGATACCTGTTCTATACTTGTGGGCAGGATAGCTTGCAAATTTGGGAAATGTTGAGAAAATAGGAACAAAGTCATCCTTTTGTAAAACTTCATAAAAGTACTAGTTTCTAACTATGCTCTATGCTAATAACAATAGCCCTTTCCTTTTAGTTCTAAATTCTAACAATCAATTCTTCTTTGTCTGTCCTTTAATATAACTTCTGAACTTAACATCAAGTTCTTGAAAGATCTTGTGAATGATGGCCACAAAAATCATCTTTACAAATCTTCAGGAAATGACAGAACTCAAAATAGAATCAGTGAATAAAAGCCTAGAAACTAAGAAGTATGTCTATAGGATCATTGCACCTGATTGCCTCAGGGTTGAACTTTAAATTTCTGAAATACTCACGGAATTTGGAACCACAAAATTTCAATCTCTTGCTTTTTTCTTTATCAGCCTGGATAAAGTTCATAGCAGACATATCATTTTAATTTTTCACCATTAATCCATGTGTTACAGAAATTGGTATATAATCATTTTGAAATCTGATATTGCAACTTTGACTAGATTGACATTATATTTCCTTGAAATAGTGAAAGAATGTTGAAGAAAAAAACAGATTTAAAGAAATTACAGTGATAGATGAACTTTAAACTTTCCTAG
Organism: Heterocephalus glaber; assembly: GCF_053883595.1. NCBI lineage: Eukaryota > Metazoa > Chordata > Mammalia > Rodentia > Bathyergidae > Heterocephalus > Heterocephalus glaber. The sequence goes on from NW_028258358.1 coordinate 1,075,974, forward strand.
TCTAATTTAAAGGGAATAAATTCTTTTAAAATGAGTGTCTTTTAGTGATTTCCACATTAGCAATTATCTGAATAAAAATTTTGTCCTCGATTTTGAGAGCATTTAACAGAAAAATTTTGGCCTCGGAATTCCAAATCTGATATATTTATAAAATTCCAAACACACATTCATAAGATGTTTATGTTTGTTTTGATAAAGGAGAGAATGTGATGAAGCAGGATAAAAGTACAGGGAAAATGTGACAGAGTTTGTATCCCTGATAAATAGGATATCGAGATTTGGATCTGGGTTTTGCAGATGTGGAGTTGATTTCTTTTGGTGCGCACATAATCACTATATACAATCTTTACTTAGCTTTTGATTCATGTGACAGTGAAAACCCACATTCATTGGAAAGATATTGAAAACAAAATTCTTTGATTTCTATGTAAGATGTTCTATCAGAATAAATCAAACAAAGTCTTTTTTTTAGTTTATCTGCTTCTAATCCTGTCCTCATTCCTCAGAGGACATTTTTTCAGCTTTATTTTACTGGACAAAGTTCTGTTTATATTATGCTGAAAATAATTAGTCCTTACCAATTAAACATAATTTAGATGCATAAGTGAGATTAAGTGAGTAAAGGTTAAGGTTAAATTAAGTGCAGAAAATTCTAAAGGATTATCTTGTTTTCTTCAATTTTCCTCTTAATTTTATTTTTTTAAAAAATCAGCATATAAAATTCTATTCTTTTATCATATACAACATACTTTTTAAAAGTGTTTATCCATTGTGGAATGATGAGGTCTAGCTTATTAACATGTATTTTCTTCATATTGTTGTATTAAAAATTTTAATATCCACTCTACTTTCATTTCTTAGGAATATAATTTAATATTATTAAACACAGATACTCTGTGGTACAATAGATACATTAAATTCATCCTTCTTACCCAACTGTAACTCTCCTTTAATCATCACCTTCCCACTCCCCTCCATCTCTTAAAGTAAGCTTTAACCTTTGGTAACCACCATTCTATTCTATAAAATTAACATTTTAGATTCCAAATATTAGTGTGATCACATGGCATACTTTTACTGGGCTTGGCTTATTTCATTTAACATAATGCCCTCAGATTCACCCATGTTGGTGAATATTCTCCTTAGTCTTATTTATATCTTTTTCTATTTATTTCAATGTTTTATAGTTTTCAGTTTACAGACTTTTCAGCTTATCAACTAAACTTACATTTAAAGTATTTTTGGTGATTTTGTAAGTGGTATTGCTCACCTTTTTTGGATAGTTCATTGTTAGTCCATAGGAACAAGACAGAATTTGTACATTGTTTCTTCATCCTTCAAATTTATCGAATTCCATTATTTGCCCACACAGTTTATGATAGAGTCTTAGGGTTTTTCATGCAAATAAAAGCACTCATATTATTTTTTCCTTTCTAGTTTGGAAGACTGTAATTTCTTTTCCTTGCCTAATTTCTTGGTGAGTACTAGTACTATACTGAATAGATGTGTTGATAATAAATAGTCTGTCTTCTTTCTCTTGTTTTATTTTTAGTTATTTAGTGTTCAGCCTAAATTTAGGTGACAGAATTTATTTGTCAGTTCTTGGTGTAGTGAGTAACAAGACCATGTTTTAGAGTTTTTAAGGGAAATTCATGTTCCAATTTCATTAAATGATATTAATATCTCTATTTCTTTAGTAATAAAGAGGATATTTATAAAAATATAACATAAACTATTTAAAATGTTTCAATATTCATAGAGTTTGGAATATATAGGAAAACTAAAACTCTTTAAATATATCCATGTATGTAAATATTTCATATAAGATGTTAAATAAAGACATGAATTCCAAATTTGAACTCAGTGGAAATTCTTTAAACATATGCACAGAACACCGTTAAATTTTTTCCTTTCTCTTCATTCTTTAATTTTGACTGCCAAACTTCATTATATCATTTCTCAAGGAAATGTAGAAGATGAAACTGATAGGAATCTAAATTCAATTAGTCACTAAATAGGTAAAAATTACCATGATAGGTTCTCTGAATATTAATTAATATAAAAAGGTACAAATTAGAATTATTATCTATGTGCTACAAAAAGAATGTTTTCATGATATGTAAATTAAAATCTTAAAGGGAATCATATTTTATTAATTAATAACAGCATTAAATAATTGAAAGAAAAATTTAGCTTTAAATATTATTCCAGATTGTTTGCATCTATGATACAAGTGAAAAGGAGGCATAGTCCCATATTGTTGAATTTGTTCTCTTTTACAGTACACAATGTACCATGTTTTAAGTACCACTTACGAAAACCATAAAATGTTTAAAATTTTATTTACTTAAATAATAATTTAAAAATAATAGGTAAGAATTTTAACTCACTTTTTGTGTTAAAAACACTGTTACAGAAAATAAAATTTACATGAATTCTGTAGATTTACCTGTCTTACTAGTGAAAAAATTGAGATCTACAAAGCTTGGCTGACTTAAACCTGATAGGACAGTGAACAATAAGTTCCAGGCAATCTGACGTTGGTCTGCCTTGCTATCCTTGGTGCACACCACCTTAGGGATGGAAATATGACCTGGTATGGGATCATTTTTCAGTGTTTGTAGAGCTTCAAGGAAGAGCATATTAAGGGGCACAAAATAAGCATACATTATATTGTATTTATTAATATTTTATTTCCACAAAATATTCATGAATTTTTAATTCCTTTTCTTTTCATCTTTACTTCATTTTATTCTTTTTCACTAAGAAGAAATATAAATGAAGTATACTAAAGAAATGTTAGAATGTGCTCTGCTTCCTATGACCAGATAGGCAACTGAAAAGTGAGATCTACACTTACAAAAACCATTTCTTGATTCACAAAATATGTTTCTGTCTCTGTTTCATACACACCCAAATATAAACATGTACATAAATACCCAACCCACTTGAATGCACATACTGACCATCCTATCCACACACTGATAAATACCCTCAATACTGCAGTGTCCAGGGACCTAGATAAGCTGGTTCTAGACCTTGCTTTTTCATTATTCTGAAATAACTTTAAAAATGGAGTTTCATTTACATCATTTGTAAAATTAGATTGGGAGAATAGATAGCATAGAACCTTTCTCAGAATTCTGCATTTGTTTTTATAGTTTTGTGTTAGTTTTCTGAATTATGGTGTAACAAAGTAGACCACTGTATAATTTACAATGATAATGATAAATTTAATCAAAGTTATAAGACCAGATATTCATGCTCTTCAACAGTAATATTTTCTTTTTTATATAAATGTGAAATTTTCATGGATCTACCTGTATCATTCTCATTTAGTTTAGCACCCTGTATCTTTTACAGGTTTAGTGTCATAGAACAACACGTATTTGATGACTAAGGAAAATTATTCTAGACCTCCTAAAAGAAAAATCACCTATCTCATAATGACACATAAGAAATTTCTCTTGCGTGAAAATTTCATTTTTAAAATTTTTACATCTTTATTTTAATGCTTTCTAATGAGTCCTTTTGGGAAAGAAGTCACTTCTATTTCTCTATTTTTTAGGAAATATTCATGTACACTTTAATTTGACACTTTGGTTTCTCTCTCTACCCCGGTACAGGTAGGTCTCAGATAAAAAGAAATTCTGTAGATATTAATGGACTACCCGCAAACCAACCTGTGGTATAAAATCAATATGGGCTCAAATGATAGAAAAATAATTGTCTTTTGCTGCCGGACTGTCCTTTCTACTGAATATATCAGACTTAAACTGAGATTTTCTATTTTGAGGGTTATTACAAGTGAAGTTAAGTTTTTCAAATGCCCTGAAAATTACACAGTTTGATTTATAACTAATATACTATGCTTTTAATTTCTTTTAAGTTTGTGGGCTTTGATCACTAGTGATATCCTGGTTGACTCATTATTAGAACATAATGCAATGTTGTTTTCTTTAGCAAACACTGTTTGTAAATTACATTTGCTATTGTTTCTTTTGAAAACCAATTCTGGTTACTGTGGATTGATGTTAAAATCACAGACTGTGTCCATGTACCTTGAGAAATAAAACATGTCTGTACCCTGTAACCAATGGCTATTTTAAACATAATAAATGTCAGGGCCATAATAGCTGCAGTTTCTATGAACTTGATGCATTCATTCGTATCATTTACATAGCATAATAATTTAAGGATTATATGTTCAAACTTTTTGAAAAAAATGTCTGTTACTCTGGTTTTAGTTGACATTTAGTTAATTAACAAAGACGAATCACACTTTAGATATCTCCTCTTCTGATTTAACACCCGAATCTCTTGGATAAAACTTGGAATTTCAGAGGTAATAAAAATTATTCTTTGACTTTCATCACAAATATCAAAGTTGAACAATTTTTACACCGACTAGGACCCAGGAATATAAGTCTTGAACTCTCATTTTACACAGTGGGTGAAAAAGAATATAAAGCAGAGATTAGTTAATATAAACACTAAAATAAAAGCAGATAAATGGTGATTTGTTCTTGAATATGTTTCTTTCAGCACTGTTATACATTTCTTCCTTTTTTCAATTAGAAACAAAGACCGTACATAGCTTGAAGTTTTAGAGTGTGTATTGCAATAGCTTATCATCTGAATCTTAATGATATAATAATTCTCAACTTCAGCTTTTAATTTTCCAGTCTTTGAAATGGGTTTATTTTAATTTTTCCAGACAAATATTTTTAAGGAGAGACATATGATTGTCTCATTAATTGTTGAAAATCAAATTAATATGCGAAATGCCTTTCTTTAAGAATGAACCTTTGCACCGGGCATTTAGCTCAGCAGTTTCACTGCCTGCTGCACAAGTGCAAGGACCTGAGTTCGATCCCCCATACCAAAAAAAAAAAAAAACAAACTTTCAAGAATTAATCTTTATCCTGATAAGTCACTCTCAGTGATTTATTTATTATTGTATTAGAGAATGAAACTTAACAATTGTTAAACTAAAACTAAAATATGATCGAAATATAATTTAAGATAAATATTTTTGTATTGAAAACACTACAACACTGATAACATGAAAAGCCAAAACTGTCAAACTTTTAAAAAGAGGTATTTTATAGCCACTTTAAATCTGAGATTAAGAATTAAGTAACTATAAACATAATTATCATAGATAAGTATATTGATTCAATATAAAGCAGATGTTAATATAAACACTAAAATAAAAGCAAATAAATGGTGATTTATTCTTGAATATGTTTCTTTTAGCAGTATTATATATTTTCTTTTTTTGAAAACAGCATACATAGCTTGAAGTTGTAGAGTATATATTGCAATAGCTTATCATCTGAATCCTAATGATATAATAATTCTTAACTTCAGCTTTCATATTTTCTATTTTTTTTAAGAGCACATAGAACTTTTTCCATGATAGACCACAAAGCATGTTAAAATAAACATAAAAGAATTAAAATAACTCTCTGCATATAATCAGATCATAGCAGAATGAAGCTAGACATAAATAGCAAAAGAAGTCACAGAAACTATGCAAAAACATGGAGATGAAACATCAAATTTATTATTGGATTATACAGAAAATCAAGGAAGAAATTAAAATCTTTCTACAATCAAATGACAGTGGAAGCAAAATATATCAATACCTATGAGACAGAATGAAAACACTTCAGAGAGGAAAGTTTATAGCCATAAATCTATATATGAAAAAGAATAAAGTCACCCCAAATAAATAACCTCAATGATTCATCTCAAGGTTCTAGAAAGACAGGAAGTGTTCAAATCCAAAACAAACAGGAAAAAAATTATAAAAATTGGAGCAGAAATTAATGAAATCAAGACAAAAATACAGAGAATCAATGAATCAAAGAGAGTTTCTTTGAAAGGATGGGAAGGGGATGTGAAGTTGGGGAGAAACTGACAGAAAGGGGAGATAATCGGAAGTAAAAAGCACTAAGACACAATATTAATAAGAACAAATTCCTCCATAATGAATGTATTAATTACATACTGCAGGCATACCCTAATAAAAATTTGAGGAAGAATATGCCTTGCATTTATTAATATTACATATTAATAAGTATGTAATAAATAATTGAAGAAAAGTGTAATTTATAGGCATAAGCAGTTACTCAAATATGAGATGTTTTTAAAACATTGTTGGTTTAATGATGTCCTTGTTTATCAGTATAAAGGCTGTTTTTATTTAGGCACCAAGGGTAGCTGATAAATACTGCTAAAACAAATCATGGAGAAGTAAAATGTAAGATTTTTGACGTTTACTTTCTACTCATTACCTATGCTTTTCAAAATTATAAATGTGATATAAATAAAATATTTCATAGATTTTGTGATCTTGTTAGAAATGTAGGAGATGTTTTCTCTGTTTTTGCTAAATATTATTGAATATCACTTACAAAATACAGTTTGTTTTTCTATTGGTTTTAATACTGGATAATTTTTCTTTTTTTCACAGCTGATGAAGTTCTCATATATCCTTGAAGACTTTGAGGGTTTTTAGCTATTTTAGATTTCTTTACATTGCAGTTAACTATAGTGTTGTCACAAGCATTAGGGAAAAGTAAGAAGCATTAGCAATTTGATGAAATCTGCTTCACAGAGGTAGCAATGGATTAGACCAATTACCATATACCTGTAACCATGCTACTTATTTAGTTTTATGAAAATATTAAATATATACATAATTATATTAATGTGTTCATATAATTATGATGAGTAACTTTAGAATTCTTATTTTACAATATTCTTCCTTATTATGAATATATATAATGCCATACTAAGTACTTTGAGTTATAAGTCTGCCTGTCTTTTATATATCATTTAATCTTAACAACAATTCTGAGAATGCAGATATTACATTCCCCATTTTACTCATGAAGAGAATGATATCCAGGGAATTTCAGCCAGGAGACAAAGGTCACAGAACTAAGAAGAGATACAGACCTAATCGAAACTTAGTTCTTATGAGCTTCTAATTTAGTTTTCTTTTTATCCTATCATAATGCTTACACATTTTTCCTCAGTGACAATGCCAGTGTGATTTCTCTCACTTTCATTGACTAGCAAAAAGTCTCTCCACAACTCACTATTGTCATCCTTACATCCTTATTTCCAATAGATTTTGTCCACTTCAGGAACCAGGTCAACATCTTTCTATTTATAAAACCTCTAGAGCCTTGTTAATGTTTACCTCACATCCATTTATTTTATATTCCAAGCACCTCACTCAGAATCTAGTAGCATTTATCTTCTCAGTAGTGTCAAAATTATTCTAACCTGAAGTGTCCTCTGAAAAAAAAAAGTACTCTTCTACTCTCCACTTTTGTAATTCATCAATGATCTAAGATGCTCTGTGACTGAACTACATTTAACTTCATTGTTAGTGATCTACATATATAATTTCTAAGTTTTGAGAAGGTATATATTAGTTCCTTAAAACAAAAATGGTAGTATTAAAAAAAAATACAGTTCCTGTGTCAGACATATGATGTAAAGAAAAATGTTATGAAAGAAACATGTGAGCTATGAAAATATATAATTGCTCACACTTAGATTTTTATAGTTTAATATAGAAAAATTTGTTATAATATGTCACTTTTGCATTTTGTAATAAGACCTCATGCTTGCAACATTATACCTACTTGTTACTCTGAATTTTGAGTGTAAGGGAAGGTTACACCTTTTAATGATTCCTATATGAAGAAATAATAATTTGCTATGTGACGTTGACTACTCTGAAGTCTTCAAGAATTTTTTTCAATTAAAAAGGAACAGATAACATAGGTATTTGAAATTATGAGTGGAATATACAAATGCTGCTTTTTATTTCATATGTTAAGAAGGGTAATATCACTCCAGACCAAAGACATAGGTTTGGGAAGTTATAAAGCAATTAATCCAATCTCTTGCTGCCAAAATAAGATCTATGCAGGGAAATTAATACATAAACGCCTTCCTTTCACTGTGATGGCATTTGGGAGTTTTAGAGCTCTGTAGCCCATTAGTCAGTTTAGTTCATGACTCTGTTTATACTCTTAATCACGTGCAATGCAGTCGATGAGCTTCATTTAGTTCAAAGTGCCTTTCACAAGTCGGAATTGAATCTTAGTTGGAGCAAATGTTACCTTTTCAGAGTATAGAACATATTTGTTTTATATCACTTTTTTATTTCTTAAATTTTTGGATATTTTAAGAAATTTTGAGGGCTTTCTCAGTAAAGAAAATGAAAATCAACATAAGGCTCAAAGAAGTCAGAGCTTGAGTGGTTCATTATTTTACACCTTTAGCTTATTTCATGCTAAAGAACACATTAAATTCATATATATTTTAAATAATAAAGAAAGAGAGCAAACATACAAAATACAACTTTAAAAGAATCTTTTTCTAATACAATATTGAAATTTATATGACTGTTTTAAGACCATACTTTAATTTTTTGAAATAGAGGGCTGAGTGAAAAATTATAATCAGATTAATTTTTATAATTTAGCACATATTGAAATTATCCCCTTCTCTCTTTGAGGAGGCAGTAAATTAATCATTCGTAAAATCAGGAAATTTCTAGCCATTATAATCAACTGAAACTCAAAATATTCAAAGGATAGTTTACTTATTCATTGAAAATTCCATGAGAAAAGGAATAATGATTTAATCTTTTTCTTCCTTAGTGAAAAGAACTAATGTTACTTAAGAATTTTAAATTTGTGAATTTATTACCTGTAGGGAACAGGGAAAAATCAAGTTCAATTGTACAAATTGTTTGATTGCTGTTGTTGGCTTCTGAAATAATAAAATTTCCAGGACTCAAAAGTAGATACCTGTTTCCTTTTTCCTCCTTTCATTTTTCCTCCCTTCCTTCATTCTTTCTTTCTTGCTGCTTAGCTCCCATGACATATGATTCACATGTATCAACTGGAAAGATGTATACTTCTGTATATCTTCATTTTGATTCATATGGATATTACTAGACTATTGGTATTATTTTCTTTAATATTTTTAATTTGGCTCATAATTATAACATACATAGTCTAGTGTAGACCTGATATATTTTCCCTAATTGAAGGAAAGAATTTGATATCTATGCTCTACACTTTTCTTATCCAATCTATCACTGACATCTGGACTACCTTTAACAACCTGACATCACAAACAATAGTTTGATGAATATGCTTACTTGATTCTTTGTGATCTAGGTAAGACCATCTTTTAGTAATATCCAGCAATGGCATTGGTAAGTTACATAATACATATATCCAAATTGTATTTTCTACAAAGATTCTCCCCCCCTAGAGTGGCTTGTCAGTTTGCATTCACACTGGCAGAAAGTAAAGGATCTCATATTTTAACATATCTGGATCCCTGACAGAATCAAGCTTTCTGATTTATACTAAACTAAGAGTTGAAAATTGCAATGCTCTTTTAAATAATATTAACTGCTTACAAGATTTTAAGCACCTTTAATAGTCTTGCTAGCTTCCTTGTTTTTTTCTTCTGTGAATGTTTTCCTATATCACCATTAACCCTTTTAAAATGAGAATTCACATCCTCATACTGATTTGTAGGATTTTGCTTAGATTAGAGTTTGAGAATTTTTTGCCAAGGGCTAAATAAAATATTTTAAGCTTTGTCATCTATGTAGTCATTGGGATAAATATTTAGCTCTGCTGTAGTAATACAAAAGCAGTAATAATCAATACACAAATACATAACTGTGTCTTAGTAAAATGCTGATTATAGAAATAGGCCATTGTGCAGATTTGACCCATATCTGATGCTTTATGTACATGAATACAGTAGTAAGATAACCAAGAACAATGTCAGGAATGTTGATAGAACAAAAATAGTAAGATAGGGACAAAAATCATTAGAAAAGTGGCAGAGAAGGAATAGAACCTTCCTGGAATTATACATAATAAAATTATAAAATTGATAGAAGTTCAGTGGAATATTTTCATAATTCAATTCACAAGTCATAATATGAAAGAAACTAATTAACAAAAAGAAACCCTAAAATTGAGAATTTCTGTTTAAAGAACAGCATAGACAAAATTAAAATACAAAGTATAGAAAAGGAGAAGAAAATTACAGTGAATATAACAACATGAAGAACTATCTAGTTTAATGATTAATTTATACTGTCTTAAAAGTAATTGTCCACTTTAAGAAAAAAAACTTGCAAGCTAAAAAAGAAAAGTAAAAGTAATGTATTTGGACAGTTAAGGCAGTTTGTTTGGTAGAAGTGAAGATTTACAAAAGTACCAGAAAGAAAGATGAAAACACAAAGAGCCAGATTGAAGGAGGTCATGCACTTCAATATTTAGATAATTTTACATGTGAGAAAATAGAAATTTGCCAAGTGTGGTAATTCAAGGTACTCGGGAGGTTGAAGCTGAAATATTGCAAGACTGAGGACAACCTAGGCAAGTTATGCTTCAAAATAAAATAAAAAAGGATAGGGATGTAGTGCAGGACTACATGGATTCCCCCCTCACTATGGTGATAGATTGATAGATATAAATCTAATGTTTAAGTGAAATAAATTAGACACAAGTTTAAATATCTTATGATTTCTTTCATATGAGAAACCCAAAGTATAAAATGGTTTAAAGAGAAAATAAAATATAAACAGAAAACAAGAAAATCATTTTTTTTTAACTGAGGAGACCAAGAAATGAAGAAAGGGAGGAAGAAGGGGAAGGAATGGGGGGAAGTAAAAAGAATTAACACGTGTTATGCACATTTACCAACTCCCTATAGTGAATGTAATCATTCGGTACTGAAAACATGTACTAATAAAAAATAAAAAATAAAGAATTGTAATCATATTTATTTCTAACAGACTGAATCTGTGAAAGCCCATGATTTGACAGAAAGGATGAAAAGAAAGGGTATGTAGCACACCACTGTCAGAAGGTTAATAATTAGTTAAATTCCCAAAGAGCTAATGATACAGTAAGAATCACCGGTAACAAAGTTTATAGAACATGGGATTAATTTTACAGAGAGATTATTAAAATAGAAATACATTTACTGATATGACAATGTACTAGGTGAAGGTGCCACACTGGTGGAACAATAGGTTAAACACTTTTGGCCTCAAGGAAGAAAACATTTTTTCTAGGAAATCTCCTAGGATTTTAAAAAGTAAAACCTCAAAGTAGAAGATTTAAAATTTTCATGATACAATTAATTGTATAAATTTAAATATTTTCCATTGCAAAAATAAGTACAATGACAACAAATCTTTAAAAATAAGCCAGTATGGAACTGTTTCATTTCCTTATCTCTCTCTTTCACTCTATCTTTCTTTCTCTCTCCTTTCTTCTTTCTTTTCTGCTTTCCTTTGCTCATTTTATGATTAGTTTTGTTGTAAATATATAAACCTTATCAAAATACAAGTATTTTATCTGGTTTAATTGCCTTAAAGTATAGAAGTTAACCTTGACAAATACAAAAGTATGAGAATAAAAAATAAAGAACTAGGGCTGGGGATTTAGCTTAGTAGTGCCACTGCCTGCCTCTTAAACGCAAAGTCCAAGTTCGATCTCTGGTATCAAAAAAAAAGGAGAACTATATCAAAACCCATATAATAAAACTTCCCTATTCATTTTATAATGTCTAAATCTTTTAAAGTTAATGCATATTTGTACATTATCTATTATATATATAAAAATATTATATTTATACATATTATATATGACTTTTACATTTTTAGAAGCAATTAATTAATTGTTCCTTCCCTTTTTAAATATTTATTAAAAATGGTTGTGTAAGTACTTAAATTTCTTATACTTTTTGAATAATTGATTACTTGGGGAAATGTTAACATTACAATTAAGTGGAAATCAGTATGAAGATACCTCAAAGAACTAGGACTAGAGGTCTCATTTGACCCAGCTAATCCCCTGCTGGGTATCTTCCCAAAACAATTAAAAGAATCATACCACAGCAATATATGGCAATATATGTGCACCCATGTTTATAGCGGCAGTGTGTAATAGCTAAAGCTTGGAAACAGCCTAAGTGCCCATCAACTGTAAATTGGATAAAGAAGATGTGTTTTTGCAATAAAATGGAGTACTACTCAGCCATAAAGAATGAAAAACTACAGTCATTTATAGCTAAATGGAGGTATATCGAGGACATACTCTTCAGTGAAATAAATAGGACACACATGTGTAAATACCAAATAGTTTCTCTAGTGTGAGAAACTGATAGTGTAAACAAGGGTTAAAATGACTAAAATGAATAATTGATAATTTGAAATAGGAAAAAAGGTCCAAAGACAAAAGAGTGAAGGGAGGGGAAGGGGAAAGGAAAAGAGAGAAAGGAAAAACTATGAGAAAAGAAAAACAAAATGGAAATGAAATCTATGTAAATAGGGAAGGGCAGAAGGGGTGAAAGGTGCACAGGTAATGGGGAAAAAATAAGAACCAAGATACATCATATACAGGTACAAGCACTCAGTGATAAATGTAAATGTATTGTATACCTAAAATGTACCAATAAAAGAACTTAGGGGAAAAAAAGATTAATTATAAAATTAATAAAGTTCCCATTTAAACATGAATAGTAGTAAGTAACTCTCTCTGAACCCAGTAAAAGTAAAGTTAAAAATATTATACAACTTTCCAAAATGTCAAATTTAGATATCCTGATTTCTGTCCATCTTTGACCTTTCCAGACAACTATTCTAGGAACTCCACAGAAACAACTGATCACCCTGTTTGGGAGGCCCAGCCAGTTCTTACTATCAATGTTTCTGTGTAATCTCTCACATTCTCTATTTTGTCACTGTCTTGTTTTTATTCTAAGATTCACCATTATAATCCTCACCTCCTTTACAACTTTGTCTGCCCCCGTAGACTGTAACTCTATACAGCTTAAACCCATCTCCCCAACTCATTAGTCACACACATGGCAGGACCTTATTAGAGTAGAACAGAATTAACACATTTCTACCTAACAGTTCTACACTCTGAGGTATTTTCCAGGTCAAATTCTTCTCTCAATTTCAAATATAGAATCTTCAAAACTTTCTGTCTTGCTAAACATTTCTATATCCAGGCAATGTACCACTGATGTTTCAACTATGTCAACGAACTTTATAGAAAGTACAGTAATACCTTAATTCATGAACTCTTCTGTTGCAAACAATTCAGTTCATAAACAGAAGAGTTGGCAAAATTTTGCTTCCGTTTGAGAACTCCACATTGGATGATGAATGACTGTGGCATGACTGTGACTGTGGTGATTTGAGAAACATGGAACAAATTAAGTTCGTGAACCGAGGTACCAGTATTCATATACTTAATTGTACACTAGAGTTTTTGCAAATATCTTAAAATACATAAATCTTCCTCACTACTTCAAAGTGAATATTTTAAAATCTACAACTTAACACTGTCACTTAATATACTAATTTTTAGAAGTGTACTTAATGTTATAGTAAAACAAGTTCCTATTAGAACTTAGAAACTGGTTAAAATTTTTGATATGACTGCTGCCCTTTATCATCATATAATTTATTTTACAAATTTATGAGGAGTCTACTAGTGTATTGAAAGATTCAGGGTATGCAAATGCCCAAATTTAAGACCTAGTAACTGATAACCTAACTTCTCAATTCACAAACAGAACAGAAGAGAGTTTCTTCATTTTTATCAGATAATATCAATCTTTCTACTTGGTACTGTTCTAATTATCTGCTTTATTTCCAGCTGCAGTGAAGTCTTTTTATTTTATTTTATTTTACTTTTTTGGTACGAGGAATCCAACTCGGGTGTTTGTGCTTGGGAGGCAGGCGGCGGAACCACTGAGCTAAATTCCTGGCCCCTCTAAATACTATCTTTAAGGGACAAGTTTTCCCATTTATACATGGGATTCTTTTCCTTTACCTACCCCAGATGTTTCATAGTATGAATACCCTCCTCCCCCTTTCTCTTTCTTATTTGCTGATAGAAATACACCAGCAATGAAAGAGCTCTTTAATATGTCTTATACTTGAAATGTATAAATCTTGAAATAAAATCTATGCTATGTTCTTCATTTCTTCTTCCATTTTTATGAGGTTCTTACCATCAGATATTAAATAGTTATTTTCTTTTTCTTATGAGCTGACTTCTACACCAGAATAATCTCCTTAGAGATTATTAGAGGGCACCTTCTGTCTTTTATCTATTGGTATCAGCCTGGACAGGGTGGGAATTGCACTGAATGAAGGACTTAATGTAAAAAATGAATTAGAAAGAGTAGCTAGGAAAGTCTAATTTTTCTAGAATAAGATATATTTGACAATTGCAGGCTTGGACCAATGATAGTACCAGAATATGTCCATAAACATGTCTAAAGGCCAGCAAAAATGTGCAAAAAAAATCCTATCCTAATGAAAATGGATCATTTTATTAAATGGTGAATATAAATCTCCAGAAAAAGGATAAACAGGATTGATCATCAACAACGATGTTGGAAGACTATGCGGCAAAATTGGCAAATTATACAGTACTGAAATACTAATAAATAGGGGTGCTCTCATCATCATTAGCATGTGGGCTATGGAGCAAACATTTCTTTTCTCATGCAGAAAGGCCCCAGGCCTGGTTTAACTTGTACATTTTCATCCTGAAATTTTTGTTAATTTCTGAGCAAAGCACTCTGTATTTTCAGTTTGCCCTCATATTATGTAACTCTGTATTTTTGTTTTGCCCTCATATTATGTACTTGTCTTATTAGTAATTTACCTAGTCTCCTTATACCTAGAGAACTGTAATAAATGAAATTTTATTTCATATTTGCATTATGCATGTGCTGGATATTAGAGTTTTTTGCCATTTCTAAGTTTTACTTTTGTAATAAAGCTTTGGAGCATTTTATTTCAAAGAACATTCTGGTGAATTTGCCAGGTAATTAGAACATTACTTAAAATAGATCACCTATTTATTCAGACTATTTTATACATCTAAAAGGAAATTTATTAACAAAATTAATATTAATATTGGAAGGTCAAGTTTTTATGTAAGACTAAAGTGTTCAAAACTTGAAGTTACTAAACATAAGAATATTTCTTAGTGAATTTTTTTCTTGCAGAAATATTGTGCCTCTTCATATACAAATGTTTGAAATTCTCTGGTACTACTATTCATCTCAGAATTGGGATTCATTTTAAGTCTATATTTTAAGTGTATAAAACTTCCAATAATCCCTGTTTTTTTCTTTTTCTTCTTTTCTCCTTTCAGGGGGCTTCTGTGTCCAGATACTTTTTTCTTATAATCTGATTTTTTTCACTAGAGTACAATAATTTAGGGTATCTCCTATTTTATCCACTGCTATTCCTTGTCCTTGAATGTAGTGGAACTGCATTGCATGGATGACTTATGGGATGGTGGAGATTTACATATGTAGAGATTTGTGCCATGGGTAGGGTCCAAAGCAATTTTTTATGGGAATGATTCCATATAAGAATTTTTGATGAGCATGTGTTACAAAATCTACTGATTAATGTTAGATGTTAGGTATATCTCAAAGATTTAAAGTAAATTGGTAAAGTTCTGTACAAATCTGATATGGGTCTCTTCCTTAATCATAATTTTAAGGATTTTTTAAGCTAGAAAAAAGTATTAAGAAATATTGGAGAATTTTTCACATATCATGGTTCTATTATACTTTTTAAGCTTCAAAAGCTATAGAATCTTAAAATTAACTGATTCTAGAACCTGATAAGACCTCATATCAAGATCATTTGAAGTGTGACCATGATTTTTCTTTTTGAAAAGGAAAATGTGGTATGCGTTCATCTGAAAGATAGAGTTAACCTTAATTGTAAATTTCTGTAGTCTGAAATGATTCACATAATTTCTTGCTTTCTGGTGCCAAGAATATAGCTTGCTATCTTTCCAGGCTGTGCTGTTGCTCAGGTGATTTGTAACCAATGAAGTCTGCCCAGGCCTTGAACTTCCTTGAGATGTAACAGAGGAATTCCTGACACACCCTGGGCTTAGGCCACTCGGGGCCTTACAGGTATGATGAGGACCAACATGAGGGTCTTTACCTTCTCCCCTCTATCAACTAATGCTACTATAACTTGGGCTACCAACAGAAGCACAACAGGAATATAACATGATGAGTGTGTCACCAGTCTAAAACAATGTAAATCACGAATGTCTGGTCTAAGCTAACTCCATCCAGGCTTCCCTGAGCCTGAACTAATAAGCACCTCTGGTACCATCTTCCCTTGTTTGCTCCTCTGGCAGCCCCCATGTTAAACTAACGTACTAGCCAAAGATATATCTAGTAGACCCTAACTCAAATGATGTATTCTCACCTTGAATTTCAAGTAGGTATAACAATCAAATAGTGATGATATAATATGTAACCAATCATCTGCTTACTCCACTTCTGTGTCAGCAACTTGCAACCCTATATAAGAAGTTACTTTTTGACACACCTTGCCTAGTATTGAGGAATTATCCCCACCAGGCCCATGCACATAAAGTAGACATTGCTTTGTGTCTCTAAAATCTCAAGTGCTTCAGTGGTCCTTGTCCCCCCTTGCTGCCTCCTGCAACATTTTAAGTAAATATAAGGGCTATATTTTAACAAGCCAGACCCTGTTAGTATAATTGCTTGAGATAGTACTCTTTTTATCCTTGGCAGGTGTTGCTTCTGACCAGGCACTGAGCTTCAGATACCTTCTTAATGTTTTCTATGGTCCTTCCAACAGACACTACTACCCACTAATATCAACGGTTAAATTCACCTGAACAGAGATTTTGGGGGATTTTTGCGCTGTTTCATTCTTCTCAGATGCTCTCTGATCCTTATCCTACAAGTAGGCAGCCTAGCCCAAGGATCACCTGCCTTAATGAGACTGCCTCAGTACAAGGCATTTTACAACTATGTTAGCAGTCTGAATCACTAAAAGCAAACCACTAATCCTTGTCTTGAACTGCAAATGTGAGCTCAAAGACATCTATATTTCAGCCCTCATGTTACCTCTGGTAGAGATCCCAATAATTGCTGTAGAAGTGTCTGGCATCTTGGACCTTATGCACCCTCTGCTTCTCCCGTTCCATGATAATCCTTTTACCCTCAACACAACTTTCACCAACCTCTGTGCCAGTGCACTAGGGTGACAGTGATCCTATTTGTCAAGGAATAATTTTTTGTCTTCTGTCATAGAATCAAGACAGAGAGGAGAGCAGATCCATTAAAGCCAAGAGAGGTGATCCAGTGGATTAGGATTACTCTTCTAACTCATTCCAAGGTGAATGCTTTTGATTTTCTTCTAAGTGCCTCTCTAGAGAACTTCAGAGAATAGAGCCTGAAGACTTCAAGAGAACATGTGATTGGAAAAGACATGTCACAACACATTTAAACTTGTTATTATCAAAGAAGCACAGTTAACAACCTTTGAGAAAGTCATAGGATGCAAATATTCAGTGCACAATTGGCTACACAGCATCATGAATGTCATTAAGTGTATTTTAAAATGCAATTACAGAATTACGTAGGCAAGAAAAATGTATCTTGCTTCAAAAACACAAATAGATAAAAAATCAACAATCTGATTAATATTTTTCGTCTTGTGTTAAGAAATACAAACCTAACAAGGAACAGTAGACTTGACAATGAGGAATAGAAAGAGATGAAGCCTAGGCCATCCCTCCAAGGGCCTTGATAAAACAAAAGGATTGAAGAAAAACAAGCATCCTCTTACTTCTGGAGCTGGGACATTCTCCTTTTCCCCATGGGCTTCAGCATTTCAGGTTCTTAGGCCTTTAGACTTTAACACTTAACACAAGTGACTCTTCCTGTTCTTAAGTTTAGTCTCAGTCTGAATGTTGTACAGTACTACTGTCTACTCTGGTTCTTAGATCTTCAGACTTAGATTGAATTAATAACAGATTTCTTACATGTCCTACCTGTGCACAGCATACACTGGGACTCCTCAGCAGCTATGATTGGGGATCCATCTCCCCAATGAATCCTTTCATATGTTTAAGTATTTCCTACTGATTTTAAATAAGAGAATACCACTTTACTGTAAATCTTTGGTGTGTATCCAACATCTAACATTGATCAATAGATTTTGTAACATGTGCTCATCAAAAAATTCTAATATGAAATCATTCTCATAAAAAATTGCTCTTGACACACTCATGACACAAAAAGTAGCTCACATTTAGAAAAAAATTGCTCCAATTGTAGGGCCAGATGCATATTTGGTAATATAGAAATAGAGGGCCTTATGTAAAAATATTATTAAAATTTTGGAATATTAATGAGTAGAGCAATAATCTAAACACTGGCTCTTTCTGAAGACACAGTTATCCACAGCTACTCTCAGAAAACACGATCTTGGTTACTGACTACAAAATCACAGAGAAATTTCTTGTTTTCATTTTCAATTACACCTCATCACATGCTTGGAAATTATTTAAACTGTGATTTCTGCTATGGATTCACCTGTTTTTCCTTAAAGACTGTCTAAATTTCATAATGATCTGGCTAATTCCAAAATATCTTTATTTATTCTCTCAATCACATAAAAGTTTTGATATTCTTGTAGTATTTTTATGATTTATATTATAGTGTAGTGTTGATTATGTTTGTGAAATTGAGCTGAATATGACATTTGCTTAGCATCAAATTTTTACCACAGCTAAAACATAAGTCACATATATTAACAAAAGATTTCACTTCATTGTTTGATACAAATTTAAAATACAATAAGTGTTCAAAGAGAAAATGATCAAAGTAGTCAGAATTTGTCAAGATAATATTTAACTGGATCCTGATAAATGGAAAAGAAATAACTGAGGCAGTACACCAGAGGGAATTAGGAACCCTGAAGGACAGGTAGAAGATAAAAGCTCTGAAATGACAGAACACAGGTTAGTGGACACTTACTAGATTGTTGAGTAAGGAAATTGCCAGACAACAGTGGTGTGATAAGAATAATAATTTGAGAGCCGAGTCCAGCATGCAAGCTGAAAAGATTGGAGAAGGATGAAAGAGGGTATATGTAGGGCTGGAGATTTAGCTCACTGGTACCGCATCTGCCGCATAAACACAAGGTCCTGAGTTCCATGCCTGGTACCAAAAACAAAGAGAGAGGGTATATGTAAAGAGAAGATGCAATGTTCCAGATAGCAAATTGTTAGAATATGATTAGGGTATTTGAGAGAAAAGACAGAAATGCATAGGTAATGACAAAACAAACTCAGTCTCTACAAATAAATACAGCAGACCTTGGTAAAATTTATATAGAAGAAAATATTGAGATGTTTCAAAGGTGAGATTGAAGGAATAATTGAAGCAGAGAATCCACAAACCACAAAATGGAGTTTTACTGAATCTACATAGATCATCACATTTTGCAAAACAAAGGACTTTTCAATACTTTATAAAATATTCTTAAATGAGCAGTAGCACTGTCTCAGTTGTACCATCCATAGCTATCAATATTATGGACCATTTAAAAATTATTAAAATATATATATATATGTTTTTGTCCAAGTACTAGTACTTTCAAATTAATATTCCATTAAATATGCACTGCTTTATTAGTACTAAAGATAATATATAATATGTACACTTTACATTAAAGACAAGGTAATAGGAATTTTGATGATATAGCTCAATTACATGTAGGCTGGATTGTAAATATAAAACAAAAGAAAATCAATGCAATTTAGGAGTAATTTATGGTTGTGTGATTAGAGCTTTTCCTCTTAGAATATTTCAGTTATTAAATGTGAATTCCAAAAGCTATCTTTTTAAATCCAGCATTGATTGTTAAAAAATAAATATTGACATATAATCATATGTGTAAAAAACTGTGCCTTATTAAATCATACTAGTTCCTTTCAAACAATTACATTCTAATTAAAATGTATTGTTCACAGAAGAATAGAATTGTGTGTGTGCAGTCTCTTGACATAGCAAAGATTCTACAATTTATTCAGCCCTCAGTGATATGTTTTGATGACTCTTTACATTTCAGTCATAACATTTTTCCAAAACACAACTGCAATTACTCATCAAAAAAGCCCTAAAATATTCTTTACATGTGCTTAATCCTGCCATTATGCTGATTTTAGCAAAATTTTATACACGCAGCATTTCAATAATATATTTAAATTGTACCTTTTATCAAACTTGTTAAAATCACAACATACAATGTAAAAATGCAAAATGGAAATGAAATATTAAATAGTCAGGAAAGACTTTTAAGAAGTATTAGAGAATAGCATTGTTAGAAGTAATTATTTTAATTAAAGGTCATTAGAAATAATTGCCCAGGTCAACATAATGACTCTGTGTTAAGCAATTGCAACACAGAGATCCTAGAGCAGCCAGGACTGTGTGCAATGCTCTTCCTATTTTAAATAAAGCTCCATATGCCTTAGATTTGAGGACTCTCATCAGGAGCATACTGTCTGACTTCAAATGTCATTATATGGCAGAGGGAGAGACGGGATTTCTGAGGGAGCCAGAGCCCA
This sequence comes from Heterocephalus glaber, assembly GCF_053883595.1. Classification (NCBI taxonomy): domain Eukaryota; kingdom Metazoa; phylum Chordata; class Mammalia; order Rodentia; family Bathyergidae; genus Heterocephalus; species Heterocephalus glaber. The sequence goes on from NW_028258358.1 coordinate 1,096,502, forward strand.
AACTATTTAGAGCTTTATAGAGTAAAGTCAACATCTTTGAATTGCAATTTTAAGCAAATGGGTAGGCAGTGCAGACTGTGGAAAATTGGTATTATGCACTCCCTGTGGCTTGTACCACTTAGTTGCCGAGCCGCAGAATTTAGTCTTTGTAGAGGCTTCTGTGTTGTACTGAAGACTGGGACTACACTAAGGGATGTAAAGCTGATGTTCATCCAAGCATACATTCAACCCAAACTTTACAATCATTTGGGTGAGTGCAGTGTACAATCTCAGGGAAAAGTTCAATAATTACAGTGAGAAAAAGTTGGAAGTTGAAGGGCTCACCCTCCATTAAATTCTGCTTTCATTAAGCAATTTTTACATGAACAGCTGTTAAAGAGATAAATACCAACATGTAGATTGTGCTCACAGTCAAAGAAGAATTGATCTATCCTTATGAAAAGAAAAATAATTCTATGTATCATAGGTGAAACTATTTGTGACAGCTATTTTATGAATAGACTCAGTTAAGTCCTGCATTTGAAATGTACAAATATAATCATGGGTAAAATCACATTGTTTTATATGGTTAACTATGCACAAAAACCCTTAGCCAAAATAATACAGAATTTGACATATTTCTAGCTCCATGCTACTTTTATTTCATTCATTAAATCCTAACATTAAATATGTATTTTTTAAAACTTCTCCACTCTCAAACTACCCTCTCCGAAATAACATTTTACATCAAATACATCTTCACACAGAGCTTTAGATGAGAGAGAATAAATATAATTACCACACACAAGGTTACTGACATTTTAAATCTAAATAATTATTTTAGATTGTATTGGTTTTAGGAAAAGAGATTTCAAGGACCCAAATGTGCAGTACTTCCTTAATTCTCCTTTGTGAAGAAACTGGACAAATATTTAGTCAAGTTACTGTGTAACTTAGCTAACTATTTATAACAATTCTGATTTATTTTTCCAACACATTTTTTAAAGAATTTGTCCCCAAATAAACAACCATAATGCATAAATATATGAAATGGCATAAATATTTGAAGAGTTCACACCAAAATAGAAATTAATGACAACAGATAATAGATTCTTCCACATCATCACTATAAAAACAAATTGTGCAAAAGTAATAGAGAAGACTAGGAAGCTTCTCACTAGAGCCCCGTTCCTGATGGAAGAGCTCCCAAACTTTAGTTGTCTTATCATCATGTACAAAAATATGACAGATTAGAAGAATATGGGTGTATGGGATTACTACTGAGTGAGGAAAAGATAACTCTGTCAATCCATCCAACACTTACAAGAAAATAGTTTCAAAAGAGAGAAAAATGGTAGAGTAAAAATTAGAAGCAGATCACCAACTCTCTGGGACCTGGAATGAGATACCTAGAAAGGAATAACCTAGAGAAGAGAAAGAGAAGAGCTCCAGAAATCAAGAAAGAGCAGATGAAACTCTAGAAATCACAGAGAAATTGGAAAAGGTTAAGACCATATAGAGAAAAGAATGCAACAATTCTGAATACTAGTCCAGCTCCCAGGGCCTAACCCCAGAAAGAATCAGCAGACCCAATGATAACAATGGAACAGCAGTTCTAGCCCCAGGAAAAGACCAGTTACTGTAAGCTGCAAATATAGTGTGATGTTTTATTCTGGAAGTGATTCTTTCTTGATGGCAGGCCAGCATCAGAGAATAAATTCACTACAACTCTCACAGTATTTTGCAGTGATATAATAAGGAGACATTTTGAGAAGGGGTTTATTGTTTGTGATTGGACTATTAGCAATCAAAAGTCATAGAACAAACATATGATCGGGTTTCTGGTTGAGGGCTAGTGAAGATCCCTGAGAAGATTAGCCAGCAGTGAGCCCAGGATATACAGGACACAATGGTCCTGCATAGGACCATGAGAAGCCAGGCTGGTTACATGTGGTTTTCTGAGGGCCCTGGGTCTGAAAGTGCTGAGATTGAGCACCACATACTGTTTGGCACCCATTGCTGCCTACTTCCAGGACAGAACAAAGTGATATGTTTGCTTTTCCTGATCAGCAAATGTTACCAGAGATACACCTCAGCTTCCATTTTGCCACATTCTGGGGCATTGTGGCCTTTACCTCATAAATCCACAGGCTGTAAAGATAGTGAGGGGTAGTAGTAGCTTAGGACACATGGAAAAACACAAAAACCAAAGTCACTGGAATAAACACACCCTTAGGTCTACAATACACCACTGATTAAACCCAACAAATGGGAAAGGCCTGGTGGAACTCAACATTCATACAGCAAATAATGTGTGTGGAAACCCAATAGCTCATGGTTGTGGCTCACTATCCCTTTCTTATATTTGGTGGATTTCAATACTACAGGACCTAGAAAGGAACCACTCATGCAAATACCTTAGTATGGAGGGAGATTTTGGACTCCTTTCTGTATGTTTTCTTTGTTATTTTTTCTCCTTCTTTTTTTTTTTATTCTTATTTCTTTTCTCTATTCTTTTTACTTATTCAGTTTACCTAGTCTTTTACTTTTTATTGGATTTTTATCTCACTTTCTCTGCTCCTCTTCTTTACCTCTCTTTCTTTTCAAACTTTAGTTTAAGTTTTTGTTCTCCACATTCTCTATTTTTATTAGTAGTGTGAAGTTTTACTTATTTTTATCTATTTAGTTTATTTTATGCTGATTTTGCTGATTAATTTTTTATTGTTACTGGTGCCATCAATGTGGCTTTTAGCTGATATTTCCTGTGCCAATATTTGTTTACTCTTCATGTCTACATTATTTTAGCAAAACTCTTTTCTACTTTTAAAGAGTGTATAGTTGGAGCTTTTGTTGGTTCTTATGGTATGTATATATTCAGTTCATCACTGACTGTATTGTTGCAGATTTCTATGGCTAATCATAGCATAGTTGTTCTTTTAATTAGATTTTACTGTATATCAATATCTAGTTTGCCTTTTTGTCATCAAAATTGCTATGATTTGTTTTCTCATTTCTAAGTAGATTAGTCAAAAAAGGTTGGATTCTAGGAAGACCTTCAAATATTGAGTAGTTTAAAGTAGCTTGAAGATGACTACAAACAATAAAACCCAATCAAAGCAAGGGCATGTTGCAGAGAGACAGAATCTAAATGAGGAGATCTTTACAGTAGTGGCATAGTTTTTCTACTTTAACTGATCTTTAAATAGCTGCAGAAAAACACTAGAAACATTGTGTTACTTACTTTTCTCTCATTGCTGAGACAAAATATCCAACACCCAAAGTTAAAGAGGGAAAGATTTATTTGCCTTACACTTTGTAGAGGTTTTGGTCCATAATCATCTGGCTTCAAGGAACAGTGTCATGGCACATGGCAGAGAGGCATCATAGAGGAGAAACAGTTCATGGTGCCCACTAGGTAGCAAAAGAAACAAGGGACCTTAACAGCTTCTTCCTGACCCTTTTATCTGACTCGGACTACATAGGGTGGGTAGTACTCACACCCTTAATCCTAATGACCTCTGGCCCAGCCCCACCATGAATCAATCTCACACTCTATGTTCAGCCACCCCTGAGAAAGCATGAGGCTTTGGGGGACACATCAAAACACAAGCCATAACAAACATTATAGAGCAAGGTAAAAATATTCCTTCAAAACCCATAACTCCCCAGAAGCTAATCTTTAGGAAATTGATGTACAGAAAGTTATAGGTATGAAACAAAAAATGTTTAAAATTTTTGAAGCAAAGGAAAAAAATATAAGCAAATCTACATGATATTTATTGAGTTCAAATAAGATCTAAATCAAGAAGTTAATTAATAAGATATTCAGTGAGCATAAAGAAAAACAGAATAAATTGATTGCGTTAAAAAAGACAATGTGAAATATGAATGCTCATTTTCTTAAAGACTAAAAATTATGAAAATAAATCAAGCAGAAATTCAAAATATAAAAAAATTCAATGGATGCATGGGTAGCAAATTTGACCATTGTTAGGAGAATGTTAGAAATTGAAGAGAGTTTGATGCAGGGAATCCTGTACTCAGTGACATCCTAAAAAAAGACACCATGAAAACAGCTAGGCGATTTTTTTAAAAAAACTCAGAGTTTGAGGAATAAAGAAAATTAGACTATGAATGAAAAGGTATTAAAATGTATTCATTTATATCATAGCAGAAAAATTTCCAAATATCAGGAAGGAATTTAATATTCAAGCACTAGAGACAAAGAACCCCATTAGCCATGGCCAGAAAAGGATCTCTCCTTCATACATCCTAACAAAATTCCAGTAATAAAATAAAAAGAGAGAATACTAAAAGCCCTTAGGAAAAAAACAAGATCTTATAACTTATCCTATAAAAAGCAAGGCATTCAGAATAATAACAGTTTTCTCAGCACAAAATATAAAGTTCAGAAGAATTTGAAGTAAATTTGCCAAGCCATAAAAGAAAATAATTATCAACCCAGACTTCTATATCCTCTTAAATTAGCCTTCAAGATTGCTGAAGAAGTAATAACAGTTCATGTAAAGTTAACTCTAGAGACATGACCACCAAACCAGACTTAATACTTAACTCCAGACAGAAGTAGGGAGGACACTGTTAAAATTTACACCTAATTTGGAGAGTTAAACAAAAGGAGAAAAACAGAAATCAAAACTGAAAAAAATGACAAGATGTACTAAATACTTTAAAACCATAAATCTCAAAGTTAGTGATCTCAACTCTCCAATCAAAGACACAGGCCAGCAGATACTATCACAAAGCAAAATCCAACCATATGTTGCATGCAAGAAAAACATCTCATCCAAAAGCAATCACATATACTTAAACTGAAAGTTTGAAAAAAACAATACTCCAAGAATCAGAGGCTAAAATGGAAGCAGAACTAGATATTTATTTTTCATGTACAACAGATTTCAAGCCAAAATTAATCAGAAGAGACAAAGATGGCACTACACACTAGTAAGCATAACAATTCAACAAGATATAAGAAGTGTAAATGTACATGTACCAAATGCTGGTTCATATAAATGCATAAAAATTTACTGAAAATAAAAGGACAGATGGACACACCGTCACATTTTAAACACGTTAGAAGATAGATGCACTTTAAACACAGTCAAAGTAAGGGACTTCAATAACCAACTGTCATGAATAGACAGTCAAGTAGGCAAAAAGTCAGGAAAGAAATATCAGAGGTACAGCTGGAAAATTTTTCCCATATTGTGGGTTGTCTCTTCACTCTGTTGGTGGTTTATCTTGCTGTGCAGAAGCTTTTTAATAAGATGAGATCCCAGTTGTTGATTATTTGTGCTAGTTCATGTGAGACTGAGGTTTTGTTCATGAAATCTTTTCCTATGTCAATGTCTTCAGGAGTTCTACCTAATCTTTCTTCCAGCTGGTTTAGAGTTTTTGTTTTAATGTTTAGATCTTTGATCCATTTCAATTTTAATTTAGTTCATAGTGAGAGATATAGGTCTAGTTTTAATCTTTGGCAAGTTGAAACTTAACTTTTCCAGCACCATTTATTAAAGAGACTATCTTTCCTTCAGTAAGGGTGTTTGGCTCCTTTGTCAAAGATGAGGAGGCAGAGTATGTCTGGAGTTTTTTGGCATCTTCTAATCTGTTCCACTGATCCTTGGGTCTGTTTCTTTCCCAGTACCATGCTGCTTTTTTCACAGTAGCTTTGTAGTATAATTTCAAATTGGGGATTGTGATATTCCCTGCCATGTCTCTGTTACCTAGAATTGCTTTTGCTATTCCATGTCTCTTTTTGTTCCAAATGATTTTTTGGATTGTTTTCTAAAGTTCTGTGAAGTATGCTGTTGGAATTTCAATTGGGATTACATTGAATCATAGTACTTTTGAGAGTATGGCCATTTTCACTATATTCATTCTCCTACCCAGGAGAAGGGATGTCTTTCCATTTTCTGAAATCCTATTTGATTTCTTTTGTCAGAGTACTGTGATTTTCAGGGTAGAGGTCTTTGATCTCTGTGGTGAAAAAATTTACCAGCTGTTCTTCAGACAAAGGTCTACTATTTAAAATATATAAAGAATTTTTAAAAATTAGACTTCCTAAATTTAAAGATCCAATCCAAAGTGGGCATCTGAAATGAACAAACATTTCCCAGACAAAGAAGTAGAAACAGTAAATAAACATGTGATAAAATGTTCAACATCACTGGTCATTTGAGAGATGCAAATGTAAATAACACTGAGATTCCACCTCACTACAGAAAGACTGGTTGCTATCAAGAAATCAACCAATAACAAATGCTGGAGGGGTTGTGGGGAAAAAGGAACTCTTCTCTACTGTTGGTGGGAGTGTAGACTGGTGCAACCACTGTGGAAATCAGTTTGGAGATACCTCAAAGAACTACGACTGGAAGTCTCATTTGACCCCACTATTCCACTGCTGGAGATCTTCCCCAAAGAATTCAAAGAATCATACCACAGTGATATATGTGCACCCATGTTCATAGCAGCACAGCTTATAATAGCTAAAACTTGGAAACAGCCTAATTGCCCATCAACTGGAGACTGAATAAAGAAGATTTTTTTAAAAATAAAATGGAGTATTACTCATCCATAAAGAATAAAAAACTAGATACATTTATAATTAAATGGATGCACATTGAGGCCATACTCTTAAGTGAAATAATTAGGACACACATGTGTAAATACTGAATATTTTCTCCGATATGAGAAACTGAAAATGTAAATAAGGATAAAAATGTATAACAGATAATGTGATATAGGAAGAAAAGGTCCAAAATGGAAGGCTAAGTATGAGGGGAAGAAGAAAGGAAAGAAGGGAAAAGAATAAATATGAGAAAAACAAGAAATGGAAAGAATGTCTTTGTAAATAGAGAGGAGTGGAAGGGTTGAAGGGAGGGCAGAGGAATGGGGAAAAAAATAAGAACAAAGATATACATGTAAAGGTACAAATTCCCAATGATGAATCTCATCATATTATATACCTAAAATGGACCAATAAACTAAATGAATTAAAAAAAGAAATATCAGAGATAAGCCACACCATTTAATAAAATGGCATTAACAGATATTCTGTCTATTAAGTGTTTTACCCAAGAGCAAAAGAATGTACATTTTTTCCAGCAACAGATAGAACTTTTTATAAAATAGACCATATCTTATATGGCACAGTGTGATTGAATGAATAAAAAATTGAAATAATCCCTTGCATATTATCATATCACAGCAAAATAATTTTAGAATCCAATAAAACAGAAACCACAGAAAATGTTCCAACATATGGAGATCATATAATACATTATTGAATAATAAGTAGATTAGCAATTAAATTAGGGAAGAAATATAAATGTTCCTAGAATCATATGACAATGAAGACAGAAGACACCAATACATATGGAACACAAAGAAAGCTGTCCTAAGAGGGAAATTTATAGAGTTAAAAGCATTCATTAATAAAATAGAGCAATCCTAAATAAATAACCATGTGATACACCTCAATTTCCCAGAAGAAGAAAAACCTTCCAAATTCAAGACTAATAGGAAATAAATTATGAAGATCAGAGTGACATTTAATGAAATTGAAACTAAAACAAACAAAAAATGCAAAAGATTAATGAATTAATGAATTGGTTCTTTGAGATGATAAGCAAGATTGATAAACACTTAGCCAAACTTACCAAAAGAAAAATAGAAAAAGCATATCAATGCCATTAGAGACAAAAAAGTGAAATCACAATGGACACTAAAAAACATCTAGAAGATTATAAAAACTTATTTTGAAAATTTATTCTTCAGTAAATTTTATAACCTAGAAAAAATGGAGAAATCCTTAGGTATGTATAAATTATCAAAATTGAATGAAGGACATGTAAAATTCCAGACTACTACAAGAAAGTGAAAGAGGCAAAAATAAAGAAAAAAAAAATCTTACTAAAAAAGCGCTGAAGGGTTCGCTACAATTTTAGATAAGATCTAATCCATAAAATTGAAGAGATCTCTGCCAGATTCATTCCTGGAAGCAAGAATTACCTTGATACCACAACCAGATAAGTACTTTTAAACAAAGAAACTTCAGGCTATTCTCACGCAAAAATTCTCAGAAAGATACTCACAAAAGATCATAAATCATGACCAAGTTGGCATCATCCTAGAAAAGCAAAGTTGGTTCCACATACATATGTCAAGAAATGTATACATCACAAGAGAAGCAGAACCAGAATTTACATGATCATCTTAATAGGTGCAGAAAAAAATTAACAGTATCCAACATCCATTTATGATAAAACCCTGATGAAAATCAGTAAAATTGGTCCTATCTCAAACTCATATAATCCATTTGTGGAAAATCTACTCCCAACATCATACTATATGGTGAAAAACTAAAAATATTTCATTTAAAATCAGTAATAAGGCACATTTTTCCATTCTCACAGATTCTGTTCAATATATTACTCAAAATTTAGCCAGAGAAATCAGATAAGAGAAGGAAAGAAAGAAAGGAAAAAAGAAAGAAAGAAAGAAAGAAAGAAAGAAAGAAAGAAAGAAAGAAAGATAAATACTAAAGGAAGAAATAGAACTATCCCTACTTGTACATGACATGATCCACAGCAAATAAACTCCACAAGGATACTCTTATAACTAATACATTCACCAAGAAGCAGGTTACAAAATCAATATACAACAATTAATAGTATTTTGATATACCAACAATGAACTCACTGGAAAAAAATCAGGAAAACTAGAATGAAAAATAGCCTTCAAATTTGAATATGTAAGAATTAACTTAACCAAGGTAGAGAAAAACTTCTGTAATTAAAATTGTAGTACTGAGTAAAAAGAGATTGAAGGGGATATCAGAACATGTAAAGACATCCCCTGTTCCTGAATAGGCAAAACTAATATTGTCCAACTCTTCAAATTACCAAAAATGATATACAGATTTAAAACAATTTAATTCAAAATACCAACAATATTGTTCAAAGAACTAGTAAAAACAATCCAACAATTCCAAAGAGGAAATGGAACTATAGTCTTCCCACCTCATTTTGCTGGCCTACATTCAATCATATCTGGAAAGATCCCCATGGAGAAATCTAGAAATATGCTCTATTATTCTGCTAAGTGTTTCTTAATCCAGTTAAATGGATAATCAACCTTCAAATTTATCTGTATGGTCCAGGTTAATGATTCAAGAAAAGAAATTAAAGAACAGTAATGATTCAAAATGGACAACCTCCAAAAACAAGGCACATATTAATGGGAAAAAATTGTTTATTTATTTCTTTTCAAGATGAAAGCAAACTGAAAAATGTAGAGTCAGCTAGAAGATTCTTGGGAGTCTATTACATTTTTAATAAGAGTGAGGATTTGGGGATCATGCAGAGAGTTTGGGTCTTGTTTTGCTGGTGCAACAGAAGCTGTTCATGCCATGTCCCAACAAAGGACATATAAAGCACCTGTTGCTCCTCAAATCATTGGAAGAGGTTATTTGTTGTTGTTGTTGTTGTTGTTGTCATTTATTTGTTTGTTTGGTTGGTTGACTGTTGTTTTTATTTTACTATTTTTGGCAGTAAGATTCATTTAATGAAGACCTTTACAAAGAGCTAAGTTCCATCCTTATTTTTTAATTTAGAGAAATGGTGTCACCAATTTGCTAAATTGCCCAGCCTTGGCTAAAATTTGAGATCCTCTGTCTCAGCCTTCCTGAGTATTGGACTTATGGGTGTCTATTCCTAGATTTGGGATTTATTTCATTAAGAGTATATCTGTTCTGCCTGTGCACTTTGAAGGCTAGAATAAATAGAAAATTCCTTATGATCCTGCCCAGTAAAAATTCTTCAAAGACTGACTGAGAAGAGCTGATCTATATATTTTCCAGATTCCAGACCATGAGGGCAAGATGATTCTGCAGCACTGACTCCTACAGTCAAAACAGAATTACTCCCCAGTATTCCACAGTTACTGACTTGATAGTACACTTTTCATTAATTGTATTTATTTTGCACTTTTTCTCTCCTAATATTATGAGAATGAGGCCTAGCATTTCCTTTTTTAAAATGCATGTATTCAAAGGAGATTTTGAGAAAAGGTAGACTAAGATAATATGAAATATATTAAGACACAGAATTTCATCAAGAATAACTTAGGTTATAAACACTTGTGAAAATTTCATAAAACTTTTAGATTCATGGCTTCCAAAAACTGCATGTACATGTTTGCATACAGTCCCACAGACACTCATTTACACATTAATTCATTTAGTGTTTAGTGATTGCTAGCAATAACCCAGGCATTGTTAAGCTAAATTTCCAGTACACAATAAGAAGAATCTCTTGTAAAGCTACATGCTGATATGCTTTTAAAAATATAATGCTATTTTTCCATGGATATACTAACATGGGGATCACAGGTACTATGGAGTCCATATTCACAATCTTTGAAGAAAAAAATTAAAATGTAGATATGAAGTACCAGATTCAAGAAACACCTGATGAACTGTAGATTTGAGTGAAATAATGGGCCATTAAGAAAAACAGTTAATACAGTTAGTGCTGTCCTCAATTGGGAAGAAAAATTAGTAAGAGATGTTAAAGAATACTGTTGTTTTTTTCTTTTTTTTAAAAAAGGTGGGCAATTTAAACTGTTGAGCTTACTAAAACACAAATATGTAAACTATAGCCTGATTATCTGGCCAATGTCTTAGTGACTACAGCATTGATATGAGAACACTTGAAGCTTCTTCTTATAACCGGTCTTTAGATGAACTACACCTCTCCTACTCCAAGCTAAATGTGGTCCCATAATTTTAATTAACCAATAGTGTGTATGGAAAGTGTGTTAGCTATTTTTCTTGCTGCTGGGACAAAATACCTGACATCTAAAATTAAAGGAGGAAAAGTTTATTTGGCTCACAGTTTATAGAGGTTTCAGTCCATAGCTGGCTGGCTCCAAGGCAGAGTGGCACATGGCAGAGGTGATTACAGAGGAGAAACAGTTCATTGCACACAGAAGATAGTAAAAGAAAGCAAGGGACATTAACAGCTTTTTTTTTCCACACTTTTATATCCTATCTAGGATACTGGAATTAGGGCAGTACCAAACCAATTACTAGGCTTATTTAGTGATAACTCACCCTTAATCCCAGCATTGCACCATGAATCAGTCACATACTCTAGATTCAGTCAACCCTGAAAGAGCCCAACCTATGACTGCATGAGGCTTTGGGGAGACATCTAGACACAAACCATAACAGAAAGCAATGCAACACTTAGCTTACATCACTTGACAGAATGGCTTCCAGTTTCATCCATGTTGTAAAAAATGCCAGCATTTCATTTATTTTATGGCAAATCATATTCTTTTATAGGTATTTACATATTCTATAATTTCTTTAGCCATTCAACCATTGATGGGCATTTATGTTGATCCTATATATTGTATTCTTGAAAACTTTAAAAGGAATGGATATTAGGAGCTCTCACTAAGGAAATAATAACTACATACAAAAGATATTTGATAATTCAATTTAAATGTTTCAAAATGTATATATACATTAAACATCACGTTTTCATAATCAAATACATAATGTTGTCAATTTAAAATAAATAAATAGAAAGAAAAAATTATATTGTATGACTTTGAGGCCAAAGCTTCCAATCAAATCAATTTCTTCTTCAGATCTCTGAGCCCCTTTGTTATAGGTTCAGTACCCTGCTGGAGATGCCATATTGTGCTTTCATGGACCTTTAAACCATGGTAATAAATGAAATATATCATACAGAGAAGGTTAAATATTACATAGTTTCTCTAATAAAGGAGGCCCAAATATTTAAAAAAATCAAGAGCCAAATAAATGGAAGGATAAGGAGTGAGGGAGAGGCAAGCAAGGGGACATAAAAAACATTAAAAGTTGTTATGTACATCTACCAACTGCCCATGTCAAATGTAATCATTATGCACTGCAAACATGAAAATTGAAAAAGGGTGTGCATTGCATATTTATGTTAATAGAAAAATAAATTCATCTACATGAAATATTTATCTCATTTCTAAAAATAAATGTAATATAAAAGAGATATAAGAAACAGGGAGGTAGACACTATGGAGATAGGAAGGGGATCAGGAGATTGAAGGATCAGGCAGGGTGGGTGTGGGACATGGAGAGTAAAAAGATCACAATGTGATAAGCCTAAGTACCAGTTCCCCAAAATGAATTAAATTACTACCTACCGCAAACATATACTAATAAATATTTGTTTAAAAAGAGACAATGGCACTATAACCCACTTCTTCTAACTTGGTCACACTTTTGACTGCATGGGACTTTTGGAGACATTTTAGATCTCAGTCATAACAATTTTACTCAGTTAGGGCTGCTGAAAACAGAATACATACGCTTGGTGCCTTAAACACCAAACATTTATTTCTCACAGTTCTAGTAGCTGAAAGTATGAGATCAGGACATCAGTATGCTCAGGATTTGGTAGGACTTTCTCTACGTTTACAGAGGCTTGCCTACTTGCTCTATCCACACATACTGAAGAGAGGTAATTTTAGGCTCTTCATCCCTTACATGAAAACACATGTCCCATTATGGGAGCTCCATCCCAGAGACCTTCTCCAAAGCAAATTACGTCTCAGTGCATCACACTTGGAAGAAAGCTTTTAACATGTGGATGTGGAAGAAGACAGGAATATTCATTCCACAGCAATAACTAAATTTGGCAAATATATGGTATTTTGAGTATTTACTGGGTTATGTTTAGAGGTTTTCAATTAACCAATAATGCTGGTGTTGGGAGTAAAACTTATCTTTGTCTATTCCAGTTGAATTTTTTATATAATTAGCTAAACTGCTTACTCTAAATATATGATTGCTTAAAGCACAGTAGGTCAACTTGTGTAGCAATTTAGAAAATCAGGCAACTGAAAGAATTTGTTGAGTTATTTCTACACATGCATAGCAGATGTGATGTAAATATGGATGTAATCATTCTCAAATACTAGAACCTTTTCCCACAGTGTTTGACTGCATAGTAGGAAATGATCACATCCCATCTGGTCTGTGTTATAACTGTATGGCAGTTTCTCTAATGTAAATTGTTCAAGGTCAATCTTTCTGTAATCTCCCTAATGTTCAAACTCTAATATAGTCTTAACATTACCATGTAAATGCAGTTAGCATTTTTAATATCAGGAAATTATAAAACAATGTTCTAAATTTCAAGCATACTTCCTAGACTGCTTTCACAATTTCATATGAAAATGTGTATTTTATGAAGAAAATCTTATAGTAAAATAGAATTTTATTTATTCAAGAGTTATTTTCTAAATGACACTGGAAAAATGATTTTATTTGCTTCATCTGTTATTTCATATTTGAGATTTTCATTTCCCTTTTTGTTTTCATTCAAAATAAAATTGTGTTTATACAATTTTCTTATACATATTGAAGAAAAGCTATACATCAAAGAAGATGTCACATATAATTATCTCAACTGTATACATTCATTGGAAATGCTTTTAGTGTAATATTATTGGAAATTGAAAAAGTTTAAATACTTTAATTTTTCTTGAAATACTGGTCAACTCACTTATATTGTCTTTCTTTATGAAACAGTAAATACATTGAGAAATTCTGTTAAATTACTGAGAATAACATACATAGTTAAACCCTAATAAACAGATACATATGCAGTCCAGTTAACGTCATAAAAATGAAATCATAATGTTATTTAAATATTCACTTCAAATAATTAATTTTCATGTCAATAAAACCACAGATATTACATTACTAAAATCAGAGTATCAATGCAAAGACTATTCCCCCAAATTTTTTTGTGGTTAACAGATAACAATGGAATATCAATGAGAATGATAACAAACAGCATCAGTGATTGTTAAAAGATAATAAAATAGGAATCACCCCGCTGCAGACAGGCAGGTCTGCCCACACCCTACCGAGGTCTCAAGTCTCAGGGAACATGCCGAATCAGCCCACTGCAGACAGGCAGGTCTGTGCATGCCCCACTGAGGTCCTGAGTTGTGCAGAAGATGCCAAATCAAACTGCGCCAGACAGGCAGCCACATGGTTCCACACTACAAAGACACAGAGGACACCAGACCACCAGGCCACTGAGTCTCGCTGCTCCCGGCCCAGAAGTAGGGGCTTCTGCACCTCTGTCCCACTGCTCCTGGTCAAGAGGAAGGGGCTTCCCAGCCACCATCCCTCCCAGTGCTACCAGCCCACAGGAAAGGGCTTTTGGGCCACCATACTTACGGCTGCTCCCGGCCTCTGTCCCACCTCTCCCAGCTCAGAGGAGAGGATCTGTGCAGGTGCTAACAGCCCCCCACCCCCATCAAAAGGAGAAAACACATAAACAAGTCTCAAAACCAGACTTCCAGGTCACTTACATCAACCCCAAAGGGAAATGAGATGGAACACTCTGATACTCAACCACCTGAACCCACTGAATTGGCAACAAAAGGGGATCTGGAAAAAATGAAATCAGAAATATTTTTTTAGATAACAGGAGAAATTGTGCCCCTAGTGCAAGACATAATTAATAAATCTAGAGAGGAGCTCAGGAACATGATGGAATCCCAGCATAGGAAACAAATGGAATCCATAAAACAGATGCAAATAGATTTCCAGGACATGAAAAACTCCATTGAAAGTCTACACAGCAGAATGAGCCAATGTGAGGACAGAATTTCAGATATAGAAGATAAGATTGTAATTAGTGACCAGGAAAAGAAAAATTCCTTCACAATTATAAGGGAACATGAGAAATCAATCCAGCTGCTGCTAGATGATGCAAAGAAGAATAACATAAGACTGATTGGGCTCAGTGAAGAAACAGGAGAGAGTGGAGATGACATAAAAAACTCTTCACAGAAATAATGGCAGAAAACTTCCCAAGCAGGGGAAAAGAACTTGACATACAGTTAAGTGAGGCATATGGGACTCCAAGTAGCCTTGATCAAAAAAAATCTACACATAGGCATATACTTGTTAAGATTCCAGAAACACAACAGAAGATCAAAGTTCTACAAGCAGTTAGAGAAAAGAAACAAATCACATACAAAGGAAAGCCCATCAGAATAACAGCAGACTTCTCAACACAAACCATCAAGGCAAGAAGAGCTTGGAGTGACATATTCCAAGACCTAAAAGAAAACAGCCTCCAACCCAGATTGATGTACCCTGCAAAACTATCTTTCAAAATGGATGGAGAAATAAGATACTTTCATGACAAAGAGCACCTTAGGAACTTTGTGAATACCAAACCAGCACTCCAAAGAATTTTACACAATATCCTAGGAACAGATATTGAGGATCACAACCCCAGGAAGCAAAGGAGAATGAATCCATCTGGCATGGCAAGAAATTAAATGTAAAGGGGGAGAACCCAACAAAAAGAAAAAGTCATGGCAATGACAAGTCAATACATTTCAGTTATAACCATCAATGTTAATGGTCTCAATTCACCAATGAAAAGAAATAGACTGGCAGAATGGGTCAAGAAGCAAAATTCAATGATATGCTGCATACAAAAAACACACTTAATTCAAAAGGAAGCTCATAGACTGAAAGTTAAAGGGCGGAAAACAATATTCCATGGGACAGAAACCCGAAAAAAAGCAGGAATAGCTATCCTCTTTGCACATCAAGTAGATTTCAAACCAACAATGATTAAGGGAGACAAAGAAGGACACTACATCCTTGTAAAGGGAAGACTCCAAGAGGAAGAGATGACAATCATAAATATCTATGCACCAAACACTACTGCACCCAACTATACAAAACAAATACTAATGGACATGAAAAGTCATATATGCACTAATACAATTGTAGTGGGGGACCTCAACACACCACTGTCACAAATAGATAGATCAACTAGACTAAAAATAAGTAATGAAATACTAGAACTCAATCAAACTCTTGAACAAATGAACTTAACAGATGTTTACAGAGTCTTCCACCCCACAAAATCAGAATACACATTCTTCTCAGCTGCACATGAGTCATTCTCCAAAATAGACCACACACTCACACATAGAACATGTTTAAGTAAGTGCAAAGGAATTGAAGTTATAACCTGTATATTATCAGGCCATAGTGCGATGAAATTGGAGACCCATAGTGAAAGAAACTCAAAAAATTTCATAAACACGTGGAAATTGAACAACACACTTCTGAATAACCAATGGGTCACAGAGGAAATTAAAGAAGAAATCAGACAGTTCCTTCAATTAAATGACAATGACAATACAACATATCGGAATCTATGGGACACAATGAAAGCAGTCTTATGAGGGAAATTCATAGCAGTGAATATGCATATTAGGAAAACAGAATGAGCCCAATTAAACAACCTGATGCTGAACCTCAAGCTTCTAGAAAATGAAGAGCAGGACAACCCCAAAGCTCATACAAGGGAGGAAATTATAAAGATCAGAGGAGAAATCAATGAAATGGAGACTAAGAGAACGATACAAAAAATCAATGAAGCCAAGAGTTGGTTCTTGGAAAGAATCAACAAAATTGACAAACCCTTAACCAACCTCATCAGAAAAATTAAAGAAAAGGCCCAAATCCATGCAATTAGGAATGAAAAGGGTGAAATTATAACAGACCCAGTAGAAATCCAGAGGATCATCAATACCTACTTCCAGAACCTGTACGCCAATAAAATGGACAACACAGAAGAAATGGACAGATTCCTAGATACAGATGAATTTTGAAAGTTGAACGAAGAAGACCTAAAAATTCTGAACAACCCAATATCAACCAATGAAATTGAAAATTTAATTAAAAACTTATCAACTAAGAAAAGCCCAGGCCCTGATGGCTTCACTGCTGAATTCTGCAAGACATTTAGAGAGGAACTGCTGCCACTACTGTTTAAACTCTTCAATGAAATTGAAAGGGAAGCAATACTCCCAAATTCATTCCTGGAAGCAAGCATCACCTTGATCCCCAAAGCAGAGAAAGACCCAACTGAAAAAGAGAACTATAGGCCAATCTCACTAATGAACATAGATGCAAAATTCCTTAATAAGATAATGGCAAACAGAATGCAGAAGATCATCAAGAAGATCATACACCCTGATCAAGTGGGATTCATCCCAGGGATGTAGGGATGGTTTAATAAATGAAAATCAATCAATGTAGTACACTATATCAATAGAGCCTAGGACAAAAACCATATGATTATCTCCATAGATGCAGAAAAAGCATTTGACAAAATCCAACATGCATTTATGATAAAAACCATACAAAAAATTGGAATAGATGGTCTCTACCTCAAACTGACAGAAGCCATCTATGAATAACCAACAGCCAATATCATACTAAATGGTCAAAAACTGAAATCCTTCACACTAAAATCAGGAACAAGACAAGGATGTCCACTATCACCACTCTTGTTCAATATAGTTCTGGAAACATTAGCCATGGCAATTAGACAAGAGAAAGAAATAAAAGGAATAAAGGTAGGAAATGAAGAAGTAAAATTTTCATTATTTGGAGATGGCATGATACTCTATATAGAAGACCTCAAGAACTCCACCAAAAGTCTTCTAGACTTAATAACCAAATTCAGTCAAGTAGCTGGTTACAAGGTCAACACACAAAAATCAATAGCTTTCCTCTACACCAATGACAGACTCACTGAGAGAGAAATAGAGCAAATAATTCCTTTCACAGTAGCATCCAAAAAACTGAAATACCTAGGAATCAACCTAACAAAAGAAATCAAAGAACTCTTCTCTGAAAACTATGGCACCCTGAAAAGAGAGATTGAAGATGATATCAGAAAATGGACAGACATCCCCTGATCCTGGGTAGGAGGGATTAATATAGTGAAAATGGCCATACTTCCAGAACTGCTCTATAGATTTAATGCAATTCCAATTGAGATCCCAGCAGCATACTTCATGGACCTTGAGAAAACAATGCAAAAATTCATTTGGAGCAAGAAGAGACCCAGAATAGCAAAAGCAATTCTAGGTAACAGAGACATGGCAGGGGTATCACAATCCCCAATTTGCAACTCTACTACAAAGCTACTGTGATAAAACAGCATGGTACTGGCAAAGGAACAGACCTGAGGACCAGTGGAATAGATTAGAAGATGCAGAAACAATGCCAGACACACTCAGCCATCTCATCTTCAATAAAGGAGCTAAACACCCTCCCTGGAGGAAAGATAGCCTCTTTAATAAATGGTGCTGGAAAAATTGGGCTTCAACTTGCCAAAGATTAAACTAGACCTATAGCTCTCACCATGCACTAAACTAAAATCAAAATGGATTAAAGATCTAAATATTAAAATAGAAACTCTGAACCAGTTGGAACAGAGGTTAGGTAGGACCCTTGAAGACATCGGTGTAGGAAAAGATTTTATGAACAAAACCTCAGTTGCCTGTGGACTAGCACAAACAATCAACAAATGGGATCTCTTCTTATTAAAAGGCTTCTGAACAGCAAGAGAAACCACCAGCAGTGTGAAGAGACAACCGACAATGTGGGAAAAAATCTTCACCTGCTCTTCCTCCGACAAAGGTCTACTATCTCAAATCTATAAAGAACTTAAAAAGATCAGACCTCCCAAATTTAAAGACCTAATTTCAAAATTGGCATCTGAAATGAACAGACATTTCCCAGACAAAGAAGTAGAAATAGCAAATAAATACATGAAAAAATGTTCAACATCACTCGTCATTCAAGAGATGCAGTTGAAAACAATGCTGAGATTCTGCTTCACTCCAGAAAGAATGGCTGCTATCATGAAATCAACCAATAACAAATGCTGGTAGGGCTGTGAGGAAAGAGGAACCCTTCTCCACTGCTGGTGGGAGTGTAGACTGGTGCAAGCACTGTGGAAATCAGTATGGAGATACCTCAAAGAACTAGAACTGGAAGTTCCATTTGACCTTGCTATTCCACTGCTGGGGATCTTCCCCAAAGAATTAAAAGAATCATACCACAGTGATATATGTGTGCCCCAGTTCACAGCAGTACAGTTTGTGACAGCTAAAACTTGGAAACAGCCCAAATGCCCATCAACTGGAGACTGGATAAAGTAAATGTGGGTTTTTTTTTTATAAAATGGAGTACTACTCAGCCATAAAAAATGAGAAATTAGAGACATTTATAGCTAAGTGGGTGCACATTGAGGCAATACCCTTAAGTGAAATAAATAGGACACACATGTATAAATACCAAATAGTTTCTCTGGTGTGAGAAACTGAAAGTGTAAATAAGGACTCAATGTATAATAGGTCATGTGAAATAGGAAGAAAAGGGGCAAAGTGGAAGGAAGTGGGAGGGGTAGGGGAAAGGATAGAAGGGAATGGGGTTAATATGAGAAAATGGAAAAATAGGAACAAAATCTTTGTAAATAGGGAGGAATGGAGGGGTTGAAGGGAGGGCTGGGCAAGGGTGAAAAATAAGATCCAAGAGAGACTATGTAAAGGTGCAGATTTCCAATGATGAATATCATTATATTGTATATCTAAAATGTACCAATGATTAGAATGAATAATCGATAATGTAAAATAGGAAGAAAAGATCCAAAGGGGTAGGGGTAGTGGGAGAGGCAGGGAAAAAGAACGAAGGGAAAGGAAAAATGATGAGAAATGGAAAAACTGGAAATAAAGTCTTTGTAAATAGGGAAGGGTGGAGGGTGTGAAGGGAGGGCTAGGAATGGGGAAAAAATAAGAACCAAGATGCATTATGTAAAGGTAAAATTCCCAGTGAGAAATGTAATTGTGATGTATACCTACAATGTACCAATTAATGAATTTAATTAAAAAAATAATAAAATAATGCCTTACTTTTCACATGGAAAGAATTTTTATGTGAGTATTAATATTCAACTACTCATCAATGTTTCTCTTCCAAAGCTTGTAACCTCACCTTTTACAAATGTCTTATATTCTGTAGAAAGTCATCAAATTGAGATGTGAGAGCAAAGAAAGAAAAGATAAATAACCCTAAATATTTAAAATACATCCCCAGAAATGTAAGCAGTCACAAGACAAGTGGGCTGCTAAATGACATGAGAACATTTAGTACTTATAATAGGACTTGTAAGAAAACCTCAATAGATACACTATTCTGATAGAAGAATCGACATTTAAAATATCTTTAGTCTTCAAAACAAATTTATGAGATGACAAAGTGATTAAGGAAAGCAATCAGGTTTAAAAATGCAGAGATTTGAGTTGAACTTAATTAAATAAAATCAACCAAGAGATAGATCAAATTTAAAAGTACAGGAATTGGTAAATTGGTTTTATAAAAGTCATAGATCATATTTAGTGCTGATGAAAGCAATTGCAAACTAGGTGTGGAAAGAAGATTTAACAGATAATTTCTCCTACCTCTGAGATATTTGAGAATTTATTTCTTCTAAACATCATTAATTTTAGCTGGAATTATTTATACCTTGCAATATACTTAGATCATTTATTTACTTATTTTTATCTTACAAATACATTACTACATATTGAGCTAGCAACTGTAATCGCTATCATCTTTGTTTTTTTGCCTAATTCCTAATTAATTAGTGACTGATAATTTATAGCAGCACAAGAGACTGGGACCTAGTGACACATCCTTCAGGATCTTAATTGACTAGACAATTTCAATAGTTAAAGAAACTTCATAGCTGACAATTTTACAAAGGTGAGCCAAATATTGCTCACCTGGCCTTGTCCCTATGGTTACAGGTGTGCCAAGTGTTCTGAACTTGAATAACATCAGGAGCTGTCTATGAGCTCCACAATGTATTTGCCTTTCTATTGCTTCTCAGACTGTGTCACCTCCTCATGTCCTTTCTTAACTTTAATTAAAGTGGGTTTTTTGGGGGTGTGTGAGTGGTGGCGGGCATGATATATGAATTCCCTTTCTCCAAGAAACAAATCTCCAAACCACTATAGATTCAAAAGATTTACTGGGTTAAAAATTAATAAAAAAGCTGTCCATAATAGGCAAGAAGATCCCTTAAAGTTTATTATGTCAGACTCCTCAAAAGAAAATTTAATTAGTTAAAAGGCATAGAGAAAATTCTTAAGTTCAACATTATGGCCTAAGGAACTTTGAAATAATGCAATGAGCCCTGAGTCAAGGTTACCTATTAAGAGTTGTGTGTCTTCACATGTGTAAATACTGACTAGTTTCTCTAGTGTGAGAAACTGAAAGTGTAAATAAGGATTAAAATGATTAAAGTGAATAATTAATTTTAAATATTAAAAGGTCCAAAGGTGTAGGGGTGGTGGGAAGGGAAGAGGAAAGGAAAGAAGGGAAAGGAAAAAATTATGAGAAAAGAAAAAAAATGGAAATGAAATCTATGTAAATAGGGAAGGGTGGAGGGGTTGAAGGGTGCACAGGTAATGGGGAAAAAAAATAAGAACCAAGATTCATCATGTACAGGTACAAGCACCCAATGATAAATGTAAACGTATTGTATACCTAAAATGTACCAATAAAAGAATGTAAAAGAATAAAAAAGAGTTGTGTGTCTTGAAAAACTGACTCTGCTGTGTACTACTATTTTGCTCAGTCATTGGGAAATTGAACAAACCTTACGAAATGTGAAATGTGGATCTAAAATGCAGACCCTTGGCTATTAATCAATATGCTTCCTGTAGAAGTACTAAGTCTTATTATACTGGTGATATAATGGTGATAACAGTTGACCACTCGTGAGTCATGGTTTATTGATATGTACTACATATTTTCCAGGAAAAGATCCTCCATTTACACTTGGGCTTTCTTCCTAAGAAAGAGGAAGGTCAGTGGAAAAACTTAACAGACTTTTTTTCTGTAGATGGAGTCAGGGGTACAACTAGTACTCATCTTCTCCTCCTGCCATCCATCTTATATTTCCCTCACTTTCATCGGACATCTTGCAAGTGTTGTTGGAGTACTTGATGAGGTTACTTATACATAATTTTCTATGGACTGTTAGTCCTTAGAAATCATGTTTTTCAGGTAAGATTACAAATATCCATGTATCAATAGTGGTACACAGAGATGCCAATCTATAGGAGAATATGATAGCTTTACTACATGTATATTCATAATATATATTAATATATATGATATACCTATACATATATATCTTGAACTGAACTTATTAAGCAGCACTAATTTTTCCTACCAGTCATGAGCAATTTTATGTACCATAATCATGGCTGTTCCACAAGTCCTGCTGTCCCTGAACATAAGAAGTAAAAAGTGCTCAGGTGGTAGCTGTAATTCATAGGAACATTTTCTGTGTCCTGCAGCAAAACCAAGCTCTATCTAAAGGAAAAGCACTTAACACTGCAAAATAGGTAGATGTAAATACTCCTGGGCATCGTTGGAAATAATGGTAAGTAAGGCCATTCTCTACTTCCACCAGGTTTCCAGACCCACTTTTTTTTCTTCTGGAAATTAAGAGCTCTTTGAAACCTTCTGATTTAAGTAGATTGTGCATTATGAAGTATGAAAGTTTATCTTTGGAGAGGTTTTCTTTAAGCATTTGCTTTGGCTGTATATTTAGAAGGCTGCCACAGGTGTCATCACAGCTGTTTCCCTGGTGGAAGAACAAGTTCATGTGACAGCAAGGAGCCCATGCTCACATCATTTTGCTGTAAAGTGAGTTCTCTGGCTTCATACAATGCTGTCTGGTATATGGTGGTGGGCAAAAGTCCAAGGCAATCTGCAAGATTCTCATTCTCCCTGGTATGTATTCCATATATAGTTCAGATATAGCCTTCTTAACTTATGACTGCCTATATGCCCTTTGAGAAAAATTTTGTGGTATATAAATTTCCACTGCAGATGTTATGCTCTTGCTGAGGAAAGAAATGGTTTTTATCTTTTCCTTTGGTCATCTCTAATGTGATGGTCCTCATAGCACAAGTCAAAGAATTAAGATAGGAGTTTTTTAAACAATAATATCCTATACTTAATTGTGATTAGGCCTTTCCTGCTCAGATGAGCCTTCTTACAACTAGGTCCAGAGATCAGAAACTAAATAAAGACATTAGAAATGCAGTAGATACTCTCCTATTGAGCTTTAGAAGAAAATTGTTGTGTTATAAAAAGCCAGGTGGCAGGAAATGGCAATGCTTCTGTAAGAGGTGAAAGTATCCCCAAGCTGACCAACAATATGGTCTTCTTACTACAATTATGAGGAACTGAATTCTTCCAATGAGCATATAAGCACAGAGAAGATCCTGAGTGCCAGGAACACAGCAGCACTTTCAAATCATCCTCTATAAGGCTCTTAGCAGAAATTCCAGATAACATGTACCCAGACTTTAGATTTACAGAAAGTGTGAGGTAGTAATTTGATGCTGTTTTGGTTATTTACTTGATGGGACAAAAATACCCAACACTCAGAAGTTAAAGGAGAAAGGTATATTTTAGGTCACAGTTTGTAGAGGTTTCAGTCCATAGTCAGCTGAATCTAAGGCATGGTGGCATGCCAGAGGGGTATAACAGAGGAGAAACAGTCCATAGCAGGACAGGAAGAAAAAAGAAGAGAGCCTACATTACATCTTATCCTTATGTTCCATCAAATATTGGTGAATGCCACCCACAACCAGGGAGGGACTTCCCATTACCTATATCCAGAACTATGCTAAACTATTCAGTGAACTAATCCAATGATCCTCTACCTTTAATCTATATTCACACACTCTAGATTCAGCCACTTCTGAAAAGCCTAACCTATCAGTACATGAGGATTTGAAAGGACATCTAGATACAAGCTATAATAGATGACAAAATAATCCACTAAATTTGTGATAATTTGTAGTGCAACAATAGAAAACTAATACAGATTCTATTTCTATGGGAAGGTTTCTGAAAATCCCTATGTAATATTGCTGTGTATGTCTCTTTATGAAGGAAAGTCAATTCCATCCATGCCTAAAATTTTTCAGTATCTGAAAAATTTAACTTCTAGCTCTTCTAGAAAAGTGGGTGCTCAATGCAGTATATTTACCACCAAGTAGCTTATTATTTAATAAAGAAATAATGCCATGTGAAGGCTTCAGAATATGTCTTTTTATGTCACATTGGGAATTCCAAAGAGGTAATTCTTACACTGATTTTAGCAAACAAACATCTGTATTGCAGAGTCAATTTATAGCCTCTATTGCTATCAATGAACAGCTAAGGATAGCATTGTTAAAGAAGATTCAATGGACACAAAATGAAAATACTTAAAAATCTATATTTTATTACATGGAAGATACCACATATGAGTTGCAAAATTAAAATAACCAAATGCATTAAAATCAAATGCTGTTTTATGACAAGAGATCTGGATTTGTTGAGAGCTTCCATTAAAAATCCATCTCGAATACCGGCAAACAGAATACAGAGGGTCATCAAGAAGATCATACAGCCTGACCAAGTCAAATTAATCACAGGTATGCAAGGATGGTTCAACATACGTAAATCAATAAATGTAGTACTCTATATTAACAGAGCCAAGGACAAAAACCATATGATCATCTCAATGGATGCAGAAAAAGCATTTGACAAAATTCAACACCCATGCATGATAAAAAGCCTACAAAAAATTGGAATAGAAGGTCTTTACCTCAACCTGATTAAGGCTATCTATGAAAAACCAACAGCCAACATCATACTAAATAGTCAAAACCTGAAAACTTTCATGCTAAAATCAGGAACAAGACAAGGATGCCCACCATCAGCACTCCTATTCAATACAGTTCTGGGAATATTAGCCACAGCAATTAGAAAAGAGAAAGAAATAAAAATAGGAAAGGAAGAAGTTAACTATCATCATTTGCTAATGATATGATACTTTACATAGAAGACCCAAAAAACTCCACCAAAAGACTTCAAGATTTAATTGACAGATTCAGTAGAGTAGGTAGATACAAGGTCAACACTCAAAAAAAAAAATAGCCTGTGGGTACACAAATAACAGACTCACTGAGAGAGAAATTAGGGAAACAATTCCTTTTTCAGTAGCATCCAAAAAAATGAAATATCTAGGAATCAATCTAACAAAGGAAGCAAAAGACCTCTACACTGAAAACTACAACACTCTGAAAAAAGAGATGGAAGAGGATATAAGAAAATGGCAAGACATCCCTTGTTCCTGCATAGGAAGAACAAATATAGTGAAAATTGCCATACTTCCAAAAGTGCTATATAGATTTAATGCAATGCCAATTGAAATTCCAACAATATATTTCACAGAACTAGAGAAAACAGTCCAAAAATTCATTTGGAACCAGAAGAGACCTAGGATAGCAAAAGCAATTCTAGGCAACAGAGACATGGCTGGGGGTATCATGATCTCCAACTTGAAACTATATTACAAAGCCACAGTGATAGAAACAGCATGGTACTGGCAAAGAAATAGTCCCAAGGATCAGTGGAATAGATTAGAAGATGCAGAAACAACTTCAGACATACTCAGCCACCTCATCTTTGAAATGGAGCCAGCCACCCTCATTGGAAGAAAGAGAGCCTATTTAATAAATGCTTTTGGAAAAACTGGATTTCAACCTGCCAGAGATTACAACTAGACCCATATCTATCACCATGCACTAAACTAAAATGGAAGTGGATTAAAGATCTAAATATTAAAACAGAAACATTAAACCTGATAGAAAATAAGTTAGGTAGAACTCTGGAAGACATTGGCATAGGAAAGACTTTATGAACAAAACCTCAGTAGCACGGGAACTAGTGCAAAGAATCAACAACTGGGACCTCATCTTATTAAAAAGCTTCTGCATCTCAAGAGAAACCACCAACAGAGCTAAGAGACAACCTACAATTTGGGAAAAAATTTTAGAAGCTGTACCTCCCACAAAGGACTACTATCTAGAATATATAAAGAACTGAAAAAAAATAGACTCCTCAAATTCAAAGAGCCAATTCAAAAATGGGCATCTGAAATGAACAGGCATTTCTCAGACAAAGAAGTAGAAACAGTAAATAAACATGTGAAAAAATGTTCAACATCACTTGTCATTTGAGAGATGCAAATGAAAACAACACTGAGATTCCACCTTACCCTAGAAAGAATGGTCGCTATCAAGAAATCAAACAATAACAAATGCTGGCAGGACTGTGGGGAAAAAGGAACCCTCCATTGTTGGTGAAGGTGCAGACTGGTGCAACCACTGTGGAAATCAGTATGGAGATATATCAAAGAAGTAAGACTAGAGGTCCCATTTGACCTAGCTATTCCCCTGCTAGGTATCTTCCCCAAAGAATTAAAAGAATCATACCACAGGGGTATATGTGCACCCATATTTATAGCAGCACAATTTGTAATAGCTAAAATTTGGAAACAACCCAAGTTCCCATCAATTGTAAACTGTATGAAGAAGATGTGTTTTTTTTTATAAAATGGAATACTACTCAGCTATAAAGAGCAAGAAACTAGAGAGATTTTCAGCTAAATGGATGCATATGGAGGCCAAACTCTTAAGTGAAATAAATAGGACACACGTGTAAATACTGAATAGTTTCTCTGGTATGAAAAACTAAAAGTGTAAATAAGGATTAAAATGATTAAAATGAATAATTGATAATTTTAAATAGGAAGAAAAGGACCAAAGTGTTAGGGGAAGTGGGAGGGGAAGGGGGATAGGAAAGAAGGGAAAGGAAAAGTTATGAGAAAAGAAAAAATGGAAACAAAGTCTTTGTACAAAGGGAAGGCTGGAGTGGGTGAAGGGAGCACAGGGAATGGGGAAAAAATAAGAACCAAGATATGTCATGTACAGGTACAAGTACCCAATGATAAATGTAAACGTATTGTATACCTAAAATGTAACAATGAAAGAATTTAAGCAAAAAAAATCCATCTTGAAATGCCTTAAGTGTCATGGACGAATGCATTTGTGTAGTGTGTGTGTGTGTGTGTGTGTGTGTGTGTTGTATTAAAAATCATCATTATATGTGTGGAATGCCTTGGAACCAGTGATCTCAAAATGGTAGTTTGGCTAGGGACTTACTTTTTGCTGGCAATATAGCATAATTTTGCTGCATAATTAGTTTTAACAGCAGACCCTCAGTAGACCAGGTGCAAATCATAATCTCGTTATTATCAATAAACAGTTCTGGTGAGCTGGAACAAATGGCCCAGAACTCTTTGCACACATATTACAAGGCAACACTATTAATCAGTCTGGTTCTTACTTTGACTAAGGGTCGAGGTCATCCACAAACTTTAGCAAAACGACTAATGTTAATTGTAAGCCTGAGAAAATTCATCTGCACAATAAAGCCATGATTATTCTACAGGTGGGCCTGCCATGCCAGACCCAAAATAACATAAAGCGAGTTTACTGTATTTCAACTGCACTGCTTGATTAGCCAGTGATACCTCCAGTGCTGCTAAACTTTGGGCATTAACATCATTTGTATATTTCTTAACACTTAGTGCCAATTTCCTTATGTCGTTGATCCATGTTCCTTTTCCCAGGGCTGTTTGTGTCTGATTTGTCTTTTATTTATTT
Source organism: Heterocephalus glaber (assembly GCF_053883595.1). Taxonomy (NCBI): domain Eukaryota; kingdom Metazoa; phylum Chordata; class Mammalia; order Rodentia; family Bathyergidae; genus Heterocephalus; species Heterocephalus glaber. The sequence continues at coordinate 1,123,997 of NW_028258358.1, forward strand.
ATCTATTTTTACTTCTAGGCTCCTGTCCACATGACGTGTCATTTGACAGAAATCTAAATATACCTGGAGCCAAATCTGACACCACAAAAAGTACTTAGAAACTCTGACCACTGGGAAATATTGTCTTTCCACTGTTATTCCAATCACTCTGAACTGTGATAGTAATGCTGATATCACCCTTTTAAAGATGATTTCACTCATAAATAAACTTTAGGTTTTCTCCTTCTTTAGTTGAACATATAGGGCCATACACTCAAAGAGCCATGAGTTGGGAAAATTTTTTCTTTTCTATTTGTAGGCTTTATGAAATTACAGTGGCATAGTGGATAACTCAGCTAGACACTCATGAATGTCTACCTATTTCAAACCTAGTCCAAAATATCCCATTGCCACATCACAACTACTGACAGACCTCTTTGGCTGTGTAAGTTTCTTGGTTTGTCAGAACACATCTTACAAGAGTGGTTCAAATTTATAATGAGTTGTTGACAATGTTTTCTGTTATCCGGATTCAGTGACATGTATCAAGTTGTTTCTCAGCAAAAGTATACATCTCTTATATCAAAGTTGTGTTCTTCCACGGGAAGGAGACAGTATTAGAGTTTAATTTGACCTTCTGGAATAGAGCAACTTTTACTTCCCAGGTCAGAGAATCAATGTACAAGTTACTCATATGGCAAGTATCATTGTACTAACTACATACTTAGTGGCCAGTACAATGATTATAAGTACATCTGCAAACCCGGTAGAATCTTTGACTTTAGACTACATTCAATTTTCTGCTCATCTTCTTTAAATTCTCACCCTAATAAGGGAAATAATAAATAATTTGTGTCTTTTAGAATCAGTGTCATATGACCTTGGGGCCCAATAATTCTCACAATATTTGGAATCACTTTTTCTGCAGTGTAGACTATTCTTCAAACAAATGTCTATAGGTTTCTCTCGTGAAGGACAGGGGAAACATTACAGTATATGATTATTATAGTGTTCAAATAGACATTCTTTGTGAAGAAATAGTCGGGTTTTTGTAGATAGAGGAAAAACCCAAAAAATCTGTACTTGTACTCTTCTCACTTGAGATATACTTACCGCCCTGAAAGATCTTGTGAGAAATTCCCATCATCTCTAAGGCTAGGCATACAGACAGACTTGTTGCTTTCTTTGCATCCTCCTTCTGCTTTCCTTGACTGAATGTAGACAAAGACAATAGGCAACTCAATGAATGCAGCAGCACCAGTATTATCTAGGAACATTCCAGAAGCAAATCCCCTGACCAGACTGAATTTGTGAATAAGAAAGACTAAATGGGGAAGGCATGATATTAGAAAATAATCTATGTTATAAAATGTTTTCTTGGTAATTTGAGGGAACAGTAAAATTTGAAAACAGTAGCTATAAGGCAGTGTATAGACAAAGAGCCTTGAATCATCAGTGTATAACCAAGCCCCTGGTATCCAAAAGCAATTTTATGAACTTTAAATGAAAAATGGATTCCTTTTTCATAATTATATATATATTGTGTGTGTGTTTGTGTGTTGTGTGTAGGTGTGTCTGTGTATGATACTGGGGACTGAACCTAGGGTTTTTGCACTGAACTATAACCTCAGTCCTTTATATTCTTTATTTTAAGACAGGATCTCAATAAGTTTCCCAGTTTGGGTTTGGACTTTTGATTTTCCTGCTTCAGCCTCCCAGAGTGTTGAGATTACAGGCTAGTTAAAAAGACTTCACAATTTGTATAATAAGATAGGAAAAGAATATGTGTGTTTATGTGTAAATTGGTACTTTAAAATAAAGATGATTTTCAAAAAAACCTGCTTTTCATAACTTAGACAAAATTATGTTACAGACCTAAATCAATCTATTAATTTATGCTTTTACCTAGCAGTATATTTGCAAGTTCATTCTTGTTCCTCTATATGTAATATTTTGATTCCAATTTATGGATAATATTTTATGCTGTACATACAGTCTATTTATTTTTCTTCATTCCAAGCAAATGATGCTCAAATAAGTATAATATCCAAACATGGGAAATAATGTAAAAATTAGAGGAAATAAAACAACATATGAGAAAGTGATAGGAAGGGATATGTACAAATTTTAAATATTTAATAATCTAAAATTAAAGATTCAGTTTTCTTCCAAGTGACCTGAATAGTTGATTGTGACATAGAATTTCATAAAGCTAATATGAAGTGGGGAGCATATAAATGGTGGGCATGATTATTTCACCTCATAATAAGATGTAACATTAGTGTTTCCTGGATGAACATAATTAATAAGGTTGTACCAATCTGAGTCGAAAACCAAAAATATTTCACTTGTTCAATTATCAATTCCTGGTCTATAGAAAATTGACTTTTTACCTTGTTTGCCTGTGTGAAAGTTATTTTTTTTTTTATTTTCAATAAGGTAATATTTACAACTGAAAAGTTCCATAAAGAAATTAAAGTTAGCATTTATTTTACTTCATGGAAAATACTTTAAAACCATACACACAAGAAAGGTAACAAAACTCCAAATGCTCAATGTAGGGTAAAATAGGAAACTCCATGAAAAAATTCTTGTTTGTTGAAGGTTCATTCAGGCTATAGAAGTGAAAATGTATTTTCTTCAGCATGAGACACTACCTTGATAGAATTTGATATGCACTGCCGTGAGGTATCCTGTTATTTAATCCACAGACTCTTCCTTCCAAGAAAACAACTAAAGGGAGTGTAACATTTTTAGAAACAGATGGCAAACTGGTTTAAAGTATAGCATTCACTTTTATAAAAAATGTAAATTGTAAACGTGAAAATAGAGCAAAATACATTCTACATGGGGTTGACTTATTTATGCCAAGTACTGTTTTTAAAATCTCTGCTAGTGTGTTTAAAATATATATCACATAGAATTTATAACTCAGATGAAACTATTATTCAGGGCATTTACTAATTGAAAATCAAACCTGCCTTTCTCTTTTTGTTGTTTAACAATTAATATGTATATTCATATTACAATTTTATTGTGTGTCAGTTTTTAAGTATAAAAGGTTGCAAAAATTGTTGGCTGTTAATGTATGTTCAATCCTCCGTTTGAAAACTAACATGATATTTTTATTAATCTAGAAATAAAAGATAACTTATTTGGATGATACTTCATTAAAATAATGTATTGATTTGTGTAATATTGACATTCTTACGCAACAGAGTAATTGCCTCTAATTTCATGGCACATTTCTCATTCATTTTTTTCATTTTAAAACTAGTAGAATTCATACATTTTACAAAAATTCATTTCATACATTGTCAAAAATTTGTACAACTATTTCCAGATTTATTTCTATATTCTTGTAAAAACTGCATTTTCATGTAATTGTACTTTTAAAAATCTAAATGAAGTACCATATGTTTTACATTTTCTCTACTGATTGTCTTGGCTATTTCAGGTAAAAAAAATCCTTTTCATTTGCAAATGTCTAAATTTATAATATTTCTTAAGTCTCTTATTTTTACTGATTTAACTTGCCAAGAGCAATTTAAAAATATGATAATAATAGTTATGGTGGTTAAGCTTAATTGCGTCAACCTGATTGGCTTTCCAGTTTCTAAAGGAACACATTAGGGTTGATCATGGAGTTGTGACCTTGAGAGATACCAGGATATCTAACCCCTCACCACTTTCTGTCTAGCTGTACCTTCCTGGCTGTCATGAATTAAGTAAGTGTCTTTTGTCTGCCATTCCTGTCTGCCATGCAGTTTCTGCCTAGGAGCCAACAAGTCATGGACTCAATCCCCTGAAATCAGGAGTCAAAGTAATTTCTCCTTTAAATTCTGGGTGTTGGGTATTGTGTCTCAGAGATGGAAAAACAGTGATGCGGTAGGCATTTTATTGCCTCTTGATTTTATGAGTAAGTATGGAAGAGAGTGCAGGAGATGAAAGACAGATAAAGAGAGAGAAGAGAATGAGAGAATATTTGTGAAAATGAGTTTTCACTCTAAATGAATTTTTAACACATACAATTAAATGAAGCTGGCACTTTCTCACACATCTATAATCCCAGCTACACTGGAGACTGAGGAAGGAGAATCAAACATTTGAAGCTTGCCTAGACAACCTAGCAAGGCTTTGAGTCAAAATAAAATTTTATACAAGGATGTAGGTGTAGCATTTGCCTAGCTAGCATGGTAGTGGCCCTGGATTAAATCCCCAGTGTCACCAAAAATAGTAACAATTTTATGATTCTTTTTTCTTATCAAATACTGTATAAATAAATGTGCACACACATCCTAATAATAAAATTAGAATTTTGGAACTAACTTGTTTATTAATGGAATATTATCATTATCTTAATATACCCACTTATCATCCTTAGAATTTTTTTATCAATATGAGTAAGTGAAATAAATCTACTTAATCCTTATCTCTATTTTACTTTTATTTCAGATAATACTAACTGTGTAAGCACCAATCTCAACTTTTTTCTAACTTGGAATGTCAAAAAGTTAAAATGATACAGGTATTCCCTTCTCAGCAGATTTCTTGGAAGTTCTGTTGATGTTTATAGTTGTTCATCTTCTTAGATACATAAAGTTTATTGCTGAATTATGTTTTTATGTACAAATGCCCTTATATTATCCATTTTTGTGGATAAATAGTATTCCATCATGTTTATATACAAAGTTTTCTTTATTCACCTATCCATAAATATTTCAAGTAATTCTGTATTTTGATTTATGACTAGTACTGAAATAAACATGTTGTAAACAGTTATACCTTTAATATATTAATTTTATTTCCTTAGGATATATATATATATATATATATATATCTCCAATAGTGGGACAGAAAGATCATATATGAGTTCTGCTTTTAGTTTCCACAATGTTTTCTCAATGGCCATACTAATCTATATTTCAACTAACATGTGTAAATGTTCCTCTTCCTCTGCTTTCTTTGTCAACATTTGCTATTTTTGTCTTTTTTATATAGCCTTTCTAAATAAGATAAGATGGTATCTCAACCTTGCTTTGCATTTTTTGATGATTATGATGTTAAACTTTTTTTTCTGTATTCTGGTCATTTATATATATTTTTTGAAATATCGATTCAAACAAGACATTTCACATGTAATTGTATGTTTTCATTTGATTATTTCTTTCCTTTTCTGTTTGGTAGTTTGGGTTCCTTATATATCCAAGATATTACCCCTGCTTGGATAGTTGGAAAACGCATTTTCCCACTCTATAGGTTTCTTCTTCACTTTGCTGAATACTTTGGTTGTGGAGAAGGTGGTATACCTTCTTAATAAACACATATGTGGGAAAAAAATTATACACAATTGTGCATAATTCAATACAAACACGTTTTACTAATTGACATCCTCTAAAATGTAGATTATTCTGTGCATGTTAGAATATATTTAAAAAAATATTCTAGTCAGGGAATTTTCAAGTTACTGGGATATTACAGGAAAGATAGATTTAGTACAATTTCCTTGCTCACTAGCCTGTTTTCTGAAAAATAGATTCCTCCATTTAAACTTCTCATAGTTACTGTGGTACTTATGCATTCATTACGCTATCTGTAGATATAGAGGCTGAACTATAAAGAAGTAAAACAGTAAATAAATGGAGCTTGAGAATAGAGAGAAAGAGTAAACAAAAAAGGAACAGATAAAACTGTCTTTAGGTTCAAATATTTTAAATGGCTCCACAAATTTACTAGCACTGACTCTTTTAAGATATGGAAATTTATTAACAGTGTGGCTTTTACCACAAATTGCTTTAAGCCGCTTATACATATGCACAAAGCAGTTAAATGTTTGAAGAGTTTTTGCCATAAATGAGTCACTTTTACACAAGATTTAGATTTTTGACACTATTATATGAGAATTTTTTAAGTGACGGATATATGCTTATACTTTTATCTTTATCCTCCTTCAAAGCTATAGCAATATTTCATTGTATTTACTCTAAATTTGAAACACTCTTAAGAATACATTTTAAGTGACTTCTCATTTTCCATTTTTACAGAGATAAGATTTTTAAAAGCATTAAAATGTATTTGTTTTTGCAAGAAATGTCAGACTTCAGACATATGTACTTTACCGCACCAAAAATAATTTTATCATAACAAAGCTTCTCCTCTTGCATCCATTAAGATCAAAAAAGAAATATAAAAGTTTTCTTCATAGATAAAACTTATTAGCTGGATTTTATATGTATAAATGAAATATAAGTATATGAAAAACACTTTAATTTAAAAATATAGATCTTGGGGGTGGGGATTTAGCTCAGTGGTTCTGCCACTTGCCTCACAAGCACAAGGACTGAGTTCAATCCCTGGTACCAAAAAATAAGTAAGTAAATAAATAAATAAATGAATAAATAAAAATATAGATCTTTACTTTAAGGGCTAGGTCTATAGATTTTATAGTTTGCAGCAATATTCTCTAAACAGTTTTTTTCTCCTCAAATTTGTTACAAGGGAGAATAAAATCTCTGCAACATTTTTTCATCTATTTGATCTCCTTCCCTTATTATACCTATCAATCTTTACTCTCTCACATACATTTTTTTCTGAATCACATACATTTTTATTTTGGAAAAATTGGAAAGTGGGAGATAGTCATTTTAAGTATTTTAAGTATATCTTGCATTTAGAATATCATAATCCAGTATTGCTAAGTCTTTTATAAAGGAAAGTGGGTGAAAGTATAATTATATCTTTGTCTCTTAATTCTCATAATGTTGTCAAACACTAATTGGTGTTCACACTCTCATTGTTTGAAAAATTCACATTGACACATTTAGATTCAATGAGAGAAATAATATTTGGTCTGTCTTGTTCACCAAAGACTATTTAAAGTTCAAGGGCATTTATTAAAGATAGTGCAAGAGTAACCACATTCTGCTTCCGCCACTTACATACCATGAAGACATTTGTTGTTTCATAAACTTAACCCTCCTGAAAATAAGCAACTAAAGTCTAAAATTTCTGTGTTGTATGTAGAACTCTCTATGAGTGTGAATGTAGCTATTTCTGGTAAACTGGCACATAATTTAATGAAAAACTATCTTATTACATTATAATCAGCATCTACCCATTCTGTGTAAATAGAGTAGCCCCAATAAGTTTTTATTAAGATAACAAAAGGATGGAAACTCCCATCAGTCCCTTGTCAATAGGAGTTTCAAAATATTATTAGGTGGAAAATTTCAAATGTCCTTGGCATGTGAGTAGAACAGAGCCAAAACTGCTTTTGCTATCTGCTGGACTTACTGTTTTATTGTGTTCTGTAGCCTCTGGCTTTAACACTTGGAAAAATTTCCCTTCTTAGTGTCTTCTGCAGGGACATCAGAAGCATGAGACTGCATCACTTTCACCACCAGCTTCCATCTGGTGCAGGTTTGGAGTCCAATGTTTGCTTTAGGAATTGAAAAACTACCATGCTTTTCAGGCCAGATTTGTGGCTTCTCTGGCATTATAAGACTTTAGAAACTGACTTTGCTTTGGATCTATTTTCTTTCATTTAGTAGCTCCATGGCTAGCTAAAGAGATAGTCAAAACAAAACACTGAATTGTGATTATCTGTTATCAATACTCTGTGCTGTGACTTTTTCCCTCTGATAAATTAATGGTGGAGAATATGATGGATCTAATATCCCAAGCTTTAGTAAGAAGGTAACATTTTATAGTGACATTTGGCTTTGGATTGGCTCCTGTTTTCTGACAAACTTTATCGAGGCTCTCAAAAAATTCTTAGTCTTATCTCTTGCTAACTATGCTTCTTTCCAGCCACCTGTTATAATGAGCCTCAGGTAATATCCCTCTTATAGAGATTTGGTCAAAACTGAAAGCAGTAGCCAATACATAGTTGCATTTTTGGGCTTACAAAATACTTCTACTAAGGGCCTCTGAGTAACTTGGATAGCCACTTAGAATAACACAAATTAGATCCAAAGTTTTGCCATAGCCTAGCAAACTATGGCCTTTTGCTTGCAACATTGACAAGTGCCATATATATACTTTTGATAACCAAATCTCTTGCCTAACTACTGAAAATCTGCAAAAAATAAAACCTATTTGCTAACTATTTCTTCCATATCTTTTGTAAGTGCATGTAATTGGTAAAGATGAAATTGCTATTCAAAGTTCCCCTGAAAAGGCTTCAGAAAACCTAGGTCTCAAACTTCAGAGCCACTTTGGAATAGGAAGAACTATATAGTAGATCATAATGATCTCCATGTCCCCTCTTCTCCTTAAAGTTCCCTTAAATGTCCCCAAGGAAGGAGGGGATGAGTTAAATAAAAGCTGCAGATATTTTTTTCCTTTTTTCCATGTAGTATACCTGAAAGAAGGCAAATAGAAAACTAATTGGAGAGTTGAAAAATAAACTCCTAAATATTAGGGGCAGCAGATTTAGAAATATTTTGCATTGGATGGATTGTCTTGCCCATCATATTTCTGACACTGGTTTCATTCACATGTTCTTTGTATGTCAAATTTTATGAAACCATAAAGCTTTGATTTTAAAGAAGAAACTCTGCAGTGAAAGAAATAAAAGAGCTGATTCCACATGGTTTCCCTTTTTAAATGCTATGTTAGCAAGAAAACATACCCTCACATATTGTTGAAATGTTAGCAGTCTACAGTTTACAAATTTAAAAGGTTCTGTTTCTTAAGGGTACGGCATATTTTCTTACTCAATAAATAAAAATATACTGTTTATCCTTCTTTCATATTTCATTAATCTGAAATCTTCCATGATCTTAATGTTTGTGTTCCCCAAAATTCAAATGTTGAAATCTTAACCCACATGTTGATTGTACGCTCTAAGAGATGGGAGCTTTTGAGAGATGATTAGATCACTGAGACACAATATCTACATCAGCAACTTCAAAGAGGAGAGCTTTATTTTGGCTCAGTTTCAGAAGTTTCAGTCCATGTTCTGCTTAAACACTGAAATAGCATGGTGGAAGAACCTGGGAAGAAGAAACCTGCTCCCATCATGGAAACCAACCAGCAGAGAGAGAAAGGAGGTGTCCTGGAGGAAGATATATCCTCCACCATTGACCCATATCTTCTTGCTAGCCCCACATTTCACCAGCACAATCAGCTGCTGAACTCACCAATAGATGATTCCACTGATGAGTACAGCACCCTATGATCCAGAGGCCTTTCACAGTCCTCACCTGTGAGCACATGAGGTCTTTGAGGGTACTATTGATCTGAATCATAACAATGGCGGATCCCTCATAAATGAGATAAATGTTCTTATAAAAGTCCCCAAAGAGATAGCTCATCCCTTTCCTAGGTGAGAACATAGTGAGAGGGCATTGCCCACAAATTACATACCTTATCCTAACTAGACGTCCAATATGCCAGTGCTGGAATATTGGACAGTCTAGTCTCCAGAATTTCCTGAAATAAATTTATGTTGTTACAAGCCATCATTTATTTTATTTTATTTTGTTACAGAAGCCAAAATGGGCTCAGAAACTATTTAACAACTACATTTTAAAAATCACAGGTAATATTTCTGTCATTCTTTCTTGCAGCTCTGGAATCTGCTAATATGATATCAAAAACCCAAACAAAAATGTGTGTTATCAGTCAAAATAATAGTCCCATGAATCCTGAAGTTGAATTGGCTTGTCTATTTTGAAAGATTTTTGTGATTGAATCAATAAGCAAAATATGCAGTTGTATCACTCTGAAATTATTAATCCTAAAGTTTAAGGTGGTATAGACAAATGAAAGGGAGGCAATGAGTACAAAGGGTCTCTATCATACCACAACATCAAATGCATTATTACTGAGTGTCAGTGGCCTCACCTCCCTCCTCCAATTCAGTTGTTAAACCTGAATCCCTTTGCGAAGTTAGTAGGTTTACATGAGGTCAGGAATTTAGATGCCATGTGATGAAACAAATAGCCATATAAATTGAGGGACAAACCTGAGATCCTTTTTTGTGTGTGTGCTTGAATAGGTTACATAATGACATAACCCTGTACCTTCAAAAACAATGAAAAATAAATGTCTGTTCTCTAAGTCAGTGTATCATAATCTGTTGCAGCATCCTGAGCTAAGAAAGTGATAACCTTTGTGGCAACTGTTGGTAATTGAGGGTCCTTTTCTCAGTTCTGGAATGTCAGTGTGATGCTATGTTCCACACCTGTAGGAGCGTAATGGGCATGAACATCCTTCTCATCATTAAATGGGTGTTAGGTGTTGAATTTTGAAGCATCAGAGGTACCTTTAGCTACTTGTTTTTCTCTTCCGGGGTGGGAGAGAGGGCAGAGAGAAGGACAAAAGGAATATGATTCTGTCAATAGCTTTTGATAGCTACCAGTGACAAGGGCAATACCTAGATTTTTTTTGTGTGTGCCAGGGATAGAACTCAGGACCTTGAGCTTTCTAGGCAGGCGTGGCACCATTGAGCTACATCCCTGGCCTGGTACACAGATTTTTATGAAAAACTTGTGTTATTAATATCAGATATCAAGTGAAGTATTTATTTTTTACAATTTCTAATCTTATTCATTTCTTGGATTCATTTTTTTGCTTCCAATAGTGTCTGATTTCTTTTTCAGAAAATGAGTATTAATCTCTATTATATGTGAAATGCAGGTCTGATAATCTTTTTGTATTCAGTTATGCTTCTGAAAATATTGCTACTGATCAGACTCTCTCTTTTGTGGATAACTATTTTCTTCTTTCTATAAGTGTTTATATATTTGTTTGTTTAAGATTTGATTTCTTGTGCTTTGCAATATTGTTTTATAAATTTATTTTGATATTCTCAAATATCACATTCTTTCCCCATACTCTCCTGTTAGATGGATCAGAGAAAGTTTGAATCATCTGGTATCACCATGTTTTCATTGACATTTTCCATATTTTTACCCCTATTACCTCCATTTTGGAAGAAAAACCTATTTCTGTTCTCAAATTTTAGATTTTTTGACATAATATTCATAGTACTATTCAGTCCATTAAATTATAGAACATTTAGTGATAAATTTTATACTACTTTTAGTATCTAAATAATTTGTATATAAAATAGATTTGGGGCCCCAATTACAAATTCCTTTTGGGTCCTCGATTTGCAAATTAAATTCTACTACATATTGAGTTTTTCTCCCTGGTCATAATGTTAATTGAAATCTGAAAAATTGTAGATTATAAATATATGTGCAATTCATTTATATTGTAGTACATTGTACATATATATAAAACTTCATATATATATATGTATCTAAAACTACACATATATATAACTTCATATATATACATATATGTATATATATGTATATATATATATGTGTGTGTGTGTGTACGTGTGTGTGTATATATATATATATATATATATATATATATATATATATAAATTCATCACCATTCTAGGCCAGCGCTCCTTATTCTTTATACATATGCACACTATCCAGAATTGGTACTAAATTGTAGAGGGTGATTCAGTGGTTTTGTTGTGGGCCTGAGTTTATCATTTCTAAAGCACTCTCATGTGATCTTGATGTTGGGGATACAGCTCACACATGGAATGACAAAAATGTACTAGGAGTTAAAATGACTATAATTATTTAGGACTTTGACAACACTATTTACCAAGTTCTGATACACTTGAGTTGACATACAGGACCTCCTCAGTAAATTTGAGACACCATCCTAACTAAAACAAATATACTCCATTTCTCAAGGAATTACAGGATTCACATCTGATCTCTGAGAGGATGAGAAAGATCCTAAATTCAAGCCGAGCCCGAGCAATTTAGAGATTTTAGCAAGAAAACACATTCAAAAAGTTAAAAATAAAAACAGTCTGGTGATGTAGCTCAGTGAAATACCCTGGTTTTAATTCACAGGACTGACCAAGAAAATGAAAAAAAGATCCTTCCTGTAATAACACCCTTTTGCCTCTCTACTGATTTACAGATCTACCAATCCCTTCTTTATAAGGCCAAAGAGTATGTGGAAAGGATTGTTATTTCTTTTATTGTATTGATAAGTTGTGTAAGTGCTATGAAAAAAGTGAATGATACTTTGATTTAAATTTTATAGAAATGCGATTTTCCTAAGACTCAGATAAGTAGCCTACCTTTACTGACTATGGGAGGTGAATAGACATGTGGCAGTTGGGTAGTAAAAGTCACCTTGGTTTTGTATTATGAGGTCATTAATTCCAATTTCTTTTAAAGAAATAAGCATTTAACTAGTGTAATACTCATAAATTTGGCTCCAAATATACTTTATACTTTTGTCTCGGCTCCAATTTCTATGACCTATGCTCAAGAACTCATCCTAGGACTTGCATTGAAGTTATGTTTGTTTTACATTTGTTATCTGCTTATGGTCTCCTGATTTATCTGGAGAAACTTTAGCACCGATTCTCCAACACTTGGTTTTTAGGTGATAGAATTATCTGAAACGATAATTAACTGTAAAACAGCTTTAGATGTTTAACTATAAAGCAGCTGTTATATTATTGAAAAATATCATTGCTATTGCCTCTTGTGATAGAAAATCCAAGAGAGAGCTAACTATATTGCATTAATAAATTTTCTTTTTGTCTTCCTCTATATTTTATCATTGCTCTTTTATTTTTCATTTTAATCTAAGTTTAAGGATTTCTGACATTAACTTTTCCCTATATTTGTTTTCTCCAGAGCTTATTTTGAATTTTGATATTCCTTGCTTTCCACAAACCTGTTTCTGTTCTTTTGGCTTTTTATTTTTATGTATATCTATCTATATTTCTGTATTAATTATGAAGTCTTCCACCATCAAAGGAGAATGGTAAAAATGTGTCCAAAATTTTGTTCGACTGACCTATGTGAAATGAAAGCTGTATATAAAATATATTATATAATGTACAAAAGTAACAAAACTTTATTTCAAAATATATTTTTATTATATCATTTTAAAAAAATGACATGTAGACTGAAGACTTCAGGTTAGATAAGACTTGACACCCAGATTAGTCAATTGTAAATATTTTATAGCTTTATATTTATACTGATGTAGTATTTGTTACTTTTTTTTGTTTTTTTTTTTTTTCATCTGAGACATTTTAGTTGAAATCTCCATCATTTTGCCATTTTTTTCTTTTTTTTCTTTCAGCACTGGGGATTGAACCCAGGGCCTTTACACTGAACTATATCCCCAGCCCTTTTTTACTATTTTTATTTTGAGATAGGGACTCACTGACTTACTAAGCTGCCCAGTAGAATTGTGATCTTCTTGTCTCAGTTATCCAGAATCTGCTATTGGTTTTTATTTTTCAGTTTATGTCTTTTATAAATGGCAACTTTAGAACACACTAGAAATATTATTAACCACAGCGGAATTGAAAATAATGCATTGGCATAGTTTTGTGTGTATTTAACTTTAAATTTCTCAATAGTTAAAAAATAAATTTATATATATTCATTTAGAGGAATCTGCATTTGCATTGTATTTTGATGTTATTTGACTTGAAATTTTACTCATATTATTGTTGCAAGAAAAAAGTTACTTTTAAAAGTTTGATTAGATTTTAGTTCAAATATTTTGCTCAGCAACCCTTTATGATTGGTGTTATATACAGTATTTCATATTTTGTCACATCATAGATAACTGTCTTATGTGATGTTAAGCCTAATTATTAGATGTGCACAATTTTTATAACTATTTTATGCAATTGTTGTAGTTCAGAAAGATTTGCTTGAATTACTTTTTTATTACAGCTTCCAAAATTATGCCCAATTGCCCATCAACTGGAGAAAATGTGGTTTTTCTATAAAATTATATTTCTTTAATTATTTCCACTATTACTAATTGGACTTCTGAAAAAAATAATTTCTCCTTTCCTAGGGCTATTTTATTTTACTGAAATGCAGTTATTTCAAAAAATATAAGATAAATTTTTAATTATTTCGCTTTCCTTATTTTAAGATTATAATATTTGTGACCTCGTTAACTGTCCATGGTGAAAATGGAATTTTACATATTCAGTCTGATTGAATCAACTCTAGTCATTACTTTTAATGCTCAAATTACCCCATCATTGGCAAAAGGGTTTCCTTTAATAATTTTTTAGGTTACTATCTATTAGTGACACAAGATAATATGGTCCAATTTCATACGGACTGAGCAAATTCCTGAGTTTGTAATTTCTTTAAGAATCTTTTTCTCACACACAATGTCTGAAACATATAGATTTTTTCAATAAATATATAATAATAATAGGACTTCATTTTGAGTTTAATAATTGTCTTGCAATTTTGTCTTTTCTTTTCTACTAAGTAACATTCTGTATATGACTTAAATTAATTTTTGAGTGTTATGCCAAATTTTCATTCCCCAGATTAAGATCTGTTTAATTTTTAAACACTTACCAATATAAATATACAACTCATGTACAGAACATAATTCAAATCTATGTATCAAATTATGCTCATTAAAATTTTATCCTTGGTTTTCTCCATTTTATTGTCTGTCCCTAATCACAGATCATTTTTATTTTTAAAAAATATCTTTCCAGTTATTTTACTACAAGTATACCATAAAATGTACATTTTACAATATACCATAAAAATTTTCATTTACCAAAGCAGAAAAATCCCCATTGTAAGTGGAGTATAATTTACCCAACTAATTCTATTCTATTGACATGTAACTATTTCCAATCTTTCACTATTGAAAATAACGCCAAAGTAAATAACCACATACATACAATATTTTGCATTTTTTTCTATTTCAGCTTTGTGGGACATTTATTTGGGACATTAAAATTACTTAGTCAAAAGACAAATGACATGGTATTTTTAAATCTTTAACTTTTAGAACTGCTTTAGATAAATTTTAAAATTGAAATAAAAGTACACAGGGTTCCATAGCCTCACTTGTATTATTTTTTATTCTCTTTACAGTGTCTTATGTAGGGCAAAAATATTCAATTATAGTGAGGCTCATCATATTTTACTTTCACTGACCGTTCCCTACATCATCTATTTTTCTTATATTATTTTCTTAGAGTTTTTTTCTTTTTTTTGTTCTTAAGTTCCTTTATTGGTACATCTTAGGTATACAATACGTTTACATTTATCATTGGGTGCTTGTACCTGTACTTGATGTATCTTGATTCTTATTTTTTCCCCATTGCCTGTGCACCCTTCACCCACTCCACTCTTCCCTATTTACATAGAGTTTGTTTCCATTGTTTTTTTCTTTTCTCATAATTTTTCCTTTCCCTTCTTTCCTTTTCTCTTCCTCTCCCTTCACCCCTACCTCTTTGGACCTTTTTTCCTATTTCAAATTATCAATTATTCATTTTAATCATTTTAACTCTTATTTACATTTTCAGTTTCTCACACTATTTTCTTAGAGTTTTAAAGTTTTGATTGCTACAGTTAATTTTGTGATCCATTTTTTAAAAGAGTATACATTTGGGTCTACATTTTTTTTTTTTTTTGCATATGAATATCTTAATTCAGCACCATTCACTGAAAAGACTGTTCTCCATTGAATCGCCATGGCTCTACTGCCAAAGATCCTTTGGCTACTGACTGTAGCTTTATTTCTAGGTTCTCTATTCTTTTCTTTTCATCTACTCACCTATTATTTTGCCAATACTATATTATTATGATAATTGTAGCTTTATAAGCTATCCTAAGCACATGTACTATCAATGCTCCAACTTTTTTCTCTTTCCACGTTGTATGAACTAATCTGGTACTGTTGCTTCTGGATACATTCTTTAGAATTAATTTTCAACACCCATAAAGTAATTTGATTAGAATTCCATTGATGCTACAAACTTTTGATATATATTTCAAGTGTTCCTTCATAATGTTTAGAAAACTTTTTATTAGCAAAAGCTGTAAGGACCTCTTTTCTATGGTCTAATCCACAACATTTGATTTTTAAAAATGGATATTCACAAAATTCTGATTGAAAAATTTTAATTGATTGGAATTTTAATTTCTCACGAATAGATATTTTGCAGATGATTGCTGCCAGGAGCAATATGCTGTAGATCACTATGGCCAGGCCTAACTTGCCTCCTCCCACAGATGAAGCAGGGCCCCATGGGGGGGAAAAAAAACAAACAGGCAACTAGAGGGCATGATGAAACAAAGGCTAGCCAAAAAAAACTATCTTCCTTCCCACCCATTCAACCAAAAAACATCAAACATTATCTCCTACAAACCCTAGCCATTCTCCCTGTTCCAATCAGACATTCCCTTTTGGTTTCCTTATCTACCACTATAAATAAATGTGCAGCCATTTGTTTGGTGGTCTTTTCCTCTCATCAGGAGTTAGAGCCCCACCTGCCCCACCTATACTTTATTATCTCTTTGTCTGTCTTAATCTCTCACCATCATTTTTCACTCCATAAACTTTTCAACCAAGTGGGTCATGGCAATTAATCATTAAGGAAATGCAAATTTGATCCCATTTTTTCAGCAGGGCCAATATTCTAAGACCACTAGGGAGTGAATGCTTTTAATATCAGGTTATACCAAACCCTCTATTCAAATATTTTGGGTCTTATTAAGCACTTATCCTGCACTGTGACAATAACTCTTGCAATTTGAGGTGTAATACCATATCTAGTATGGAATTTATTTCTGTTGTTCAGTCTTTCATGGATAAATTTTTTCTTGGTGTACATGCTAATAAAGTGCACATTAAATTTTCTTTCTTTCCTTTATTGTTGTGGTTCAAATGTGTCTGCCAGATTTCATGTATTGGAAACTACATCCCCAAAGTCACAGATTACCGATATTTAGATGTGAGACCTTTGCGAGGTAATTAGAAATAAATGAGATCAATAAGGAAGGACCTGAACAACTACAGTAGCCACTTTATAAGGAGAAGAAGAGACAGGCAAGGTAGCAAGTGATGACCTGTGGAACCTTGAGACTTGGGAGTTCCCAACAGCAAGGACACTATCACAATGTATAGCCCCTGGATCATAGATTTTCCATCCCCGAGAACTGGAAGAAAGAGATTTGTTCACAAATTAGCCAGACTGTTACTCAGAGCAATAGAACATAGATACAGAAGATTGGCATGAAAGTGACATGCTGTGGCAAATAAATTAATACACGAAAACGTACATGTGCTTTTGGAACTGGTACTGAACAGAGGCTGGAAGATTTTGAGCTAGAAAAAGCCTATATTGACATGAATGGAGCATTGAGGATGGTTTTTCTGAAGGCTCAGAAAATGATAAAAAGATTGGGGAAAGTGTAGAATTTTTGGAGATTACTTAAGTGGCTGTTACTACAATGCTCATAGAAATATCGACAGTAAAGTCCATTTGGTTGAGGTCTCATGGAAATGAAGCACAAAGCATTGAAAGTAGAAGTGTAGGGGTTACCTAGTAAAAGAAACCAACTGGCAAAGAATTTTACTAAACTATACTGATGCAAGAGATCTTTGTAGAAGGTAGAATTAGATAGTGATAAACTAAAAACTTATTGGTAGAAGGAATATCTAAACTGAAAAAACATTCAAGCTGCTGCATAGCTGCTTACAGTAAGATGAGAAGTAAAATATGACCTAAAGATGTAGTTTACATTTAAAAGAGAAGCAAACTAGATTTGAAAATGTCTTGGCCTGAACTTTTGGCAGAGGACTCTCTTTCACCTCATGGCCAGGACAGAAAGAGAAGAGAAAGGTCCAGAGTTTCAACCACCTCAAGAGGTCCAATCTCTTTAAGTTTCTCCCATTTCCCGGTAGCATCCACCAGGGGTTTGAGCTTTTAGCACATAAGCCTTTTAGGGTACATTCCAGGTCTAGAGGATAGCCTCATTCTTATCTTTGTACTATTATTTCCACATATTAATTTAATGTCTTAAAGCCTTATGGAGTATGTGATAATTTATCTATGTATTTGGAGAGTTTTCCCAAAAATTCAATTTGAAAATTGTTACAGAATTTCACAAATTTCACATTCCAATCATTAACCTTCTGTTTTCCCTTTGTGCAGCTCCACTGACTTAAATTGTCATCACTTCAAATAATAGCTGCATAATAAGACATTTATTATGTGCTACAGTTTTTAAAAATATATAGCAAATGAACATATGAAAAAATGTTCAACATCACTGTTTATTCAATAGATGCAAATGAAAACAACACTAAGATTCCACTTCACCCCAGAAAGAATGACTGCCATCATGAAATCAACCAATAACAAATACTGGCAGGACCGTGGGGAAAAAGGAAACATTCTCCACTGTTGGTGGGAGTCAAGACTGGTGCAATCATTGTGGAAATCAGGTTGAAGATATCTCAAAGAACTAGAATTAGAGGTCCCATTTGACCCAGCTATTCCCCTGTTGGCTATCTTCCCAAAAGAATGAAAAGAATCATACCACAGTGATATATGTACACCCATGTTTATAGCAGCACAGTTTGTAATAGCTAAAGCTTGGAAGCTTGGAACCAGCCTAATTGCCCATCAACTGGAGACTGGATAAAGAAAAAGGTGTTTGTTTTTTTTAAATAAAATGGAGTACTATTCAGCCACAAAGAATGAGAAACTAGAGACATAGCTAAATGGATACACACTGAGGCCATACTCTTAAGTGAAATTAATAGGACACACGTGTAAATACTGAATAGTTCCTCTTGTGTGAGAAACTAGAAGTGTAAATAAACATCAAAATGCATAATAGATACTGTGAAATAGAAAGTAAAGGTCCAAAGGGGATGGGAAATTGGGAAGGGTAGAGAAAAGGAAGGAGGGGAAAGGAATAAATATAAGAAAAGGAAAACACAGAAAAAAAGTCTTTCTAAATAGGGAGGTGTGGAGGGTTTGAAAGGAGGGCAGGGGAAGGGGGAGAAAAATAAGAACCAAGATACATCATGTAAAGGCACAAATTACCAATAATGAATGTCAGCATATTGTATACCTAAAAGGTACCAATGAAAGTAATGAATGAAAAAAAAATCTCGTTCCCCATTCAACAGTATTAACAGTATGCAAACACCTACATTACCCAATTTTCTTTTTGTAAATTCTCGACTCATCTTTCATCTTTCTTTCTAGTATTTCCAACATGTTCATACACTATTCCCATTCCTTTTCTAATGGTCTTTTCAAATATGTGTTTTATCTTGTCATTTTGTTTTTGCTCTTTAGTATGTTTTTTAAATTTTCTATTGGAGTTGAAATAAAGATAAAGTGTATCACATTAAAAAAACTGAGATAAACAGGCCTCAGGTATGACATTTTTTGTTTATCTGGATAGGTGGTGAGCTGTGTTTACAATTTTCAGTAGTTGTGGTATTGAGGATAAAATTTTCTCTGGTGCTATTGTTTTCATTTCATTGGTTTTTGGGAATTGTTATCAATTTCATTCATAACATCAGAGATGTATGGTTCTTTCAATTGTATTATTCTATTGTGATACAGGAACCCTACTGATACAGTGATAGAGTAAGGGGGGAGGGAATATTCTGTAGTCTGATTGGGTCTTTTAGTATACTAGCACCCTCGGGCTGTCACATTCACAACTACCTCAAAATTTTTTTTTTAATTTTATTTTTTATCTCATGTTTTATTGGAAGAAAGTCCTGTTAAGAACAGAACTCTATGGGTGTATTTCAAATTTCTTAACCCCGCCCCCCTGGGGTGTGATATTTAACTGATCCCTGATTCTGAGTGACACCAACAAATAGGCTTGTCCCCTGAATGGAATAAATAGAAAATCAAGAAGGAAGGCTCCCTTTTGTTTCTTCAGAGGAGCTCCAGTCTTCACCTTCACAATTGACAAGATCTCCTGGCTTCCAGTGCAGATTCATCAGCATCTAGAACACACCTTTCACCCTGCAGTGCAGACCCTTTGGCCTCCCTCACAAACCCTTCAGCCTCCTGATATAGACTCGCATGGGACACTATATTGAACCCCAGGCCTTTGACTGCATCTTTTGGATCTCCAACATTCAGACAGACCCTTTACACACTTCCACCCCTGACTCTGTGGGTGCCCATTGTTAGCCAAACTTGTAAATCTTTATATATTTGTATATCTTGCATTAAATCTATTGCTCTAATAAGCACTGACTGATAAATGGGGGATCTCCAATTCTTACTGTGAGAATCTGATACTACTACTCAGGGTTTTTATTAGTCATCTTTCTGTTGCTGGAACAAAATACTTGACACCCAGAATGTAAAAGACAAAAATTTTATGTTGGCTTATGCTTTCAAAAGTTGTAGTCTACGGTAAGCTGGCTCCTAGACATAAGTAGCATGGTGGAGGAAAGCTGCTTACCTTATGACAGCCAGGAAGCAGAGTGAGTAAATAAGAATTAGAAGAAATATATACTCTTCAAAGGCATAGCCAGTGACTTATGTCCTCCGGCTAGGTTCTAGGTTCTAAGAGCCAATACAGCTATGATCATCAATGAATTTTTCCACTGATTAATTAATGCCCCATAATCTGATCACCATCTAAATGCCCCACCTCTGAACATGTGAACATTTGGGGGGAAAATTTTGAGCAAACTATAATGAGATTAAACTCAAAATTGTTGGACTGGTTTGGCTGTCCCCTCAAGGTTTATAAATTTCAAACTTATCTATACTAAACACACAGAAATTTTTCAATTATAGTTTGGATGTTGTTGCGGTAAAGGTTCTTTTGAAATTTTCATTTGCAAGCTGTGATATTATTTTGCATCTCCCTAATATGGTTCTGGTAGGGACTGGGTGTGTCCCACTGATTCATATGCTAGAGACTTATTTCTTAGTGTGATCATGTTGAGAAATATTGAAACCTTTAAGAGCTGGGGTATAGTAGAATGTAGGTAATTAGTTCTTTATAGCCACTGACCTCAGAAAAACTTAATGTAGTTATCATGAGATCTCAATTGGATCTCTGCTAAAGTTTGGATGTTCCCAAAATCTACCCCCAAAGCCCATGTGATTGGTCTCCATCTTGACTTGACTCATATATAGTAGAATGTTGAATAAATGGAACCTAGTGGGAGGAAGTTAAGTCACTGGGGACATGCTGTTAAAGAAATATCAGGACTAGCCCTCCTTTAATTATTTTTCTTTCCTGATAACCATCACAATATTAGCATGCTCTACCTTATGCTCCTCACTGTGATATATTGCCGTGGTAGAAGCCCAAAGGCAGTAGGGCCGAGTGACCAGGGACTGAAACTTTTGAAACTATGTGTCAAAATAAATCTTTCCTCCTTATAATTTGGTTATCTCAGATATTCGTTACAGTTATGGAAACCTGAGTACTAACACAACCTTGAAAAAATGTGCTGTTATTAAATGAGGCCACCTTGCCCATTTGGTTCTTGTTGATTAGTTCCTGTTTGGCTTCTCTTCCATATTGTTAGGCAGCCAATGAAGCCCTCACCAGAACGTGAATAGATGAAGCCACCCTATCTTGAACTTCTGGCCTCCAAAAAGTGTCATGGAAATAATCCCTTTTTCATTACAAAATATTCACCCTCAGGTGTTTTCTTAGAACAACAATAAATGGAATATCATATGTATTTTTGACTTCAATTTTGAGGGCTCAATTTGCTCAGTACATGAATTTTTTATGGAACTATGAATGATTATTTATTTTCAGTTCATTCAATATTATTCTCAGGTGAATGAGAGTGAAAACTGCTAAGATTTTTACATGCCGGCTAAAACATCAAAAGTGCCCCATAATTCTATATATTTTATTCCCTTTATTGAAACTATAGTGTTCTCTGTTGTCTGAACAGGAGCTACAAGACAGATTGCAAAAGTAACAGATGTTAATCCCAATAAATTCTAGAAATATATATTTGAAAAATATACACTGTAAATTATTAAAATTGAAGCTCTGAGAGGAGAGGATTTCAGTATAAAGACATTTAACATTTTCACTTTATTTTATATTATTGTCACCATGTATAGTATCATGCTTTATAACTTTAAGGGAAGTTATTCAAGAAATAAATGAATCTAAGAGTGGGAATGAAAAGAGATAATAAAGAGAAGTAAGAAATTGAAAAAAAGAATAGAGTTAAAATGGAAGGAGATGAATGTTAAAGACAATTAATATTAAGAGGTCAATAGTAGCTTCCATTAGATAGATTTCAGAATAAAGTAGGGAACAATTCCAATAAAGGAAAATGTGAAAGAGTAAGAGAGTGATAAATATATATGCTATATGTGTGAACTTACATGTTAATTTTATTTTTGAAGACAGTGTATAGTAACACATTATATAAAGCCTAGTGGGATCAGAGGAAGAATTTTAGCAGATATTTTATTTAGAATATCATCGCTTAGCTTCAAATAAGATCAGAAGCTGTGGTCAGAAGACTGATTGATGGTAGGAAGATTAGACATTTGATAGTGCATGCTCCTGTAGGATATGAATAAGGTTGGACTTGAAAGCACTAGTATTTTTTTCATAAATGATGCTATTAAACTATTTTCCCTCTGGGGAAAAGTTTAGGTGTCTGTTATAAAGGATACCTTTTCCTTTGGGCAAAATAACTAAAGAGATAGCATTGCTAGACCAGGTATCTGAGGCTACAGAGGATGGTGCCTGGTTACAGCTATAACCTTGGAAAGTCCTTTAGTGTTCCCTGCATTACTTACCTCATCAGTAATATAAATATAATAGGGATTTGGGAAACTTAGTGAGATAATGTCTCTAATGTGGATTGAGAAATAAATTAGAGAAATTAGTTTCTTGCATGTACAGCCACTGGCAAGTATGATAAAGTGAACGCTTGCAGCAGGTGCTGTGTCAGAGGACTTTTCAACCAGGAAAACACATTCAAACCTTTAAAACTGGGAATAAGCCAACATAACACACTGATTATGGGTTTTAAATGAACTCTAAATTTGCTTTTTAAACATCGTTAGCAAACTCAAAATCCCTACATGGAAAAAGTACTTTGGGACTAATTTACATTTATTAATACACATCTTAAGTTCTGTCTTGTAAACCAGGTGAAATAATGCAAATATTTCCAGTTTTATACCTCTCATCCTGAAATCTCATTTAATTTGTCAGTAAGTACTAATAGGGGAGGTTTTGGTGTACTGTTTTTTAAAGTAGAGTTATTTATTGTAAGGTACATTTTAGCATAAGATACTTGTGCTTCACCACTCATACATCTTTGTTCAAGAATAAATTTCTCCAAACTATGTTTCATAATCATGTTCTCTTTAAAATGTGCTTTAATTAGAATGGTATATGTTCCTGGTAATTTTATTTTGTTTTAATCAGATAGTTTGCCTCATCATAAATATTCAAGTAAAATAAACTTTTTTTCCATATTCACTTTTCTCACCTGCGCATTTTCTCATTGACTCACGACTACCATTCTGATGGCAAAGCAGAGAGCCGCCATCACCCTTGTAAGAGAGCACTTTTGGACAGAAGGAAAACCTAAATATAATGAATGTGGAATATATAGTTTTTCCAGGCAGTGAAATGGTATGGTAAAACCATTTAGTAATATTTTACCAGTAAAATTGAAAATATTTTTTCAATAAAATATCATTTTCTTTCTAGGGTCAAAGGAAGATTACATATCCCTGGTATTTTGGGGAGGAAAAGGGGGAGTTATGGGATAACTTCTGAATGATGAAAATTAAATCACAGCATTGTGACAATTTCAAGGACATACACATGAAAGGCATCCAATATGGTTTTTCAGTTTCTTAGTCTTCCATAACAACTTTGGTGACCATCTATTCATAACAGTTAAGCCCCAAATGGAGGGAGATTTGGTCGATTAGAAATTACATGCAAAATAGTATACTTTAAGCATATCTTTCCTTTATCCATTAATTTATTCTCTGATGTTATTAAGCACTGCATTTTTATTGTGTTCAGCTATTGATTGCAGATACTTCCTACCATAGAATGGCTCTAGGAATAAAGCTTTGGAAAATAATGTTTTATAAAAAGTACAGTTTACCTGTTTTTTTCACTCTGAACCCAAGAATAAAAAATAAAATTAGTTTTTTCAATATTTAGTCTTTTTTATAAAAGGAATCATTTATGTCCTTTAAAATTTTGTAATTGATAATACAGATGTTTTTATCAATTATTGAACATTTAGAATAAAATATGGAATATAACATGATTATACTAAATGAATACTATATTAGAATATATTCTTTTAATTTTGTGATTATGTGGCCACTATCTAAACTTATGATGAGAATTAAATAGTACATCCCAACAAGAATATTATTTTCATGCATTCATCTGAAACAATCATAGTAGACTGTGAAAATATTATCATTTGAAGACTTTGGAAAAAATTTATATTTCCATAAGAAGGAAGTAATGATTCTTTTGTGTCATTTTTCAGAATCTCAACATCTTTATTTTGGAGAGCTATTGAACAAAAGAACACAATTTACAGGCAATGATAAAGTTGAGAAGAGAGAAGATTTTGGTTTTCTCACTCAAGCTTCTGTGGGTGAAATTTTATAAATTAAAAACAATACTTGAAGGTGTAATTGTGGTGTCCACAGTTGCCAAGAAAAAGGCAGAAATATATCCCACAAGGGCTGAATCAACTCTTGAATATAAATGTGCACTTTTGTTGCATACTAGGTGTACTAGAAGCATTTTCAACCCTGATACTTCTTTATCTCTTTAAATTGTAAATTTCTTTATCTCTATTTAAAGATTTCTCCTTTGATCAAATGAATCAGGATAATTAAGGTTAGAAATTTTATGAGAATTCACCTGGAATTTCTTTATTTCAAAATTGAGGAGGGATATTAAATACCACAATAATTATCAGAAAAATGAAGAAAATGAAAAATACCATGGAGAAATTCCCTCTATGTAGCATTTCTCCTTAAATGGATAACACAGGAAAGGAACTATTTAGGAAAGAGTAATCACTATTATTTTGCAAAGAGGACAATAAAGCAATTTATGCAAATCACCCAATTAATAAATATGTTAAATATAAAAGTTATTAGTAATTTTTTTCTTAAAATAATATCTAGTATGTCATCTCATATCTCAGATAAATTTTGAATATTTTAGATCAATAATATTACTGAGAATGCATGATTTTGTCTTGCATTTATACACAACACAAATTAAAGAAAAAAATGCTCCTTGAGTACATGATATTTGTTGCATCAGAAACTAGCCAGATTTTATGAGTTAAGGGTAATTTAAAATGGCAAGAGTAAGGACAATCAGTTTTCTGGTCCATCTATCAGATGATTATGCTAACTATAAAAATTCACCTTTATTTTGCATTTTAAAATTATACTTTGTTTCTTCAGGTTAATGGTCAACAGGAGGACTGAACATTATGGTCAATTTTGTAATAGTATTTTCCAGGGGTTAAAAAGAAAGAACTAAAATATTAATGAAACCAACTCTAAATAGCCCGTAATTAAGACTAAAAATGTGCAAGTATTGTTTCTGTAGGAATCTATGTCACAAAAGTAAAAACTCAGCCAGTAAGATGTTTGAAAAGAGACAACAAGCAAACAAAGATTTTGAAACAAGCATTCAGAAAGCACACTGTAGGTAATTGTAGGAAGTTACAGATAATAAGTTAACAAGATGTGGCAGAATAATTAAGGTTAGAAAATTTATGAGAATTCAGCTGAAATTTCTTTATGTCAAAATTGAGGCAGGATGTTAAATACCATGATGACTATCAGAAAAATGAATGAAGAAAATTAAAAATATAATAGAGGAATTCCCTCTGTGTAGCAAATCCAATACATTAAGAGGGAATAAAAAGAGGTCTGCATAAAGGTGAGACTCTTAGACAGGATTTGCATTAAGTATGGCATTTGCAGAAATCATTAATAATTTGGTAGATGATTGAAAGAGCAGAAAATTACTTTCTGTATATCACCTAGTCTCAAAGAATAAAGAATGTCTACCCTGGCTACATTGGATATTTGCTGATTTTACATCAGTCTACTTAGAGATAAAACTTGCAATGTAAGGAAGCAAATGACAATGTAAGGAAGATTAGGTAAAAAGACAAAGTAAATGGCAAACAAGTTATGATCTGAAGATAATGTTTTAACACCAAAAGTTAAGGGGCTTATATGACTTAAAGTCTGTCCTGGCTTATACACCACCAAGTCTTCATGTTCAGATAGTATAACTCTATGCCATTTGTTCATCAACAAGTTGCAAGTAGTTATAGCTTTGGTTCCTGTCTTACAAATCATAACTAGAAATTTGTTCTGAAGAAATTTATACTTTTAGATTTCTTGAGTTCATTTGATTAACCTCAAAGAAAAACAAAACACTGAGTTAGATCATAGTGATGTACATATATCATCTTATACTTGGGAATAGCTGTACTTCTGTAAATTTAATGTTCCCTTTGAAAAGGACCTGAGTTATTTCCAAGACTTAAGATTTGATGCAAGATGTATTTTGGATTTGAAATTTGACTTTCAGAACAAATGAAATTAAAGTCAGGGCTGGGGATGTTGCTCAGTAGTAGAGTGGTTCAGTTGCCAGCTCTCCAAAGATAGGGTGTGGTGCAAAGAGATAGAGAGAAAGAGACAGAGACAGAGAGGGACATGAACATGGACACAGACACAGACATGGAGAGGAAAAGAAGAAGGGAAGAGAGAAAGAGAATGAGACTAAAAATAATATTCAGGTATCAAATAAGAGTCAGAACAGTTTAAATTTATAGATTACTTATATCTGCAATAATATTTATGACTACATTCCTTTACAATGAGTTTTCTTCTTTTGAATTATTTGGAAAGGTGAAACAACTATGTAAAATTGCTCTGATTATGTTTATACTTGGATGAAAATTTGAGTAAATATTGTGTGTTATGCTATGGTCACCATTTGATAATTTTGGGAGTAAAAGCAGAGTGACCCCATAAAAGCAAATCATTTTTATTGTCATTTGTCTTAAGAAATGTCTATTTTTCTATCAAGAACAGAAATTTGGAAAGAAGGCCTATAGAGGGTGGAGGATGAAATTCTTTTTCCTGTGTTCAATGTATGCTATTTGACCTAGGGTTAATATAAATAGACTGTTTTCATCTTGACACTATTACCCTTTGGGAGAACTTAACTACTGGTCTTGGGGATTTTCTGATGCATTTAAGGATGTTCAGAGACATTATTCAAAGAGCTGGATTTATATATTTCATTAATTTTCATTAGTATGATTTTATTTTCCATTAGTATTTGTAGAACCTAGCTTCAATTTTGAAGATTAGAGATTTGCTATGGATCACAAGCAACAGAACATCTGCTCTCTTCTTATTTGGGCTCTGGATGAGAGTGGACATTAAATTTCTCATAATTTTCAAGTAATGCTAAACTCTTGTGGTTAGCTTCTGTCTTTCTACTCCTAAGTTGTTTAGAGAGAAACCACGTAAATGGACAGGTGAGTGGCAGGTTTGTGTCTATGTAGTAATTTATCATATGGAGAACATATACTGATGGAGAAAACACTTCAATCTATGCTTATCAATTAGAGCTCATGAAAAACACTTCAATCTCTACTTCTCAACTAGAGTTTATGTAAATTACATAGAAGTATGTTTAAGATTGACTTCAAAAGATAAAATTTAATGCATGTAAAAACAAAAACTTAAGCATTGAGCTGAATGGAAATCAAAGATACAATTATGTGGAGTTGAGGTGAAATCAATGAAACATTTTAAAAAAGGAAAACTTTTTAAAGTGTTTGAAAGTATTTTGAAAAGAAATGAATGTCATTAGCAATAACATTGTAAACATATTGATGTTTGTAATTATACCTTATAAATTCTTTTGGTTTACCACAATATTTGATATTACTGTTTGATTGATAAAATGCAAAATGTTGACTGAAAACATTTCAGTGGACTGCCAAATGGAAACAAAAATCTATGAAGTTGTAGCATTCTCAGGTCATTATTGCATAAAAAGCCAAAAGTTTTTATTTTTTGTGTTTTTTTAAATGATTCATCGACATCCTTCAAAAATACTTGAAACTTTATTCAATACATTTCTGCAATCTGTAAAATTTCAAAACAATCTAGTAAAGAAAAATTAAATATTTAAATTGTTTTGAGAGATATTTTTTCTTATATGAGCAGTTACTCAGTGAAAACCAAGAGTATAAGAGGTGATGCCCTAGAGATATTTAGAAAGCACATCTTATTAAAATTTTTGAAATCATAAAAGATATAACTGTTAAAAAATACATTTCAACATAGTTACTTTTCATTTCATCTTTTTCCAGAGGCATAATATTAATATCTATGGAAGCTATATCCTATCTCCCAACATATTATTTCATTTTATCTGATTTACGATGGTCAAATACTGTGTGATTGTCTTGGATAATCACCAGGTTTAAAGTTAAAAAGAGAAAACATTAATGTCATAATGAAGTGACAATATATTCATTTTTCATTTATTTTATGAAAATCATTAGTAACAGTTCATTCCTTTTTGGGTTTTGCCATACACTTGTTTCAGGTAATTTAGAGTTATGGTTTTAAAGCTTTTACAATCTAATACTGAATTTTTTCCAAATAATTTTCTCATATCTATTTTTTGTTGAAAAGTAACAGTCTAATTAGACAACAAATTCAATTATTAATATCTCTTCTTAAATTATTATTGAACATAACACACTGGGATTTAAATACTATTTTAGGGTGTGACCATACTTGTTCCTAGACACGATCTTAAATTTCAGGAAACATAACTTGTTTCAAGTCAGAAAGTATGTTTTAATTTATAGTTTCAGCTATATTTGTGATTTACCTACATCTCTATGACACTCCATGAACTGTTTTTAAATAACTACAATGAATCAAATCAATAAAGAGATGATAAAATATTTATTACTTTATATAATTCATTCATAATATTAATTTGATTATTCAATTCATAAGTTAAATATGAATAAATTATTTAAAATAAAATATTGGCTAATTATTATCACTGCAAAGGAATTAAATAATAATTGGGAAAAAGAAATAAGTCAAAATTTTCTGATCAAAAACAAACAAAATGTCCTAGATCATTGTAAAAATTATGTAGGAAATTAATGTTATAATAAAGCAATTCTAACTGATACTAATTGATTCTAATTGTCTATCTTATGAGATGAATAGAAGACCACTCTCACTTTGAATATCTTTTACTTTTTAATATTAAAGGTTCAAAATTTTGATAAAGTAAATTAGTACCTAAAGTGTTACTGTGACAGGTAGATAACCACTGTAAAGTGTTTTTTAGTATCCATCATACCATAAAACAAATATGGATTCTTGACTATTTTAAATGTTGTATGAAAAAATTAAAAATAAGAAAACAATATTTGTTGAATTTTAATTTGAAAAGAATTTTTGAGTTGAAAAATGATAATAATCAAACAAAATTTCTTCACTATAAAGTTGCATATTAAACTATCAACTAATTGCATTAGAAATATGAGTTGTGAGATAGATGATCATTTTATGCCAATGATTTAGCTATTATAAAAGTAATGTTATCTGCCTTTGCTAAGTGTGAGATCAAATTGTGTGTTCAAATAGTTCTAGATAGAAATTTGGAAATTTGGATATATTTAAAAATTTTGTTAGCCAGTTGTAGAAGTCAGTACCATACTCTATGGATCGCACATGCTTCTATCTTCTGAAAACTTTCCTGGCTGTTTTCTTGATTATTTTTCATGAGTATTTATAGAATGAGGAAATTTGGAAGACAGAGATAAGTGTCTATTTTCAGAAAAGGTCCAGCTTACATTCTTCCAGTATAATAAAGATAAGACCCAATGCAAAACATTGCCTTTTCATCGAGCTTTCCTCTGACCAGGTTTTTTTCTCCCCTCTATATGTCCCAATGTCTGCAGGTAACATTGTGTTCTTATCATGTCACCAGTAGGAACTGGTTCTACTGTTGTATAAGTGTCCAAATTGGATACTGTTACTGCCATGAATAATAAAGTGTTTTTTATCTCTAACAGTCTTGCATTTTCTGCTAGTATATAACAAACATGAAAAGCTAACTTCGTAGCTTTCAAGTATGTTAAAATCACACACCTTTCATAGTTCTTGGCAGATATGTTATTCAATCTCCCCCCTCCCACATTTAATAAGAATGAGCTTTATTGATTGTTGTCTTTTTCTGGCTAAAATTGATTCATCTTGCAAAACATCTCAACTATACTTCTGTGGAAATAATAGCACTAACAAATACGGTAAAAATATTTGTAAAAATTTTGTAGGATGATATGTAATATCTGTAATTATTATACTAAAAAAAACTACACTAAATTAGAAAGGAATTATGTAATACCTTCTCTGTTGGTTTTAGTCAAAATGATGTGTGTGTAAGAATGTGAATGTATAGAATGAATTTAAACATGAAAAATACATATATATGAATTTATTTTGTTTTATTTGCCTGTTTTTTGGTAATCAGAAAATTTTGACTTATTTCTCTTTTCTACTTATTAATTTCTTTTTGCAATTCCAAGATGTAATACAGAGTCAGTAATAATAATTAGCTAGCATTTTCTTTTAAATAACTTAGTGACTTTTAAATTATGAATTGAATAAACAAATCATTATTACTGATTCAGTAAAAGTAACAACATTTTAGTTTTAAAAATATCTTCATTGATTTGATTCATTGTGATTATTTTAAGACAGTTAATGTAGTGTAATAGTTATCTATATACAAACTAAGTTGGCTCCTGGCCTGACTGCACACATCTGTAATAATAGCTTCTGGGGAAACTGAGGTAGAAAGATTTCAAGTCCATTCTAGACTGGACAATTTAAGAAGATACTATATTTAAAATTTTTTTAAGGTTGCAGATTTAGCTTTGGATTCAATTCTCTGTCTGAGAGAGAGAGAGAGAGAGAGAGAGAGAGAGATGAACTATGTTGGTAGATAAAAAAACAGTACATTTAAAACCATCAGCAACAATGATCTGGTTGCCAGGAGCGTCTTGAGAATGGCTGAAAATAATTCCTCACGTTTAAAGGTGAAAAATACATCACATTCGACTCTTCTATATCTTACTAATGTGTATTTGATTTTTCTCCTTAGACAGTTCTTTATGATTATTGCCCTATTTTTCAATTTTAGGAAATGTAAGATCTTAAGTAAACATGTTGTTGTGAAGAAATCTTTGCTTATATGATTTTCTCACACTCTACAAGTCTTAATCAGGTTGCATTGCTGCTCAGAGGAGTCTTTATGTTTAAAGTTCAAATGTAAATTCTCAATATGGACAAGTGTAGGTCAGTCCTTGGAATGTGATTTATTCTATCAACGTATAAATTAGAGTTTTGTGGTTTCATTCAGCAAATTATTTTAAATTATATTTTAAGCACTTCTCTATAGTCTCTTGGCTGTCTTTTCCATGGTCTGTCAATTTGTGTGTATGTAGTATTTACTTAAGAAGTTTCTCCAGTTATCACTCTCTTCCAATCAATAAATTCTGATTATTATATTTTTACCTCTTTCATTATTGCCAGTATATATACATACATATATATTAATATATGTATGTATATAATGTAGGTATGAAATATAATTTCAGTATACATGCAAACATGTGAATATATATTTATATATAGATGTACTTATAAAGGACATGAAGAATATTATGCATGTTTATTTTTCATTCATTTCAAAAATGTTTTTATTGTATATATTTGTGGTGTAGAGTGTGATATCCTCATATATGAAAGCATGTGTATATAAATATGGATATATATTAATATACATATATTCTGTCTTCAATGTTCTTTCTTTACTGTTGAAAGAAGTTTTCCCTTTTGAAAATGAATATATACTGCTAATGTTTGGCTTCTGCCATTTTAATTCCAGATTGATTCAGAAATCAATCTATCTTTTCATGTGAGCTTTGCTTGTTTTTGCTGTGTTTAATCATATTTGCTAGAAATTTGGTAAAAGCAAATTTTTAGTTTGGTATCTCATATAAATACTTAATTCAATTCTGATGTTCCTTGTCTCCTATAGAAAGAGTAAAGTGATGTAGTCTAAGATTCCTTTATACTTTTTCTAAATTTCATAGCAAGGATTTTCATTGAAAAAATTCAGAAAACTGTACATGTACAAGATTGGAATTTAGAAAAATCCTTACCCTTCCATGGGTGAGAGTGTAGCTCAGTTGTAGTGAAAGTACATGCCTAGCATGCACAAGGCCCTGTATTCTATTCTCCATACCAAAAGGGAAGAGAGAGAGAGAGAGAGAGAGAGAGAGAGAGAGAGAGAGAGAGAGATTTTTTTTCCTATTCAGATACATTATAATGTCATTGTATATTTCAAAAGTATCTATTAATCTGTTGTTT
This sequence comes from Heterocephalus glaber, assembly GCF_053883595.1. NCBI lineage: Eukaryota > Metazoa > Chordata > Mammalia > Rodentia > Bathyergidae > Heterocephalus > Heterocephalus glaber. Next base: position 1,156,332 of record NW_028258358.1, read on the forward strand.
AAAAACAACTTTCTTAAAATAGAGGCATTTCTGAGGAGTCCCTGAAAATATCGATGCAGTTAATATTGAAGAAGTCATGAAAAAGTAGAAATAAGGAAAAATTGAGGAAATATTGAGATAGAAAACAGTCATGACTATGACGGAGTGCTCAATACTAATGATAGTTAACTTACATTTATTTCATTTAAATTTATTTCGCTTTGATAAAACTATTATTTCTGTTTTGTGTGGTTGACAATAATAAGTACTAGAAAGATGTATGCAAAATCCTTAAGTTGATTAAGCTAAAATGTAACAGTCTTCGATTCAAACTTTGGAGTCAAGAACTCAGTGTTTCCCTTCTCTGCGCCATTGTGAAACAGAACACTGAAGGTTTTGCTTGAGAGCAGGTGATCAGAAGCAGAAAGCTAAAGCTGCTGTTCCAAGTTTTCGACAGAAAGAAATTCTGATGTAACATGAACAATTTTCCAATCATACTAAAGGTGATTGTACCACTGAAAGCCTTCTTTGTCATATTCTCAGATACATCTTTAAAATAAAATTTTATTAGGACAGTGAATCTGAGTGAGTTTCTATTTTCTGTTACCCAAGATTTAATCTCCAAAATATACAAAAATAGTCTTTAAAATATCATCTGAACATACTAATGTTTTTCTTTAAAAGATTATTTATGTTTTATAATCTAGTAATTTTCATTTTGAAAGATTAGTCATTTTTCTTTCATTCTGAGTCAGTCCTATGTCAAATTTAAAGCTTGAAAATAAACAAAACCTTCATTATGTAATGTACAACTATTTGAAAAGATTACATTCATACCTTATAATTTTTTGTTTTTAATTTTTCATTGTTAGCTTTCTAAGATTTCTAGAGATGTTGCATCTTTTTTTAAAAATTCTTTTATTGGTACATATAGGTATACAACACAATTACATTTCTCATTGGGAATTGTACCTTTACATAATGCATCTTGGTTCTTATTTTTTCCCCATTCCTAGCCGTCCCTTCACACCCTCCATCCTTCCCTATTTACAAAGACTTTATTTCCATTTTTTCCATTTCTCATCATTTTACCTTTCCCTTCTTTCCTTTCCCCTGTCCCTCCCACTACCCCTACCCCTTTGGACCTTTTCTTCTTTTTACATTATCGATTATTCATTCTAATCATTAGTACATTTTAGGTATACAATATAATGACATTCATCAGTGGAAATTTACACCTTTACATAGTCTCTCTTGGTTCTTATTTTTCAAACAAACTGTGCTGCTATGAACATGGGTGCACATATATCACTGTGGTATGAAACTTTTAATTCTTTGGGGAAGACCCCCAGCAGTGGAATAGCAAGGTCAAATGGGACTTCCAGTTCTAGATCTTTGAGGTATCTCCATACTTATTTCCACAGTGCTTACACCAGTCTACACTCCCACCAGCAGTGGAGCAAGGTTCCTCTTTCTCCACAGCCCCGCCAGCATTTGTTATTGGTTGATTTCATGATAGCAGCCATTCTTTCTAGAGTGAAGTGGAATCTCAGGGTTGTTTTCAATTGCATCTCTCGAATGACCAGTGATGCTGAACATTTTTTCATGTACTTATTTGCTATTTCTACTTCTTTGTCTGAGAAATGTCTGTTCATTTCAGATGCCCATTTTTCGATTGGGTCTTTAAGTCTGGGAGGTCTGATCTTTTTAAGTTCTTTATAGATTCGGGATAGTAGATCTTTGTCTGAAGAAGAGCAGGTGAAGATTTTTTTCCACATTATGGGTTGTCTCTTCACACTGCTGGTGGTTTCTCTTGCTGTGCAGAGCCCTTTTAATAAGAAAAGATCCCATTTGTTGATTGTTTGTGCTAGTTCACAGGCAACTGAGTGTTTGTTCATAAAATCTTTTCCTACACCAATGTCTTCAAGGGTTCTACCTAACCTCTGTTCCAACGGGTTAAGAGTTTCTATTTTAATATTTAGATTTTAATCCATTTTGATTTTAGTTTAGTGCATGGTGAGAGATACAGGTCTAGTTTTAATTTTTGGCAAGTTGAAGCCCAATTTTTCCAGCACCATTTATTAAAGAGGCTATCTTTCCTCCAGTGAGGGTGTTTGGCTCCTTTATTGAAGATGAGATGGCTGAGTGTGTCTGGGGTTGTTTCTGCATCTTCTAATCTGTTCCACTGGTCCTCAAGTCTGTTTCTTTGCCAGTACCATGCTGTTTTTATCACAGTAGCTTTGTAGTATAATTGCAGGTTGGGGATTGTGATACCCCCTGCCATGTCTCTGTTACCTAGAATTGCTTTTGCTATTCTGGGTCTCTTCTTGTTCCAAATGAATTTTTGGATTGTTTTCTCAAGGTCCATGAAGTATGCTGCTGGGATCTCAATTGGAATTGCATTGAATCTATATAGCAGTTTTGGAAGTACGGCCATTTTCACTATATTAATCCTTCCTACCCAGGAGCAGGGGATGTCTGTCCATTTTCTGGTATCATCTTCAATCTCTCTTTTCAGGGTGCCATAGTTTTCAGAGAAGAGGTCTTTGATTTCTTTTGTTAGGTTGATTCCTAGGTATTTCAGTTTTTTGGATGCTACTGTGAAAGGAATTATTTGCTCTATTTCTCTCTCAGTGAGTCTGTCATTGGTGTCGAGGAAAGCTATTGATTTTTGTGTGTTGACCTTGTAACCAGCTACTTGACTGAATTTGGTTATTAAGTCTAGAAGACTTTTGGTGGAGTTCTTGAGGTCTTCTATATAGAGTATCCTGCCATCTCCAAATAATGAAAATTTTACTTCTTCATTTCCTATCTTTATTCCTTTTATTTCTTTCTCTTGTCTAATTGCCATGGCTAATGTTTCCAGAACTATACTGAACAAGAATGGTGATAGTGGACATCCTTGTCTTGTTCCTGATTTGAGTGTGAAGGATTTCAGTTTTTGCCCATTTAGTATGATATTGACTGTTGGTTTTTCATAGATGGCGTCTATCAGTTTGAGATAGAGACCATCTATTCCAATTTTTTGTAGGGTTTTTATCATAAATGCATGTTGGAATTTGTCAAATGCTTTTTCTGAGTCTATGGAGATAATCATATGGTCTTTGTCCTTGGCTCTATTGATATAGTATATTACATTGATTGATTTTCATATATTGAACCATCCCTGCATCCCTGGGATGAATCCCACTTGATCAGGGTATATGATCTTCTTGATGATCTTCTGCATTCTATTTGCCAGTATCTTATTAAAGATTGTTGCATCTATGTTCATTAGTGAGAAAGGCCTATATTTCTCCTTTTCAGTTGGGTCTTTCTCTGCTTTGGGGATCAAGGTGATGCTTGCTTCCAGGAATGAATTTGGGAGTATTGCTTCCCTTTCAATTTCATTGAAGTGTTTAAACAGTAGTGGCAGCAGTTCCTCTCTAAATGTCTTGTAGAATTCAGCAGTGAAGCCATCAGTTTCTTAGTTGATAAGTTTTTAATTACATTTTCAATTTCATTGGTTGATATTGGGTTGTTCAAAATTTTTAGGTCTTCTTCATTCAACTTTGGTAATTCATATGTATCTAGGAATCTGGCCATTTCTTCTGTGTTGTCCATCTTATTGGCATATAGGTTCTAGAAGTAGGTATTGATGATCCTCTGGATTTCTGCTGGGTCTGTTATAATTTCACCCTTTTCATTCCTAATTGCATGGATTTGGGCCTTTTCTTTCTTTTTTCTTACAAGTTTGGCTAAAGGTTTGTCAATTTTGTTGATTCTTTTGAAGAACCAACTCTTGGCTTCATTGATATTTTGTATCGTTCTCTTAGTCTCCATTGCATTGATTTCTCCTCTGATCTTTATAACTTCCTCCCTTGTATGAGCTTTGGGGTTGTCCTGCTTTTCTTTTTCTAGAAGCTTGAGGTTCAGCATCAGGTTGTTTAATTGGGCTCATTCTGTTTTCCTAATATGTGTATTCACTGCTATGAATTTCCCTCGTAAGACTGCTTTCATTGTGTCCCATAGATTCTGATATGTTATATTGTCATTGTCCTTTAATTGAACGAACAGTCTGATTTCTTCTTTAATTTCCTCTGTGACCCGTTGGTTATTCAGAAGTGTGTTGTTCAATTTCCATGTGTTTATGAAATTTTTTGAGTTTCTTTGCTATGGATCTCCAATTCCATCGCACTGTGGTTTGATAATATACAGGGGATAACTTCAATTCCTTTGCACTTACTTAAACATGTTCTATGTGTGAGAATGTGGTCTATTTTTGAGAATGACCCATGTGCACTGGAAAAGAATGTGTATTCTGATTTTGTGGGGTGGAAGACTCTGTAAACATCTGTTAAGTTCATTTGTTCAAGAGTTCGATTAAGTTCTAGTATTTCATTACTTATTTTTAGTCTAGTTGATCTATCTATTTGTGACAGTGGGGTGTTGAGGTCCCCCACTACAATTGTATTAGTGCATATATGACTTTTCATGTCCATTAGTATTTGTTTTATATAGTTGGGTGCACTAGTGTTTGGTGCATAGATATTTATGATTGTCATCTCTTTCTCTTGGATTCTTCCCTTTACAAGGATGTAGTGTCCTTCTTTGTCTCCCTTAATCATTGTTGGTTTGAAATCTACTTGATCTGCAAAGAGGATAGCTACTCCTGCTTTTTTTCGGGTTTCTGTCCCATGGAGTATTGTTTTCCACCCTTTAACTTTCAGTCTATGAGCTTCCTTTTTAATTAAGTGTGTTTCTCGTATGCAGCATATTGTTGGATTTTGCTTCTTGACCCATTCTGCCAGTCTATTTCTTTTCATTGGTGAATTGAGACCATTAACATTGATGGTTATAACTGAAACGTATTGACTTGTCATTGCCATGACTTTTTCTTTGTGTTGGGTTCTCCCCCTTTACATTTAATTTCTTGTCATGCCAGATGGGTTCATTCTGCTTTGCTTCCTGAGGTTGTGATCCTCAATATCTGTTCCTAGGATATTGTGTAAAATTCTTTGGAGTGCTGGTTTGGTATTCAAGAAGTTCCTAAGGTGCTCTTTGTCATGAAAGTATCTCATTTCTCCATCCATTTTGAAAGATAGTTTTTCAGGGTGCAAAATTCTGGGTTGGAGGCTGTTTTCTTTTAGGGCTTGGAATATGTCACTCCAAGCTCTTCTTGCCTTGATGGTTTGTGTTGAGAAGTCTGCTGTGATTCTGATGGGCTTTCCTTTGTATGTGATTTGTTTCTTTTCTCTGATTGCTTGGAGAACTTTGTTCTTCTGTTGAGTTTCTGGAATCTTAACAGTTATAGGCCTATGTGTAGATTTTTTTTGATCAAGGCTATTTGCAGTCCTATATGCCTCACTTATCTGTATGTCAAGCTCTTTTCCCCTGCTTGGGAAGTTTTCTGCATTATTTCTGTAAAGGGTTTTTTTATGTCATCGCCACTCTCTCCTGTTTCTTCACTGAGCCCAGTCAGTCTTATTTTATTCTTCTTTGGATCATCTAGCAGCTGCTGGATTGATTTCTCATGTTCCCTTATAATTTTGAAGCAATTTTTCTTTTCCTGGTCTCTAATTCCAATCTTATCTTCTATATCTGAAATTCTGTCCTCACATTGGCTCATTCTGCTGTGTAGACTTTCAGTGGAGTTTTTCATCTCCTGGAAATCTATTTGCATCTGTTTTATGGATTCCATTTGTTTATTATGTTGGGATTCCATCATGTTCCTGACCTCCTCTATAGATTTATTAATCATGTCTTGCACTAGGGGCACAATTTCTCCTGTTATCTGAGAAATTATTTCTGATTTCATTTTTTCCAGATCCCCTTTTGTTGCCAGTTCGGTGGGTCCAGGTGGTTGAGTATCAGAGTGTTCCATCTCATTTCCTTTTGGGGTTGCTGTAGGTGATCTGGAAGTCTGGTTTTGAGACTTATTTATGTGTTTTCTCATTTTGACTGGGGTGGGGGGCCTGTTAGCGCCTGCACGGATTATCTCTTCTGTGCTGGGAGAGGTGGGACAGGGGCTGGGAGCAACGGTAGGGATGGTGACCCAAAAGTCTTTTCCTGTGGGCTGGGAGCAGTGGGAGGGATGGTGGCCAGGAAGCTTCTTCCTCTGGGCCAGGAGCACCAGGACAGAAGTTGGCCCAAAAGCCCTTTCCTCTGGGCTGGGAGCAGCGGGAGGGATGGTGACTGGGAAGTCTCTTCCTCTGGACCAGGAGTAGTAGGATGGTGGCTCAGAAGCCCCTACCTCTGGGCCTGGAGCAGTGGGACTCAGTACTGTGGTCTGGTGGTCTGGTGTCCTCTGCATCTTTGTAGTGTGGAACCAGGTGGCTGCCTGTCTGCAGTGGGGTGATTCAGCATCTTGAGAGGTTACATCTTTTATTTTGTACTTGTTTTTATTTCTAATGTCTCTGTATTTTTATAAATATGTTCTATTGTGGAGAATATACTTCCTGTTTAAGTATGAAATAAAGAAAAAGAATTTTCACCATAATACAGTTAATTTCAGGTCATCTCTCTGTCTATGGTTTCTTGTTTTATTTCAAACTTGTACTACAAACTTTTTTCTCACATTCTGTCTTGTGTAACATCAATTAATGTTATGTAAATGTTTAATGGGGGATACTGTTTCACTCAATCTGTCCATATATAACATAGGGACTTATATCTATTTTTAAAGATTTACTCCTCCTTGAAGAGATATATGCCACAATCACTTGTCATTTTCTAGGACTTAATTAAGGAAGAAAATGGTACTAATACAAATACTTGTCCTTTCTTGGATTATAATACTAAATAAATATTATAGACATAATATGTTAATAATGCAGCTTTTCTAGAAGAATTTCATGACACTAGTTACAGCATATATAACGCATTTTGTGTATGTCTTTTTATTATGTTGAAACTTTGTGAATATTGATTATAGGCAGACTGAAAAAATTGTTCAAAAGTTTCTATAAATATGAAAAATCATTGTTTAATTGAAAGGAAAAAATAGCTATATTTTCTTTTATATCCCTAGTTTGTATACAGCTGAGGGATCTAGTAATCAAGCCCTTGCTGTCTTACCATTATCTTCTGAAGGTATATATAAAATACTTGCATATCTTTTGAAAAAAAGCTGACATAATTGGCATCTTTCTGGCATCTAAACTGAGTCATCAAGGCCTGAAATATCCTGATCCCCAAATTGGGTACCTCAAGCTCAGGCTTGAAGCATTGTTTCAAAATTAAGTAAAGAATACTATTACTATTCAATATAAAAATAGGAGGCTTGTCATCTCAACTTGTCATCTTGGCATTTCAATGAATCCTGAATTCACTTTTAAAGTAAGAAAAAAGTATAAGATGGACAGATAAGTAGCTCTAGAATATTATTCTATGTAAGTTCATGATAATGTTGGAAATTTTATTTTTAGATGCTCTAAGTTTACTCATAATAAATGACCACTTACTCTCCAGATTAAGTTTGTGCTCAAGTAGTTGTGTACCTCCAAAAGTCATAAGATGCAAAATATTTAAGGTTAGTATGAATTTACAAATAAGAGATATATAAAAAAAACATGAACAAGCTCTAAAGCCCAGCATTGGAAATGTTCGATGGTAGGAGACAAAAAAATCAGGGTAGGATGGTTAGAATAACAAAACCCCATGAGTGCTCTGTTTACTCAGGTATTTTATGTTCTAAATTCTCTAATTCTGAAAAAATAAGCTAAAGAACCATGCCATAGAGAAAGTATTTTCCATTGGATATTCATACAGAAAGTTTCAGAAATATTTTTTGGTAAGTGGAGTATATCATGAACACTAACTGAAAATTATATCTCAGTAAAGTATTGATAAAAGCTTTTAAAAGAACAGAATCTAAAAGCAGCTTTCCTAAAATTATTCTGACCTCTTAAAATTTTGCTGTCATAATATTTTGAGCTGCAAGCTCAAGACCAGTAAAAAACATGTTAGACATTAATTTAGACTGTGCTTTTAGTTAGTGCTGCAGTGCCAGATGTTAACTTTACAGTTGTATTTCTATAACTATTACTTAATATTCTTCATACAAGAAGCCAATTTTCTAATTTGCTTCCTTAAAATATAATGTTGATAGAGTATGTGAAATAATTATAAATAATTATTCCAACATTTATCAAAATAAATACATCAATTACAAATGACAATTAATTAACAAAACACTACTTCATAATTTTAGGAGTATGGTACATCATTTAAACTGAAGATACCAGTAACTAATGCCAGAGACACTTGCACTTATTTAGTAATCCTAGAATATTTACTATTTTCATTCAGAAAGAAGTTATAGTGCTTGTTTTGGCAGCACATATACTAAAATTGGAACAATACAGAAAGAAGTTATAGTGTAAATGTTAAACTCAAACAGAACAGAGCTCAGTTTGTGGGCGCAAAACACAGAAAATACTAAAATGAAATTAAGGATTTTCAAGAAGCAACTGAAAACTTCAGCATAATTTTGTAGTGATGTTTCATAAAATAAAATCAATTTAATATTATCTTTAAAATTATAAAAACTACAGTATATGCGAAGGTTGTTAAATGTAAATTATTATATTATTTCATGTAATGTCAGCAATGCACAAGCATTCAGCATCTTGTGTAATCACATGAAAAATAAAGAATAAAACTTCCTAGTTTCCTAAAATGTCTTTGTCTGGAACGAAAGGAATTAGATGTTGGTATTCTCAGCTGCACACTCCTGACAAGCTGATTACCGCTGTCCTTGTGACAGTCACAGCCTGTTACAAGTAAGAGGTTGTAAATTCTAGCCATTCATTTTCCCATTTCACTGTCCATAGGAGCTAGTGAAAGATGGAACTCTTCAATACTACCCTTTTATGTCAGTTAAAATAATAGCCAAATTCATTTCCTCCCACAGAATGTAATTGAGATATAGGCAATGATTCCAAGAAACACTGAACATTTTGTGCAAGAGTCAAATAAGTTTCTCATTCTGTACTCCTCCCAAATGAAAGGCTTTATGATTTTTTTACTTGCTTGGGAAATGTTCACAGACCACTGCCAAGTACAAGTGTTCTCTTGTTTCCCAGTAGTCCTCTGTCACAATCTATCTATTTACTGCAGTGTTGCCATGACATTTTGCTTTATCATACATACTTTGTTCAAGGACATACAAACTGAAGGAATAAAAAACAACGTACAAGTATTTTTTTCTCAGTGCTGGCTAGCATAATATATACACAAAAGACAAAATGTATATAAAATCATGGCTTTCAGAAATGAATACAAATGCAATCAATAAAATGCTTATATTTTTTAGTATTTTAATTATTGAAGATGTTTGGTTTATTCTCTACATGAATAGAATGTTTCTCCTTCTTACAAATATTTGAGATAATTAATATAATTTTGGAGTTGGAGATGACATTTTAATTAAAATATATATTATAAAGATACTATGTATTTATAAAGGGTACAAATATCAAGGGATGACATTCCAAATACTTCACTTTACATTTTATTGTCTATAAAGGTTTACATTGTCATAATGGTTATGGTTTCTACTGTTAAAAGTAAAACAGGAAGGTTTATGTTAAGTAGAATATTTCCTGGCTTTGTATTATTCAGAAGCCAGAAATAGCAAAAATTCATTTTTATAAAGTTACATCCAAGTCATATTTCACTAAAGAAAATACTCATGATATATTGCTACATTATATTGAGTTTATAAAGAACTTCTACCACTATGAATGAAAAGAGCTAATTTATTCAGAAACTGAAGTTCCCATTTGGTCATCAACAAATTACTTTGACTAACACATTTGCAGAAAGATAAACACAGTTGGAGAATTGGCTAAACTTAGCAGTATCATGTCTTCAGATCTTTCACAGTTGTAGCTGTTTATCATTCACAATAAGTATCTGAAAATTAAAAGAAAACATACAATCTCAGAATTTTTGATGCAGAAACATCTTGACTTAAATTACACTAATTTGTATCATATCAGCCTAAGGTGTTGAAAATTAAAATGGAGAGAAATTAGCTAACTATTTTTAAAGAAATATTATCCAGTATATATCCTGTCCAGTCCTTAAAGGCTTAATTAATGCTATTGTTTTTTTAAATTTAAAGATAGAATTCAAAATCATATAAAATAATTTTGAAAAAAATTAGGTGTTTGATTTAACTTTATATCAGATTTAAAATTTCTTCTACAATATTCATTATATTGTCATATAATTTTGTATAGCATACTTCTGATAAATGATAGCCAAATTGATTAAATGATTCATACTGGTTTTTCTGCCAATTTTTGTTTGTGTTTTTGTTTTTGCAGTGCCAGGGATCAAACTCAGGATCTTATGCTTTCTAGGCAGGTGCAGTGCCACTGAGCTAAATCCCTGGCCCTTTTTCTGCCAATTTTTAATCTGACTAGGTAATAACTATTTTCTCTGACTTTATATACACAGCCAATATCCTATTTTAAAACACTATAGATTTAAAAACTGTAATAAATTTATAATTATGATCCCCCAAATTCTCTTCTCAAACCAAACATCAGTGCTTTTTCCCATTGTACATTGATTTGTTATTTCATGATTTTACCCAAAAATGTAGTCTATAAGTTTTAATCTGAAAGTGTTCTAAAAGTTGAATGAAGGAGAATGCAGAAATGTTACATCTTATTTATTGTTTTGTTTTTCTAAAACTAAGTCTTGAGTGCTTCTCAATATGGTATTTTAATTTACAAGTAGCATTTGTAAGTTTTTGTGACAAAATATTTTGATCATTAGGTGTATATAGGAAATACTGTCTTAACAGGTGTCAGTGAAACAGGACTAATTGAAATCTTTTTAAATATATATAAGTGTGTGTACATATATATATATAAAATATGGTATCTAAAGCAGCCAGATTTTTAGAAACTGAAAGTAGAATAGTATTTATCAGTCTCAGGCAGAGAAAGGGCAAGTAATTAATAGAAGAGTTTTAAATTTTCAAGACTAAAATCTCCTTTAGAGGTTTATAACATTTTAAATATACATATGCGGTTATATTCTGATAAATTCATTATAGTTGAAAATATCTGTTGTGATCTATATATAAATGTCCCCTCAAAGCCTCATCCTCATGCACTTATAGATGGGGCTTTAGGGAGGTAATTGAATGCAGGACTTAAATGTAGCGTTGGAAGGTGAGGCTTGGTCAGAGGAGGTGGTCACTGGGTTTGGGGCCTGGAAGGAAGGGTCTATCTCCCTTTCTCTTCCCTTGATCGCTCTCTCTGCTTCTAGCCTCCATGCCATAACCTTTGACTCTCAACCATACTCCTCTGCCATATTTTCTTGCCTTGAAGCTAGCTGGTTGTGGATTTAAACTCTGTACAAACTCTGAGCCAAAATAACCTCTCCTTCCTTTATGTTGTGGGTGTCTGTTATTTTGTCCTAGCAAGGAAGAAAGTAGCCTATACAATATCTTAATTAGAAATGCATTTAGTACACTTAAATGCCTGAACAACATATCTTAGTCTGGCCTACTTTAAACGTCTAAGAACATTTACCTTAGCCTACAGTTGGGTAAAATCATCTAATAGAAAGTCAATTTTATTGTAAAAAAAATAATTTTCAGAATTTTAAAAATACAATACACAATAGCCTACAGTACTGATGCATGTTATAAGAACTTGCTTCGCTGATAATAGAAATTAAATTTGAGGCAAGAGCATGGATTTACAGGCAAAAGCTTTAATTGAAAAGGAAGAGAATATGGAAAGAAGCTTCAGTTTGAAGAGAAGAAAAGCTGAAAAGGTCAGACAAAGGTGAGAGGCTCCTATTAATAAAAGAGCAAAATCAGCTTTTAAAGCTATGCTGGGTGTTATTTCATAGCTAGCTGTTCCACTAAAGCCTCATAGGATCAGAGGTAGGGCCTTCGGAAGGTGACTGGATTATATGAACTATGTACCTGGCCTCCTCTTAGGAGTCCAGGCCTGGTCAGAAGAGGCAAGTCATAGGGTTGAACCCAAAAGGCTCTATCGCCATTCCCAGCTCTTCCCTTGGCTCTCTGGTTTCCCCTTCTCTGCAATGAGCAGCTTTTCCTCTGACCTGCCCTCAGCCATGCCATCCTGTCTTGGAACCAGCCAACTATGGGCTAAAACCTCTACAACCTGTGAGCCAAAATAAAATTTTCTCCATTAAATTGCAGGTGTCTTGTATTATGTTCCAGCAACGACAAAATGACTAAGACATGGAATTGGCTAGTGTCTGGTAATTTCCATTGAGTCATAATTATGATATTTCTTTGAAATTGCTACCTCGTCTTCTACCAGGTTTTCTTCCTGTATAAGATGTATAATTTGGGGACTATTCCCACACTTGGAAACACCACAGTGCCTTCCTGCTGGTAAGAACACCTAGGAATAGGGGAATACTGGAAAGGCACATTCTCTAAGCATATTGTTAGCAAGGGAGGATAATGAATAAGACATGTTTTCCCTTACAGTGAGTAACTGGTCATAGATTAGTGCCTGAAGGTCCTTGTCTCTTGCCCCCTGAGCATCTTTCCTATTTCATAATTTGGTTGTTTACCTTGAAGAAAATGTGGATGACTGGCAGTAACAACTTGCTGCCACTGCCCGCCTCACAAGGCATGTTATACCACAGAAAAAAAAATCAAAATTCAATGTACAGTTTCCACTGAATGATTATTGCTTCTGCACCATTATAAGTTAAAGAATTGTTAAATTGAACCATCATAAGCTGCAGACCATCTTTATCTAAGACTATTCAGTGACAAAAATGTTTATTAAGGTAATTTTATGTCATACATTTTTACTACAAAAAATCCTTTTAATTTTATCATGTGACTTAAAGTCTCCATATATGCCTTGATGAATTGCCCAAAAGAATTTGATGGTGATACTTTTTGTTTGTTTCATTTTGAGTTGCGTATCATAACACCGCAGAGCAATATTACATAAAACCTTTTGATAAAATATTTATGGAGTTTTACTGCTAAAGTTTTTTTAAAGTCATTTTTCCCACTAATCTATCATTTTCTCATGGAAAGAAACTTAAATCTATAGTTAAGAACCAAGTTAGGTATATGTTATCAGGAGGGTAAGAATGTGGATATTTTTTCTTTTTCCAAATATCTAACATTAAATATTTAATAAAATCTATATAAGAAGAGAATGCTATGTGTCTTGCTCAAAATTTTCCCCTCAGTTGTGTTTATTTTGTAAAAAGCCAATATATTCTTTTCATTATTATACATATTTTTTAAATCTATTTTCACTCACAGTGTTTTCCCTTATATCCCATAAGAGAAATTGAAGACATGAGATTTCTATCTTGAAAGTATATTCTATATTCAGGGCAACTTTTGCCCTAATGACTAAATATAAAATAAATATGATTTATGATGTTGAAATTTTCATAGCAATTCAATTAAGTTTGAATTTGTACCTAATTATTTGTAAATTCTTTAAAAGCTAAGAAACAATTTTTGAATTTTTATTATAATGTTCTTAAGTAAAGCTCTAATTTCTTGGGGGAAGAAAACTATTTAAAAGTTAAAAGAATAGAAAATTAATGAATATATGCAGTCCAATAGGATAAAGTAAAGTTGACTTATTCAATATATTTGATTCCTTATGAAGTCATCATGATAGCAGGGAATTAGGAAAAATTTATTTCCTATTTTCAACATCTACTGGCAGTTCATAATTGATATTGATACAAAATATTTAGAATAATAATTTTATTATATATTTTCTTATGATTATCTTATAATAAAGCAACTTTAATATTATGCTAACATAAAAAATCTGTTACACAAAGCCACATTTTTTCACAAAATTATATTTTGAAATAATATTTTTAAATTAAGCCCTTTAAAATTTATTTTGTCTGCGTAAGAAGAGGTACACTTCTCTAACTACAGGAAAATTTTTATTTCCAGCTATCTTAAAGAAAGATGTTATTTTCTTGGTTATATTAAAATCTGAATTGGGAAAACTGTAAACTTTTGTAAGCTAATTTCTGAATGTAGCCTCTTCAGTTCTTTAATTGTTATGTTCTTCTTAGCAACCTTCTTAAACAGAGCAATCATAGTAAGTAGATTGCTTCTGCAATCTTGTGGCTCATTTAATTTATGGAAACACTAAACAGAGGTCTTAAAAATGTGGGGAACTCTCATGTTGCAAATTCCCATCTAAAATGTGTTCCCTAGTTTGTACAAGGAGGTGGATGTTGAAGTTTGTTACAAATCAACAAATCAATCTTTCTTGCCTTTGAAAAAATATGAAATGGAATATTACAAATGATTAAATTTATTATACTTTATGTATATATTAATATGTTTAGTATCATACAATGTGGCAGGAGTTAATAACTTTAAATTTAACAGCTAATAATCCTGTGGTAAAAGAAAAACCTTTACAGGTGTTGTGCTGTTGTTAGTTTCCCTTTTACTGTTCACTTGGATTGGACCAATTTACTTGACAATATTTCTCCACATTCACTCAGCTAAACCTCTTATCATTCTTCAATTTTTCTTAGTTACTTTTATTAAACAAAGATGAAGTCTTTTCAATTTTTCTTCCATGTGCTGAGGCATTACTGACTTTCACTTTTATAAGTTAAAGGCATCAAGTGTATGAGATATCTGTAAAATTAATCAATCTATCAATGGTTTTGTTCTCAAAACTCTGATAAAAATGTAATAAAAATACTTTGATATATCGTTCATTGTTAGCAGTAATCATTATGAGATATACAGCTAAGCACTTTTAGTTACCAGTTAGTATGATCTAACCATAACAGGGAAAATCATTTTTGTTTGCATGTTTTGAGATCCTTAGGAAAAGGATCTTGTTTTTCTTCCCCTAACAAATTAACTGAAGTCAATAATTGCAGCAAGATAGAACTGAAATGATTTTTAATAAATAAGAAGAAATCAGAATGTAAATTGCAGGGTATATTCTATTGTATATACACTATAGATAAATGAGCATTCAACGTGGGAACTTTAGGTTATGTTCCATTTATCTTCTGCCATGAAACAAAACACTTAACCCCTTATTGGTTTAAAATGATATTTATTTTACTGTGAAATCTGTAATTTGGGCAATGTTGATCATGGCAGCTCTTCCTTTCTCTACATACTGGTAAGTGGAGCACACCACCTAGTCTGGAAAATCCATTTCCAATGTAGCCCTCTAGAATAGATGGCAAGTCACATGGACTTCTCTATGGGATCATTAATTTTCCTTACAGATAGAGCTTAAGAGCAAGCCTCTAAAGGGAGGTTAATTTCAGAGATATCAGTTCCTTAAGGAATGTAGGAACTCAAAAATTTGCCTACAGATACTTACGCCTTTGCAGTGTGTTATAAATTTACAGACTTCAGTTACAAGGGAAAATCAAAGAACTTACTCTTGATGAGCTAAGCATGAAAAACAAAAGCAATAATAAAACAACAACACAAAAAACATGGGATGGAATATGTCTTAACACTGCTAGTTTAATTTGATCATTGAAATTCAAAATCCTCATTAAGTTTCAGTATATAATTTTGAAGCTTTATTAATGATTATATTGTAAAAGTATTTCTGAGAGTTTCTGTAATACACAAGGAAAGATCCTTAAGTGCTAAATTGGGATTTTTTTTGCTTGATGCGGTACCTTGTCAATGGGTAAATATTGAGCCAAAATAAACTGAATTCTCTATTCTATGAATTTAGAATGGGATCTGAGAAACAGTTCATCTTTGAATGTGCATTTATCTCAGATCATGTGTTGGTGTTTTTGTTTGTGTGTTTGTTTGGAGACAGGGCCTCCCTATCTACTAAAAGGAGATATATTCCCTACTTACTAAGTTTCTGAGTTTCCAGGAACTTAAAGTGCAAAATAACTGATTTTTCCTTAAAATCCAAGTTTCCTATAAATTCTATATGCTGAGCAGCTGGGTGAGAGAACCTGAATTTTAATTAGTCATATTAAATCCGTAAAGCTGCCTCTGATAGGTGGGCACTAAACAACTGAGCAATTCCCATGTCCCACTTTTCCAATAAAAGCTCTGGATCTAGCAGACTTGTGGCAATGCATGTGGGACTCCCTCATGGAAATCCAGGAGCTATTTTTCTTTTTTGTGCTACAAAAAAAAAAAAAAGAGAGAGAGAGAGAGAAAAAAACACACTTTTCTAACTTCCTCTTTTTGTTTGTGATTTCATTCGTTGACTTCAGAAGACTTTGAGCTCTGTTTGTACAAAATTAACTGTTTCAAAGGCTATTTCTCTTTCACTGTCCTGGCGTATGTCAGGTCTTTCACTCCCATACTCATAACCATTTTGTCTACTACTAGAGAAGGATAAGGAGGACCGAAAAATTCAAAAGTTTAAAAATTATTTAGGCAATTATCTTTTTTTTGAAAATTTTAACAGAGAATAGAGAGAAAGGTTAAATCTTTAGAAAGTTGCTTTGATATTTGGAATTCAGAAATTCTGAGAATATGCATCATTTTATTTTTATAACTAAGAACATCTATAATTTATTATGTATTCTATGTATTACTCATTCTACTAAAAGTTTTGTACATTATTTTAGAAAAATCTTTACAAGTATTACTTATTTCTATACAAGAAACTAGTTCTCTGTAAATGCAGTAATAAGTATAGTAAGTAGTGAAGCTATAATTTGCAAGTAGTTCTAATTTTAAACCATATGTAGTCATTTAGTGACTGCTTTGTAATGTAAGTTCAAACTGCTACAACTATGTTTAAAAAGAAGAAAATCTAACACGGATTAAACAGAATGAACTAAAATTTTATTGTACATATCATTTTTCAAATATTTGATTATACACCATTTGTTTTTCATAATGTAATTATTTCAATACTTTTGTACATGTTTGAACAAAGATGTTACTACTATGTAAAAATATTTTCTTTTATTATAGCTTTAAATTAATTGCTTCAAAATTTAATATCTTAAAACAATAGTCATTTTTTCTTCAGTTTTCAAGAAAGCTCAGTAGGCATTGCCATATAATTGTAGAAACTATCTGATTTCTTTTTTAATTTCCTCTGTGACCCATTGGTTATTCAGAAGTGTGTTGTTCAATTTCCATGTGTTTATGAAATTCTTGCAGTTACTTTTGCTATTGATCTCCAATTCCATCACACTATGGTCTGATAATATACAGGGGATAACTTCAATTCCTTTGCACTTACTTAAACATGTTCTATGAGCTAGTATGTGGTCTACGTTGGAGAACAACTGTGTGCAGTCAAAAAGTTTGTGTATCCTGCTTTTGTGAAGTGGAACACTCTGTAAACATCTGTTAAGTCCATTTGTTCAAGAGTTTGATTGAGTTCTAGTATTTCTTTATTTTTTGTCTAAGCGATCTATCTATTTGTGACAGTGGGGTATTGAGGTCCCCAACTACTATTGTATTAGTGCTTATTTGATTTTTTATGTCTGTTAGTAGTTGTTTTATATAATTGGGTGCACTAGTATTTGGTGCATATATATTTATGATTGTCATCTCTTCCTCTTGGATTGTTCCCTTTACAAGGATATAGTGTCCTTCTTTGTTTCTCTTAATTAGTGTTGGTTTGAAATCCATTTGATTTACAAAGAGGATAGCTGCTCCTGCTCTTTTTTTGGGGGGGGGGTTCCTGTGGCATGGAGTATTGTTTTCCATCCTTTAACTTTCAGTCTATGCATTTCTTTTTTAATTAAATGTGTTTTATGTATGTGGCATATTGTTGGATCTTGCTTCTTGACCCATTCTACCAGTCCATTTTTTTTGATTGGTGAATTCAGACCATTAACATTGATGGTTACAACTAATATATATTGACTTATCTTTGTCATGACTTTTTCTTTTTGTTGGATTCTCCCCCTTTGTATTTAATTTGTTGTCATGCCCAATGGACTCATTTTGCTGTGCTTCCTGGGGTTGTGATCTTCATTGTCTGTTCCTAGGATATTGTCTAAAAATTTTTGGAGTGCTGGTTTGGTATTCTTGAAGTTCCTAAGGTGCTCTTTGTCATGAAAGTATCTTATTTCTCCATCAATTTTGAAAGATAGTTTTGCAGGGTATATCAATCTGGGTTGGGGATTGTTTTCCTTTAGGGCTTGAAATACATCACTCCATGCTTCTCTTGCCTTGAGAGTTTGCATTGAGAAATCTGCTGTGATTCTGATGGGCTTTCTATTGTATGTGATTTGTTTCTATTTTCTAACTGCTTGTAGAATTTTGTTCTTCTGGGTTTCTAGAATCTTAACTATTATATGCCTAGGTGTAGATATTTTTTTATCATAACTAGTTGGAGCCCTATATTCCTTATTTGTCTGTATGTCAAATTCTTTTCCCCTTCTTGGGAAGTTTTCTGCCATTACTTCTGTGAACAGTTTTTTTTTTTTTTTAATGTCATTTGCACTCTCTCCTGTTTCATTAACTCTGATCAGTCTTATATTGTTCTTCTTTGCATCTTCTAGCAGCTGCTGGATTGATTTCTTATTGTCCCTTATGATTTTTAAGAAATTTTTATTTTCGTAATAACTAATTGCAACCCTGTCTTCCATATCTGATACTCTGTCCTCACACTGGCTCATTCTGCTGCATAAACTATCAAAAGAATTTATAATCTCCTGGATAATTCTACCCTGGGAGTCTCAAATGATGATATCATAAATGTTGATTCAATCTAAAATATCCAAATGGCTAGGTTACATACGTAGTCATTGATAATTGACTATCTGTGATATCAATGAGGCATTTGGGACTGCAACATAAATGACAAAAAGCACCCTTTGCAGCATGTCACTCTCAAGGTGGTCAGATTTTTCAGATAATGGCTGCCCACCCCCCAGAGTGAGTAACTCAAGACTGTGCTTAAAACTCAGGTATATCTTCTATGAGTAAAACCAAATCATTAAAATTCAACAGAAAGGGACACATATTTCATCATAACAGGAGTTGTGACAAGGATTTTACAGACATATTTTGTAACTTCCATAATTATATTGGAAATATACGAAGTAACTATCAATTCACATACACAGGCAAATCTCAGATTAAAATATAATTATTTTAAACATTTTACGATTATTGTATATTTTACTTTTTCTTATATAAAAGTATTAAATACTTATCAACATTTGAAAAATACTGAAAAGAAAGCTGAGTTTTTAAATGGCATTTTAATTAGAAATCCAATCAAATACTGTTATGTTATAGTTTTTTTTAGTCTGCAAATATCAGGAAGGTGCCTTACTAAAATTGATTTATATAAATATACTATTTATTATATTTTGCATTAAATTATCTACAATATAAGTTAAATAAATTTTATCTAGTCCAGAATGGGGTATTTTTTTATAACCATTGATCCTTAAACTATAACAATGCTAAAATTCTCTCTGTGGTTGGAGAACTAAATCTATTTTTTATGTAAGATAATTATAAAGAAATAAAATATATTTAACAGCTAGATAATAGCATTCTAATGAATAGTTTCAGTTTTCCTTATTGTAATGCTTTAAAATGTTTACTTGTGACCCCAAAATATTAGCTTCTTTTCTACTAGGTTTTTCTAATCCAGCTTTTCTTTATATACATATTTTGTGGTTCATGTTATTTAACTTTTTAATTTTAGAGTAGTTATTACTATTGTTTGCAAGTTATTCTCAGTCTGTCAATTACTCATAATATACTTCAAGTAAAATATTTATTAATTAATTTCTAAAGAGAATTTCTACCTCTCTAGAAAGTTCTTTTCAAAACAGTGACTCTCCATTGTACTAAAAAATTACTTGATTGAATACTTTCTTATTATAATTCAAGCTTTCGATTTAAGAATTGTTAGTTGTTTTGCCCAGAAATCCCCAAATTCTGGGATTTATTATTGTAATATATATGAGAATGGCTGTACTCTTTTTCACTTGTTTTAGATCCTAGTTTTTATTCTTTATATGGAAACACAGTGGCAATTCATCTGTAGAAGTATTTTGGGGAACTAGATATTCTAGAATTATACGTTTTAAAGATGACTTGTAAAGGTGATTTTTTTTTTTTCAATTTGGACTATCTTCCGTTCTTGCCTCCTGCCTTCTTAGCAAATTCAAATTCAGTGTTTGTGATGGATTTGTGTTATATCTCCTTCTTGTATGCATTCTTTAGTTCTGCCATGGTTTGGATACAGTGTGTTCCCCAAGGGTTCATATGCTGGAAGTTTCCTATCTCCTTTGTCAATATGAGAGGTGATGAAAATTTTAAGAATTGGAGCATAACAAGAGCTCATTGGGCCTGGGGATTTAACTCAGTGGTGCCACAGCTTGCCTTGCAAGCTCAAGGTCCTGAGTTCAATCCCTGGTACCAAAAAAAAAAAAAAAAAAAAAAAAAGAGCTCATTGGGTGCATTGCCCTTGGATAATATTGTAACATTGAAGTAGTTCTTTGTGGGCCCATGTTAGTTCTCATTAGAGTGTTGTTACAAAACAGCAAACTGTCTCTTGATCTCTGACTCTGAAGGCTTCTTCCTGTTATTGTGATGCCATCCACCTTGTGCACTTTTCTGGAGCCAAGCAAAACTGGTGTTATTTCCTTGAACTTCTATAACTGTGAGCTAAATACACCCCTTTTCTTTTTGAATGGTCTACTCTCAGGTACTGCATTATAGTAATGGAAAATGGACTAATAGTTTCTAATACTGATTGTTTCATATAAATTGTCTTTTTATATCTGTGACACTCTTCAAATAATCTAGGCTCTATCCAGGAATTTTGACCCAAAATTAGATGTTGGGCCCAAGGCTCAGAAAGTTCATTTGTCCAAGGGAAAAGAGTTTAAATAGTTAAAGGCATTATTTTGAGACCTGCTGAAAGTACCTCAGTATATTTAAACTGAGGTATCTCACTTAAACTAATGTGTATTGTTTCATACTATGTTCTTAATCCAGCCAACTTGTAAAAGCCCAGCCCCGCACTACCCACTCCAGTTTTGAATGAAGAGAATCCCCAAACATTCTTTCAACCCACCAGTTTTTGGTAAAACACATTCTGCTTCTATACTAACTCACTGTGCATGTACTTTCTACAAAATTCAAATTTTTTCTATTAAGTGAAACTAATTAAATCTGTTAGAAATAAAACCCTATTGAGAGGTTTGATGTTCATTTTTTAAAATGTTTCCACATTGTTAACATATGATTGATATGATGAATGTTACTTTTTAAATTTTATTGCTCCAATAGAGTTTTGTATTATTTGGGAAGAAAGCCAGAACATGAAACATGTGGTCCCGTCCTTTCTCTGCCTCCCTAGGAAGAATCCAGGATGTGCTTTGTTAATGATGTAGAGCATGGCACAAAAGTACTTCCAGTCTTTGTACTGGCTTTGATGCAGCTGATTTAACACTCAACTGAGTTGTAGGATCATCTTGGCTGATTTTACAATATCTTACAAAGGTTTTGGTCAGTATATTGTTATTGGAACAGGGACTCTGTAGGAGGAAGTGGTGTCAGATCCTTATTTTGCAATTTTTTTCATGTTATTCTCTCACTGTGCAAATTTTAATTATTTTTAAATGATTTACTATTCCACTTTTTAAATTATTTTGTAGTATAAAAATTTCACATTTGGTAGCAGTCTTAATTTCTTCTCTTAATTTTTCATTATTTATTCTTAACATTTATACACAGACTAACTGAGATAACAAATTCTCAACTCTATATTCCCTTTACATTTTTTTTCACAGAATCTCAATAGGGCTAATTCACAAGTAAAATTACATTTCAAATTAGTATAGCTTTATCTCAAGTATTCAAAGTTATCTGTCATATATAAGTAATTAATTCTTTCCCACTTTAGATTGTTGCTGTAGAACCAGGATGTCCTCATTCATGGAAGAGATTTCTGTATTCATGTTCCTTAAGATTATATTAAGGAGAACATTACTCTAAATTTCTAGTATGTGATACATTTTGTGCTATGTAACATATTTTCCTCTGGGTGTGTGTGGAAAGTGACCAGGCTTTGATACTATAAAATGTTATTTCTTTTCTCAGAGAAGCTATTTTATTCTAGAGTTCTGAAAGTATGAGAACAAAGTAGGTATTACTAAATCTACATATGTCATATAAATGACCAGTTTAAATAATAATGTTAATATTTTTCAATAGATAAATTTAACCCTTGTTTTAGTTATTTTTCTCTTTGCTGAGACAAAATATTTGACACCCAAAGTTAAAGGAGGAAAAGTTTATTTTATCTCACTGAAACTTCAGTCCATAGTCTGCTGTGTCCAGGGAAGGGCAGCATGGCAGAGGGACGGCGCAGAGGAGAAACAGTCAATGAGGAGGTAGGGAGGAGATAGCAAAGCAGCAAAGCAAAGAAGCAACAAACCTCCCTTTTTCTTTTACACCACTCAAATTACAAGCCTTTTGGTTCCTGCCACCAATACTCAGGGTGGGGCTTCCCATTTTCCACACACAGAACTATGCTAAATGAATGAGTATACTAATTTAGTGATTACACACGCTTAATTCAACTTCACACACCCTAGATCCAGCTACTTCAGAATAGCCTTAAAACCATAACAACACTTCACCCAATCATGTAATGCACTATTAGAAAATATTGTTGAATATGACCCCAGAAAAGTAGACTTACATGGAAGGATGTCCAGAAATCATAGAAAATTGTGAAAATTGCTGAAAAATTTTATCTACATACAGTGATGTGAATTTATATTTATATCGAAGCTATAATAATAGTAACTTTTTAGTGAAATTTAAAAGTAAAAATATTTTAATAAAGAATAAAATTTAAGGAAGACTGAAATATTTTTAAAATACTACATTACTTTAATACTATTATAATCAAAACATTTTAATTTTTCTTCACTTTTTAAAATATTACTATTTGTTGTTTGTTTGTTTGTTTGTTTTGGTACCAGGCATCAAACTCCGGTCCTTGGGCTTGAAGCAGAGGAACCACTGAGCTAAATGCCCGGCCCAAAATATTACTATTTTAATATTATATCTGAAATAAAATTTCTGCTCCAATTTTGTGATTTAATTACTCTTTCTTTAAAAGTATTTTATTTTGAGTTGATAAGACAATTATTTTCAAACAAGATTAATTACCTAATATCAGATAGTCAACTCATGTACAGTGATTATAAAAATGTTTTCTGACAATAATAAATTAAAATATATATAGGCAAGATGAATAATATAGTTTTATTTTGACTATAATTTGAAATTAGTGGGCCTAAAACTCACAATGTTCTCTATAGTTTAATTGAGTAAAATCTCAGAAAAGCTATCTCTTTGTATCTGAGCTCCATATCTGTGGATTCAACCACCCATGGATCAAAATCTCCACAGAAGGAATGTAAACATTATGTACTGTAAACAGGTACAAAAAAAAAATGTCAAGAGGATCAAGATAAGGGTACAGGTAGGAGAGGAAGGGATAGGGGATGAAAAATATAATTAAGATGTGTTCTGTACACGTACAAACTTCCTACAAGGAATATAAATATTATTTACTACACACGTACTAAAAATTAAAATTAATACAACAAATAAATTATGTCTGTACTGAAAATGTGCATATTTTTTCTTATTATTCCCTAAAAATTTGTATAACAACTACTTACCATTTGGATTCCATTAGATATGGTAAGTTATTCAGAGAGGATATAAAATATACAAGAGAATGTGTGTAGGTTATATGTAAATACTACGCCAGTTACATAAGGGAATTGAGCAGCTGCAGATTTTGGTAACTGTAGGAGTTCCTGGAACAAATACCCTGTGAATACTAAAGAATGACTACATACCTAAGTGAATATAATTATATTTACATGGTATTTTAATGCAACATACAGAGTAAATAGTATAGTGAATTGAATGTCATTATTAAGATATTTCAGGGATAGTATGAAGCTAGACAGAATTTTAGGTTGGTAAGTCCCCTTCTGGGAACAGAGAATTTTAAGCATTGAATATAAGCAAAATACTGTGGAAAATCTTACTAACAACAAATAATTGAATTTTAAAATCATGAATATGGCATAAAAAACAGAAGTTTTCTTTTGCCTAGCAATATACTCTTCCTTGTAGAAAAAAATAATCAGACAGTCTATGAGTTCCTCAAATGATTAGAGTGAAAATAAAATTCTAGGTCATCTAAACTAATAATTATCACCACATATCTAAATAAAGTATAGATAAAAGCATTCTAATTAAGAGCTTCACATTTCTCTTGCCTGGGCAATAAAATTTTTGGAATCATATTCCTAAACAAATTCATAGCCAAGAATATTGTAAAATTCATTACATTGTATATTTCATCTCATGCATTGTTTGATTGCTGGATTTTTTAATTTAATAAAAACATTATTTAAATAGTATTCATCCTATTAAATACATTGTAATTTTTAATTTTCAAATCCATTTATATATTAATTTTCAAATTTTTAAGGAATTCCAACAACTAAAGAACAAAATAAAAATAATCTATTTAAAAATGAATGAAAGACATGAATAGATATTCCAAGTGCCAAGGAAGTATATGAAAAATGTTCAGTGTCATTAATCACCAGGACAATGTAAATTAAAACTGTAATAAGAAATTACCTCACATCTATTAGAGTTCTTATCATCAAATGATGAATAATAAAGGTTAGCAGAGGAAGAAAAATATATTGTTATTAATTATAGTCATCATGTTGTGTAATAGTTCTCCTTCACTGTTTTCTGCTATTCAAGTTAAATTTTGTATAAAATAATATTTTAAATGAAAAAAATGTAAAACCAAAATTGTACAAAGACTTTTATATTTTAATTAAACATATATATATATATTTAAAATTACCAAAATAAGCCAAAGTAGAGATCAAGAGAACATGTTAATTCTTAGCCATAAAAGAAATATTTCCCTTTTTTACAAAATTGTAGAATAATTAGAAAAGAAAATGTCTGTTGCTAACATAGTTGTAAAGTAGTTGCCACTTTGAAAATCAGTGCACTTTATGTAAATTATTGAAATTCACGAAATGTTATTATTGAAAACTTGAGCCTTTCCCCCTCCTCTGCTCTCTTTTAATTTCAAGCACTTCTTACACCACCTGAATGATTTGAAATGTCACTGATCACACATTCTTGATTATATTCAGGCTAACATTTTAAGAAAATGTTTCTCAAAAAAAAAAAAGCCCCCCAAAATCTAAATGGATATGTTTTTATGTGGTTTGTGAAGTATAGGATGACAGTTGTTGCATACTAGGTGCTCAATTATTGTTCTTGTAAGTGGATGAAATTAATGTTAATTTTATTCATATGAGAATAATGACACATACCACCAGATATATTAATGTGTATTGCATTATATTCTAAATAAGATGTCCTCCATTTTATTAACCTTCTAATATACATGTTTTCACATTTTAATAATTCTGAAATAATTTTATATCTCATAATTGTTGTGATTTTAATAGATATGTTTTAATTGGAAACTTCTTGATATGATATCAACAGAGTGTACCTAATAATTTATGTTCTTTGTATTTCTGGTAGGTAATTCTTTAAAAACATAGTGAAACCTGTATTCATTTTCAGATTTATAGTGGGAATAATCAACAGGAAGTTGGGTAATTAATGAGGGCAAAATTGCCATATTGGCCTTTCCTGAAGGTCACCTCAAGGACAGAGTGACAGGTGATTGCTAGGAGTACTTTCGATCTTTGAAGTTCCCAGTTGAGATCAAACATGGGATGTTTCATAGAAAATGGAGTAAAGAACTCTGGCTACTGTCTGGGTTTTGGCTTTCTACTATGTAATAAATGAAATTATATTCTTTTTCACATTTGTCTTTAAGTGAGAGTTCTAAGTAGGTAAGGACCTCAATCAGGTCAATAATTAAAGGGTAATACTTAGACTAATGAATGATAATTATCTGTCTATGTAGTGTGCGATTGGAGGAAAGAAGAAGCTTGTAACAATTTCCTATGAAGGAGTCCACTCAATCTAGAAAGGAAAACTTTCCCAATCAGGAATGAAATTGTGAGGAAAGTGTTTGATCATCTTTTACTCTGTTACCCTTGCCCTCATAAATGAGTGGATGGTTCAGATTCTGCAATCATTGGGCCATGACTTCTTAGAGAATAAGAAACTCATTTTTTCAAAGTGAATTATTGCTTAAAGAGGATCACTTTCTTCATCCTATTGCTCTTCTTGCTTTGTGGATTAATTGGAATTAAGATCAAAGCCAAGGTCACATTGCTCTCTGTGCCTTCTTCTCCAACACAGAAACAAGGACAAAGACTGCATCCAAGTCATGAGTTATGTAATCAGGCCAACATAGGAGCTAAAAAGGAGGATGGAACATTCATCTCCTTTTATGCCAAGCTCTGTGTGGGAGAGTTAGTCATACTGCTTCATCCTGCAGCCCTGTGAATAGACTCAAAATTTATTCTGTGGACATAGCTATCCAGCTGTCTTTCTCCATAGGCAGAGCTAAAGGTCCAGAAACTAAAGCTGATATTTTCATGGATTCATGAAAGTACAGGTTAGCATACATTCTAAGTCACAGCCGCTCCTTATCTTTATATTTAAAAGTAGAAGAAAAGAGAAGGGGTAACCAGGTGACCAAATATTAGCATATATTATTACTAATACTATTTATTTCAATACTTCACCATAATAAGTTAGACACATAATCTTATTCAATGTGCTCAACATCTTTATAAATTAGTCTCTGTGTATAACCACATTTTTAGGATAATAAAATGATCCTTTTACAAGTGAAGTCATTGTCTGAAATCTGACAGGTGGTAAATGGTAAAGTCTGACTTCAAACCATGGTCTCCTGATTCTAGAACTTGAATTTGTACACCACATTGTCACAGGCCAGTGATTTTTGGCTTAGTGACTTCAAGAAAGCAGCTGTTAAGTGACGATCATAGAAGTTTCTTACTGTGATTCAAAAAAGACAACTGTTGCTCCTAATGTTCCTGCCTTGCTTGCATGTGGGCCACAGACACCAGCACAGTTCTGAAAAAGTTTATTTTTGATTGTAACTATCATCTCCGTGGGTGTATTGAAGGGACGGATGGTGCGCCAGTGGATAAAATAGACAAGCCAAGGGCACAGGTGTGTTTCCAGATGAGTCAGGAGGCATCATAAGCACAAAGAAACCCTCACTAAAAGAGAAGGAGAGCAGATTGCTTCCTTGCAGCCCAGACAGTGGGGGTCCTCTTGTCTTACCTTCAGGTCCTGGCAACCTAGACTGGTTTCCCTGGATACAAGAGCTTCCCTGCTTAGAGGGACTGAATCATTCACAGTGTTCAAATTTGTTAAGACAATCTCGGAAAGGACAAATGCTCCCTGAACAACATGAGACATTACATTTTTAGGAAAGTGAGCACAAATAATTTGTTTTATACAATATTTTATATGGCTATATTATTAAAATTAATTTAACAGTGATCTTATGTTCAATCACAAGGAAGTTACAATAAAACCACTTTTTTGCTATATAAAGGATAGTTGAAGCAGATCTTGTTGTATAAATTATTTTACATATTACTTTCTGTGTGTCAGAAGTTACGTCCGGAACACTACATCCTTTCTATTTATCTAATGAATCAATGCAACTTTAGACCTCAAGTATTGTTAATATTTTTTTCAAAAGGGGAATTATGTCTTTTGTTTTGTTTTATTTTCATTACTGATAGAACCTAGAACATGGTCTTGCATTTTTTCCAGTGTTTTTCAAGGTAAAGTTTTTTCTTCAACCCTTGAATAAACTAAGCAATATTAATAGTGAACTGGATATAATCTTTACCATTTTAATTCTGGTATCTATTTAATTCTGGTATCTATTCTGTATATATTCTACAGGCTTAGTTTGGTTTATTGATTGTTATTTAGAGCAAAAGTATTTTCAATTTTGGAAATATAAAAATACTGTTTGATAGAGTTCACTAAGAACATTAATCTGGTAACTTCTATTTTAGAAAGGGTAAAAGTGAGAAAAAGTAGAGAAAAATATTGGGGCCAGAAATCTCCATGTAATCATAAATCTGGCCCTTAAGGGAAGTTGTCAACATCCCAAGATAGTGTGCAAAATGATGTGGGAAATATAAGCTAAATCTGCATAACTCTAATGATTCCCTAAGGAATTGAGGGTTGGAGGGGGTGATCTGTACTTCTTAGATGGTTGACAATGCTATGTTTCTTAGTATTCCTTTCTTGGAAAGGGTGCCTCTGACCACAGCTTGCTAGCAAGGCTACCCCAGGATATAAAAATTATTCTTTAATGACCCAAAATACATAGATTTTTGATAAAATAGATCATATAGGGGAGTTCATAGTTCATGTTATAATTCCAACCACAGGTTTTATTTCAAAGGATTTGAATCTCAGTAAAGGAAATGGAAGATAATTTTAAATTTGTAAAGATTAAGGTTAGGATAGTACAGATGGGTGGATTCCAAAATCAGTCACACTAAATACAGGGTGTTTCATCCTTCTGCTGTGGATGAACCTGGAAAATGTCACATAAGCTGGGTGCTAACCTCCATTTGTGATACAGCATGAAAGATGATTCAAAGCCTAAATGATCACTTACAGATGAATGAAGTGACACATCAAAGTCAAAAAGATACTGCATCTTTTATTCTGGGGTAGAAAGCATGTAAATAAGGTTAAAAAAAATGAAACTGGAACGTCACATTACACATCTCAACATCTCCCCTTTGCCTATGACCTTTTATTGTGTGTATACTCTGACTAAGCCTAGTTGAATATTCTGGTAAGATGCCTGAGTTTTGAGACTTGACAATTTTATGCTCTATGCTAGTTCAAAAGTATGTCATAGGCCTATTTGAATACGCTAAAATCAAACTCACTATTCCGTTAATATAACAAAACTAATAACAAATATTACCAGCAGATAGAGTAAAAGTTTTAAAGTCATTCTACAATGAAGCAGGCATAACTTTCTTGTAATCATTTCATGGCTTCTTTTAAACTTTATCTCCAATTTTATTACTGGGGCAGATACATTCTTCTTTCTTGACAAGGAATTAATATTATATCGGATTTTATGTATTATATAGCAAGTAATTGGGTTTATTTATTTGTTGTATATTATGAAAATTTAAGTCATTTGGCATTGTACATTGAAAAGAATCACTATAGATTTCTAGGTTACAGATTAAAAATCAACTTTTATTTAAAAAAACAAAAATAGGGGCAGGAGATTTAGTTCAGTGGTTCCACCACCTGCCTCGCGAGAGCAAGGTCCCGAGTTCGATTGCCGGTACCAAAAATAAACAAATAAACCTATTTCTTGTATATTTCTATAATTTTTGTACTCATTCCCTGATCTTTGTTTTCAAGGTGCATTGTTATTGTTGGAGATCTTCTCATTGTCATCTTCTTTTTATCCACGAAGAATCTTCTATCTGGAATGCCTCCTGCTCTGGTCTTATTTATTCCCTAAACTTTAGTTCTAGCATCATTTCATATGGAAAACGTCCTTGGATGTTCCAAAGGAATATGGAACATATTATTTCTATTGTATAATCTCACAGAAAAAACTGTGTTACTGGATTTCATGACCTGCATGGGAGTATTTTGCCACACAAATTGTTGCTAACTTTCTACATCCCAGACACTGTTACAGACTTTGAGGATAAGCCAGTGAATGAACAAATACTTGTAGGTATATTTTTGTGAATATATGACTAAGGATTTTTTAGCAGATTATTTCTCAAGAGAAAATGGGTCTATATTTCAAAAGCAAAACTTGGCTCAGTTTTACATAATGCTTGTTCTCTAAGGTTAAATTAATGTGTTTAATGAATTATTATATTAATTCCATTAAATCTGTATTTTGGAAATAGTCTCATAACCATTATTGTCAATCTTTTGTTTAGCTTTACTTAACTCTGCTAGTCTTTGAAATCTTTTTCTAGACAGTTTGAATGTGTACCTTAAAGTTTCTCAACTTCGTTTGAATAAAACATTTACACAAAAGATAACAAAATACTATACTCTTCCCTTCACATGTAGTGATAACTATAGGTTAAAAGAGGATCAAATAAATTTCAAAGTAAGTAATAGAAAGTAAATAATAAAAATAATATAGAATCAATTAAATTAAAAAGTGGAAATTGATGGAGAAAATTAACAGAAATGAAGATGGATTTCTATAAAAGTAAATAAAATGGATAAGTCTCTCACATACCTAACTACAAGAAATGAAAGAAAACTCAAATTTCTAACATGATGGATGAGAGGCCATTATTATAGGTTCCAAGGACAATCAAAAGGTAATGAAATATTGTATATATTTCTATGTTTTGAAATTTGATGTCAATTAAATCTACCAGTTTTTTGAAAGACATAATTCACTAAAAATTCAAGAAGATATATATCATCTCATTAGATCCAGCTAAATTTACTGATAAATTCCACATGCATAAGAAGTTATACCAATACTCAACAAAGTAGTCCAAAGGATATAAGTATAGAGAACACTTTATAAATAATTCAGTGAGGTCAATATTGTCCTAATATGAAAACCAAGTCATTATAAAAATGTTATAGACCAATGTCTTTCATAACATATTTAAAAATACTCAAGAAAATACTAGCAAACTAAATTAAAGGATACAGAGAAAGGGTTGTATACCATAACTAATTGAAATTTATTTTAAGTATTCAAATCCATTTTTATTTTCAAAATTCAATCAATTTCATGCCTCATATCAACAAGATAAAGAAGAAAAATTACATTATATCTTTAGATACTGAACAGAAATTTATCATCCTTTCATGATGAAAATCCTCAGCATAGTAGAAATAGAAGGAAACACTTTCAACGTGATAAAAAGCATATCCAAAAACTCTACAGCCAGCATCATATTTTGTAAGAAACTAGAAACCTTTCTACTAAAATATCATAGAAGACAAAAATATCCCCCTCTACCACTCTTCTTCAAGGTCTTTTTGGAATTCTTCACTAATATAGTGATATAAGGAAAGGAAATAGAAAGCCCAGTAGTAGGAAAGACTAAAAACTGTTTTTGGTTGCACATGGTGGTTTATCTATCCATAAAATCTCTATAGTTGGTGAAAAAAAATTCCCAGGAATTATAAGTTATTGCAGAAAGTTTGAAGGATACAAAGTTAATATATAAAATCAGTAGCTTTGATATGTACTAACAATGAACAATATAAATTAAAATTAGATAATCAAAACATTTTTAAATGTACCAAAATTTTAAATAAATTTTATGCATACATATTAAAATAAATGTAAGCAGACTGTAATTACTTGGGTAAGTTACATGACTTTTCTAAGTCTCAATTTCAATGGTTACAGAGTTCCCAAAATATATTCAAATTCCCAGTCCCAGTGTTTTGAATCTATTTTTCACTTAGTCATCGGTGAGTGTTTATCTACTAGTTATTTTCCTCAAGCAGGATTTCTTCTTGATGCAGGTATATCTTGTAACTGTTATCTTTTTCCCCATTGCTCTTCCCTCCCTTCAGCCCTTCCACCCCTCCTTATTTACAAGAGCTTTGTTTCCATTTTTCTTTCTTTTCTCAGTTTTTCTTTCCCTTCCTTCCTTTCCCCCAATCCTCTCCCTAGATCCCCTTCCCCTTTGAACATTTTCTTCCTATTTCACAGTATCTATTATACATTTTGGTCCTCATTTACACTTTCAGTTTCTCATATGAGAGAAACAATGCAGTATTTACACATGTGGGTCCAATTTATTTCACTCAAGCATATGGTTTCAAGGTGCATCCATTTAGCTATAAATGTCTCATTTATCTTTCTTTATGGCTGAGTAGTACTCTGTCAGTACTCTTGACATTATCTCCCCCCAAAAGAAATACTTAGGTATGAGTTAACAAAATAAGTACTAGATACATATGAACAATTTCACAACATTTTGGTAGAAGAAATGAAACAAGGAATAACTAAATAAAGAGCTATTCCATATTCATGGATGAGACTAAATATTGTTAATATTTTAATTCTTCACAGCTTGATCAATTAAATGCAATTCCACGACACAGTATTTTGTACAACTTTCCAAACTGATTAGAGAGTTTAGACAAAAAGATCCAGAATAGTCAACAAACTAATGAATATTAAAGAAGAACAATGTCTAAGAACTGACACCAGAAGACTTCAAAATTTACTATAAAGATATGGTAATCAAGGCAATAGAATTGGTGAAAGAATAGAGAAATAAATCAGTGGAATGAAACAGTAAGACCCCAATAGATCTAAACAAATACAATCAACTAAATATTAATGAAAGAGTAATAACAGTCTGTTAAAGGAATGATAGTCATTTTCACAAATAGTACTGGGCATCTATAGGCAAGAAAAAGAAAGAAAGAAGAAAGAAAGAAAGAAAGAAAGAAAGAAGGGAGGGAGGGAGGGAGGGAAGGAAGGAAGGAAGGGAGAGAGAAAAAAAGAAAAGGGGAAGGAGAAAGGGAAGGAGAAGGAAAGGAAAGGATACAAACATAAAATTTTATCCTTCACAAATATTACCATCAAATGGTAGCCAGGGGTGGTTACATACACCTGAAATCCCAGTATGCAAGCTGCTGAGACAGGAGGATTATGGCAAGTTCAAGGACAGCCTGGGGTGCACAGTGAGTTGCAGGCCAGCCTGAAATACATAGCAAGGCCCTATCTCAAAAAACAAAAACAAACAAACAGAAAAGAATTACACAAGTGGATCGAAACACATACTTGGTAAAGGACTGTTCTTCAAGATATATAGAAGAATTGGGCCAGGGATTTAGCTCAGTGGTGCCGCTGCCTGCCTCACAAGTTGCAATTTGCGGTCCTGAGTTCTATCCCTGGTACCCCTCCAAAAAAAGATATATAGAAATATTAAAGCTAAAAAATGGAGCAAACAAATCAAAGAAAAATTGAGTGAAAGACTTTAACTGATATACAACAAAGGGATAAAATGGCAAATGAAAATATGAAAAAGTAAAGGATAGAAAATCTAACAAAGAAGGAATACATTAAAGAGATCTATTGCACAACATGGTGACAATAGTTAAGACAATGTATTATATGCTTTAAAACTTTTGAGAGTATATTTTGAATTTTATTTCCACAAATAAATAGTACATCAGATAATGTTTATCAAATAGCTTAACATAGCCTGTAAAAAATCCACTTACATTTAAAAACATTGTGTTGTACACAATAAGTAATATAATTTTATTAGGCAATTACAAACAAAATAAGAAAAGATTTTCTACATCATGAGTTATTAGGAAAATACAAATAAAAACAACAATAAAACATAACTACACACTTATTAACGTGGCAAAAATGCAGAATACTGATTCAAACCACATGCTGGCCAGGATGTGGAGCAAAAGTAATACTTTTGGGAGAAGAAAGGGATGAATATGTAGAACATTCAGGAAGTTTAATACAGCATAACCATTCTGTATACTATCATGGATACATGGCATGGTTCATCCGTGAAAACTTGCAAAATGTACAACAGCTAGAGAATATCGTTATATATATATTATGAACTTTGGTGATAACAATGTCATGTGATACAACTATAATGGGTGCATGTTTAGAAATGAGGATTGTAGACTACTCATGTTTAAGGAACCATACACATGCCTTAATTTTCACATATTGGGTAATTTTAAAGAGCAACCATCACTGATAAAATCATGAAAGGCAAGGAAACAAAAAAATCAGTATTGTAAAGTACTGAATAGTCCTCTCACTTCTTAGTGATGTATCAAATGATGGTCTTTGTGGTGGACTAATGGTCAACTTGAGAGGGAATGCCTAGGTGAACTTGGTCGGTGTTGTTTTTTCGGATGTGAAAAATCCACCTGAGGATTGTTGCCAGAGCGTCACAAAGGGAGGAGAGGGGAAGAGGGCATGCTCCTGATTTTCCTTGGAAGGGCCTTGCTCCAGAACCCTGGAGGCCTCTGCTGCTGTTCACCTGTGAGGGTATGACAGAGACTCCAAAAAGCATCTCACCGCCTGCCTGCCTCCTACCCTCCTTAGAGCAAGGCTGCTGTTCTCTTCCCAGGACCTCCAGCCTTCACCTTCACCTGGAGTGAACCTCTAGCTCTCCACACAGATTCTCTAACCCTCAGCAGCAGCCCCTAGGCTTTCTAGCACAGCCCTTCAGTCTTCCATTTCAGACTTCTGACATTGCCATCCAGACATTGCCGCTGGTCCAGGCCTTCACCTGGATTCTTCTGGTCTCTAGCACATGGATAGATCTCTTGCATTCTTCTGCATTTGCTTTTGGGGTGAATGTCATCGGATATTCTTATAAATTTATGTGCCCTGTATCAAATCTATTCCCTTGCAAACCACCAACTACAACAGTCTTAAATGAACATTAATAATATGCTCAACTTAGTTTATGAATCTTAACATTTCAGTGAGGCTTTAATACATACTTATCAAATTACTAATGAGTAGCAATATTTTGTATTTATGGACAGCATGGTAACATGTGTTATTCCCTTAAAATGAAAGGAAAAACCATACTTTAAAAAATATGAATCACTAGAGTGTAGAAAAAAAGGTAAATGAACTTTTCTGACTTACTCATTCAACCTAATCAAGATTATTTCCTAAGAATGAGATATCATTTTTTTTCTTGGAAATTACATTACTCTACATTTCAGTCTCTTAAATACATAAATACAAGAAATTGCATTGTGGTATTTCTAACATATATGGTATCCTGTCTGCCTCTCTCTCTCTCCCTCCCTCCCTCCCTCCCTCCCTCTAAATTCCAAAGTTTAGTTCTTGTCTCTTCCATATAGTGGTGATGCCTCACAGATTTCTGGAAATGTAAACAGGCACATCAGGAGGAAATTTATGCCAACCTCTTCACTTCATCCTGCTCAGCAGCACTGCATGAAACCTTCTCCTGGTGTGCTTGCACAAGGAAATCTCATCAGTTTCAAAATCCTGTTCCTCATCACAGAGTTATATGGGATTAACTCCACCTGTCTTACCCAAGTCTCAGTTTTTAATTTCCAAACTATTTTAAATTTTAACTTTTATTTATTTAACATCATTCAGTGGATGTATTAATATTCAAACTTTTGAAGCTTTAGTTTTATCTTATATAAAATGAGTCTAACAAGAAGTATGACATGGGTAATTGAGGTTTTATATGAAACATATCTATCTCTCTCTGGGAAATTCAAGTATTGTGTTAGGGTTTGCTAGTTCTGGGCATGTCCACATTTTTCATTAATTGAATACTACAGGACACCTGTAATTGACAGAAAGTGTGCAACTCAAAATAACACATTAGACATTTAAAATAAATTGTATATTCATTATCTTTTCACAAGAAAAATGTATAGAATATTAGTTCATGGAACAAATGTAAAAATTTTGGAAACAAAATCTGTGATTAATTTTTGTTTCATTTTTAATTGATAAAAATTATACACATTTATAGGTTATATATGATTTTTTATAATGTATACTTTTGAAATGATCAAATCAGGCTAATTAGAATAATCATATATTTATCGTTTGTTTTGGTTGAGATTCATTAAAAGTCATTCTTTTGATATTTTAAAATATACATCTCCATCCATCCTTCCCTTTAACTTCTAGTAACCATCAGGCTACACATTAATTTTTTATGAGGTCAATTTTTTTAAATTTCATGCCTTAGTGAGGTCATACAATATCTGTCTTTCTGTACCTGGCTTTTTTTTTCGTTCATCATAAAGTCCTCCAAGTTCATCCATACTGTTACAAATGACAGAATTTCCCACTACTTAAAACTGGATAAAAATATTTTACTTTTATACATACCACATTTTAAAACTCATTACTCCAAAAATGTTGTTTCTATATTTTGACTATCACAGATAATATTTTGAACATGGATTTACAGCAATGTCCTGGACTTGCTGATTTCAAATTTTTTGAACATATATCCAGAATAGAATAATTGAATCATATTGTAATTCTGTTTTTAGTAACCTCCATATGGTTTTCTATAATGGCTGTTCTAATGTACAACAGCACCAACCTTGTACATGTATTCTCTTTTCTTCATATCCTCACCATCATATGTGGTTTTAATTTGCATTTCTCTGGTTATTAGAGATTCTGATAATTTTTTCATATACCTGTTAGGCATTTGTATGCTTTCCTTTGACAAATGTCTATTCTGGTCCATTGTCCATTTCCTAATAGTGTTGTTCACTTTCTTGTTATTTAGTAGTTTAAGTTATATGTGTATTTTGGATATTATTTCCTTAACCAAGTATGAGTTTCAGATATTTTCTCCCATTCTATAGGTTTTTCCTTCACCTTTCCTTTTCCATGCAGAAGCTTCTCAGTTTGATGTAATCCCGTTTTTTAATTTTTATTTTCAGTATTGACAACAAGACCTTTCAATACTCATGACATAAAAATAGCAACTATAAACAATAACATAAATGAAATCTTTGGCTTTGTATAAATAGCAAAATGCTATTATAATAATACTTGATGTTTTCTTTTATTCACAGAAAAATAGTTATTAAAACTCAATAGAAAATATGCAACATTTTAAAATCATAAGTAGTGACCCTTTTGGTGCTTAACATTAAACAATGTGACTATATATTACCTTGTATTAAAGAAATTTCTGAACAACTCTTCTCTGCATTATGTCTGCTTGACTGATGGTAAATCTGAGGTTGCAGAGTCTATTGCTTGTCTATGTGGAAGTGGCTGAGATGGAACCTATCACCAACACTTAGGATTTTATTTCTCAAGATTCTTCAGAGAGCAAATATAAAAAGGCAACTATGTTCTTTAACTTATTTACTCCACCCTACTTAAATTAAAAGCATTTAACTTAACATTAAATGAAAATGTTAGAGCATTTTATTATAGATATCCCAGGTGCAAAAATAAATAATATATAAATAAATGTATATT
Organism: Heterocephalus glaber; assembly: GCF_053883595.1. Lineage (NCBI taxonomy): Eukaryota > Metazoa > Chordata > Mammalia > Rodentia > Bathyergidae > Heterocephalus > Heterocephalus glaber. The sequence continues at coordinate 1,193,300 of NW_028258358.1, forward strand.
AATATAAATAAAATATCAATATAAAATATAAATATATAAGTATATAAATATATAAATAGATAAATAATTATTTTAAGTATTAGCACTAAATAGCAGAGATATTTTCTAAATAAATTGTATCTGTTTAGCTCTCTTCACCAATTTCTTCACATGTAGTGCTCAAGTGAATCATCTATATTTTCATAATATTTTAACAACCTTGCACATATTATGGTCTTGTAATTCTATACAATATAGAATAAAATCTACAATCATGGCTTTTAATGATTTATTTCTTTTTTTTAAAGGAAGAGGTTTGTTTAGCTTACAGTTTGTACAGCTTTCAGTCCATTACCAGATGGCTCCAAGGCAAGGATGACAAACAGGCATTGCAGAGGAGAAACAACATGGAGCACAGGAGGCAGCAAAGACAACAAGGGAGCATTACCAGTGTATCTCTGCCCCTTTTATCTTATTCAGACCACTTAGGGTTAGAAGCACTCACATTCTTAATCCTAGTGGCCTTGAGCCTAGCATTGCATCATGAATCAATTCCAGTTTCACACTCTAGACCAAGTCTATGACCACAAGAGACTTTGAGGGACATCCAGACCCAAACCATAACATTCCACCCCTGGTACCCCAAACTCATGTACGTTCCTTTATATAAAAGGCATTTTGTCCATCTCTAAGAGCTGCCAAAGTCCTAACAGTTTCAGCATTGCTGAAAAGTCCAAGTCCAATGTCTCCTCTGAGATTTAAGGCAAACTCTTAGCTGCGAGCCCTTGTGCAACCACTTCTGACATTCAATGGCACAAGATAGACATTACCATTCCAAAAAGGTACAAACATGAGGATACAAAGGGATGGGACCAAAGTAACTACAAAATCCAACAGGTCAAACATTACAGTTCCACTTCCAGCATCTGATGAAATCTGTTGCAAGTTGTGAACTCCAAAGGGCTTGGGTTGCTCTGCCCCTGTGGCACTTCTGGTGGTTGAAGCTCCCATGGCTTCCTTCTTGGCCCAGCTCGGCTCTCACCTTGCAGTTTTCCTCAGACTATCCACGCTCCCGGCTTCTCCAAACTTCTGGGGTCTCCATTGCACCTTTGGCTTCACACTCACAGCTTCACACGCTGCCCTCTCAGGGGCACATTGCCTGGCCTCCCAGGCCTTCTTCTGAGACCTAGATGGAAGCCTTCTTGACCCCACAACTCTTCCATTCTGCATGCACCTAAAACCAGCACCACACAGATGATGTCAAGGTCTGCTGCCAGCTGGAGCAGTAGCCAGGCTTCCTTCTCTCTTGGCTGCAGGGGGCGAGTGCCAGGATCTCTGAGCACTCTGAACCCAATCCCAAGGAACAAATTCTCTAGGTTGAGGCCATTTTGGAACAATTTCCCTAGGTTACCACCATTCTGAAACATGGTGCTCTGGGGCTCTCTTCTCAAACCAAAATCTTTCACCTTTACCACTCTGAGGCTGCAAACATTGGAGTCCTGCTGCTTCTTCTGATGCCTTCAGGCCATCTTTTCTATTCTCCTCTTCCTTCTCAGCAATCAAGATCTCCTCTGCTCTATCTTTGCAGTTCACAGCTTTACTGGAGCTTCCTTTCTGCCCAAACTCAAAATATTTTAAAACATTCTGCTGAATTTTTGGTCTTAATTCTCAACATAGATTTGGCTAAAAGCTCCCAACACTAACCATACAACCCCCTCAATATTTGACTGCCTTGAAATCTCTTCTGCAAGATTAATTAGTCCACTGCTCTTAATCTCAGTCTCAGGCAAAGTCTCTGGACATGAGCAAAATGCAGACAAACTTTCTGCCAAGCCATAAAGCACATCATCTAGAGTCCAACAGCCAATGAAGTCTTTCTTCCTGGCAGAAACCTTCTCAGCTTGCTCTTTATAAGTTTTCTGGCCTTCTGATCTCTGACCAGAATCTCCCATACAGAATAGCCTCTGAATCTTCCAGCAAAATCTGTGAACAGGAGCAAAATTCAGACAAACTTTCTGTCAAGTCATAACACACATCTTCTGGAGACCAGAAGCCAATGCAGGCCTTCTTCCCAGTAGAAACTTCCTGAGCCTGGTCTTTATCAGCCTTCTCATCTTCTGACCTCAGACCAGAATCTCCCACACAAACAGCCTAAGGTGTTCCAGCTCTGCTTCTGTAGCCCATGGCTCCAGATCTTTCCTAACTCTTCCCCTTCCCACAAGTCAGTTCCAAAGGCTTTTGAGCTACATGACCAGGTAGTATCACAGCAACATTCCCACTTCTCTGGTACCAAATTTCTGTTTTAGTTACTTTTCTCTCATTGCTGAATCAAAATACCTGACACCAAAAGTTGGAAGGGAAGGGGTTTATTTAGCTTACAGTTTGTAGAGGTTTCCTTCCATAACCAGCTGGCTCTAAGGCAGGGATGGCAAACAGGCATTGCAGAGCAGAAACAACATGGAGCACACAAGGCAGCAAAGGCAACAAGGGAGTTAATGACTTATTTCAATATTATTCAATCTTCAGCACAATTTGGGAAATCATTTAATAAGATAGTTATATTATTCTCCTTTTAGTCACTAGGAAAAATACTTGACGTACACAACTTAAAGTGGAAGGGTGTATTTTTGCTCATCTGCTGACATCATGACAGAAACATCATGTTGGAAGGAGTCAGTGGAGAAAAACTGCTCACTTCATGGTGGGAGGGAAGCAGAGGAGGAGAAGAGTGCCTTAGAGGAAGGGTCGAGAGACCAGTTAGTATTCAAGGCCAAACCTCTGTTAACTGTCCGGACACACTCAGAAATGAGATTTACTAATATCCTAGGTGGCTCACAAACTAATGAAGTGGATAATAAAATTTATTGGTACTGTCCCATTGGTAGTTTCTCTAAAATTATGCTGAAAGAGAGCTGGGGATGTAGCTCAGTGGCACAGCACTTGCCTAGGAAGTTCGAGGTCCTGCATTTAATCCCCAGTACAAATAAATAAATAAATAAATAAAATTATGCTGAAAGAAACACATTATATATGTATGATCATTATTATTTTGACCTATAGAAATGAAATTTATATGTGTGTGCATCTCAATGCACAACTTTTTCAATGGAAATAACTTTTCAAAATTGGAAATAGAAATTACACTTGCTAGTGTCTGTTAGTGTCTGTTACCAAATGTAGTATACAGGATAGTTATTGCATATTTATATAAATTGAAAATTATAGGTAATTTTAAAGATTATTACACAACATGAATATCAAACTGTGTGAATATCAACATGAATATCCTACTGTAAATTTTAGCCATATTTGTAAAATGGTGGTCCAAATGTGATCACTTCATAGTTTATATTTCTCAGAAGTCAGCTTCTACTTGAATTTTGTAAGGTCTAAGAAATATACAAATAAATATTCACATAAACAAAAATCACGTACTTACAAATTTTCTTCCAAATGACAAATGCTAATTTTAGAATATATTCTTGTTAAAAACAAACCCAGTCTCTTCTGGAGCATTTAATTACAAATTAGCACTATATTGAAACAAAAATCATTTATGAGTATACATTCAGAGATAAATTTTCTTTCTTTCTATTTTTCTGGTACTGGGGACTGAACTCAGGACCTTCTGCTTGTCAGGCAGGCACGGCACCACTAAGCTAAATCCCTGGCTCATTGATAAATTTGATCAAAACATCATGCTCTGAAAATATTCAGAGTAATTCCTTTAAATTTTCATGCAAGGCTATTGGCAGATGTTCTATGAAACTCATTTCTCTATTGTGAATTTTATTTTCTTCATTGTGTGACATACATATACAGCCTTCTTATAAAACAAAAAAATTAGAAATTGAAATTGTTCACTTATAAGCAACATATCTTGTCATCTTTATTTGCCTTACTCCTAAAATTTGTAACAACTACATACATAATTAGTAGGCTGCAACAATATATGGTGAATTTTTTATGAAACACACTCTAAAAAAAGAAATCATAACCATAGTGTCACTGCAGGAAAAATTATAAGCAGAAATTTTTGCAACCCATGCTAAAAATTATTCCATCACATCATCTTCTATCACTATGAATAACTTATGTAATTTTTAATTTAATTTGTGGATTTATGAAAACTTTCTGTTGATTTTGAAGAGAATGGAGAATATGTTGAAGATTATGATTTTTATGACAATTAAGTTAAAAATAAATTATTTGCAAAATGCTTCATGTTAAAAAATAGGCTGTGAGGGCCAGGGATTTAGCTCGTTGGCACTGTGCATGCCTCAAAAGCAAAAGGTCCTAAGTTCTTTCCCTGGTACCCAAAAAAAAAAAAAAATAGACTGTGAAAGAACAATATAAATCCATTGCTTGCCATTTGTGGTCAAAATATTTTTAAATTTAAAATTTAAAATTTTAAATTTGTCTACTTCAAATTTGTCAGCTTTTGATGAAATAGGAAATACAATTTATATTAAGTGACATATTTATTTTGGTAAAGATATTTTTATTGTTTACAAATCCCTTAGGTGAGCATTCAGGTTAGCCATGAATTTAATGGACTCATAACCATAAGATAAGAACTCCGTATTTCTCAAAGACATTAAGAACATTAAATACTTTTATAATATTCACCTATTTCTATTGCCTTGTTGACCACTTAGTAGAACTGAAAAAGAACACGCACTGTTCACCAATGGGTTCTGATTTATTGCTAATAGTCAAGCAGTGAATTAAATATATTTGGTCATTAAAAATCTGGGCTCTTGAATCAGAATGCTTGTCTTCAAATCTCAGCTCTGCTGCCTACTAGCCTGAGATAGTACACATGTGGTTAACAGCTTGTATGCCAAAATCCAATGTCTTGGATGTGAATGCCAGTCTTACAATTTATTAGCGGTCTAGCCCTGAGAAAGTTTTAAAATTTTCTGTACTTTAGTTTCCTCATCTGACAAAATGGGAAATATAGTAATGTGCATGTTATATGGGTTGTTTTCAGAGAAAGAGAGTAACATACTAAAGCCTTGTAAACAATCTGTGATTCTCTCACAATATCTGTTATCTGTAAGGTATTTGGTATAGTGCCTGACAAACATGAAGTGCAAAATATACATTCCCTTTTATTATTCCCTCTAGTTAAAAAATAAGTGTTTAATATGTGTCAGAAAATCTTGTGTGTACTTGACGTATGTTAGTAAACCAAATGAGCTTGTTTAATAACATATATTAAGGAACATAGAAATTACACATTTGGTGTAATTATAGATAATAATATAACAACAGATAAAAATGTTACAAAATGAAATGAATTATAGGGAAATATGTAGAATTGTAGAGGACTGACAGGGTCAGGGATGATACCTGTTATAATTTTAAATACACTAGTTCAAGAAAGGCTTAGTGACATGGTAATGTTTGTATAATGGACAAATGAAATTCACACAGACATTTTGAAGGAAAGCATTTGAGACTCAGACAATGATCAGCATAAAGGCTTTATTACAGAATGTGCCTGTTACATTCAGGGATTAGAAAGAAGATCAGAATGTTTGAAATAGAGGTTAGGAAAGACATTATTAGGAAATCTATTAAAAATTATAATTTGGGGAAATCAAGTAGGGTTTAAAAAGGCAATGTAGGAGCTCAATTTTGTGCAATGAAATTGCTTCACAGTTTTGAGCAATGTAATATAAGATCTGAATTACATTTTAAATCAACTTCCTGCCTGCTATATAAAGAATGCATTCAATGGATGATAGATGTTGGGAAGTAGGAAGAAAACCTTCAAGTAGAAAGGGGAACAAGTGGGGGGGAGGAAAAAAGAATTAAGATGCATTTCGTAGATGTACAAACTCTCTATGATGAATCTAATCATTTTGTGCTGCATATATATATATATATACTAATAAAATTTATCTTTAGAAAAGAATAGATTCAAGGGAATCTACATTAAAAGAGATCTAGTAGGAAGCTATTGCAAAAATTTATGCCTGAGAATATATTAGTGTAGTTATAGTGGTAGTGGAAGTGTTGATCAAATTCTGGATTAATTTTGAAGGTTAAAAACTAGCGTTTTCTACTAGATTAGGTATAGGACAAGGGAGTTGTAAGAATGACTCAGTGAATTTTGGTGTCATAGCTTTATTGGTAGAGTTGTCATTGAGAAAGGAAAGGTTCTAAGAAGAGTAGATTTTATGTGGGTAACTAAAATTCAATTATAGACTCACAGTATTTGAAATACCTACCAAACATCCAAGTGGAGAAGTCACTTTTGTTACTCTCCCATTGTGAGATATACAACAAGAGAGTAACAAAAGTGATAATAGTGCAAATAGGAAAGAAAAATGGGAAAATTCCTGAGTAGATTGGAAGAGATGGGATCTTGCACATAAATGAAAAAAAAATAGATCAAGAGGGAGGATATAGCTTATGGATGAAGAAATTAGCAAGTGGGGTGAATCTACATTTTATTGGTAAGTTCTAGATTTCCTTAAAATATTTTAATTTTCCTAGTCAATCAGATCATAAGGTTAATACCCAAAAATGCAGATCAAGTAAGGAGATATTGAGGATTCAGAGTGGAAGAAAACATGTAAAATAGTAATCTAAGGGAATGGAAAATGAGTGGTATTGAGTGTGATTAACTATCAGCAGTAGAGCCATATTTCTTCTCAATCATATTCTGCTGAATGAGAGCAATGCAAAGGACATCGACCATATCTATGATTTTCACAAAGCAAACATAACAAAGAAAAATAAAGACAAGGAAAGTCAAGTGTTCTGGGTTGCAGTGGTCATGGTCACTGACAAGGAAATGCAACATGGACAAGAACAGAACCTAGACGTGAAGATATTTAAAGTTGATATCATAAGTGTCTCAGTGCAGGCAGAATGAAAGAATATTATAATTGTGTGTGTGTGTGTGTGTGTGTATAAAATTATTGACAATATCAAGAAATTAGTAGGGCCAGGATTTAGCTCAGTGGTGCCACTGCCTGCCTCCCAAGCCGAGTTCGATCCCTGGTACACCCCCCAAAAAAAGAAATTAGTAACGATAATGGGTCTTATAGGCTGATGTATGGTGAAAAACAAAAGATAAGAAGGGAAGGTTAAGAAACTGTCACAGGGGAGAGTCCAAACTTTTATCTCTATATACATTGAATTATCCAGATTTAAAAACAGTTCCATAAAAAGTAAAAAATTAAACATTTTTCAGTATTATTGATACCTATTCCAACATTTTTCTTGAAATTAAAATCTGAAAGAAAGAACAAATTTGTTACCCATTGTAATGTTCTCAAACTATTCAATTCTAGATAAGTAAAAGTAGTAAGACTAGGCCAACTAAACACACACTATCAATATTCTGTTAATTGATCAAAATATACATTGATGAAATTCTAACTGCAAAGGAAAGTCTACTAAAATATAGATATAGATTAACATTCATGTAGGATGTAAAAGATTTTCATTTGAATTAGAATTTATGAGCATTGATAATATCTTTGAAGTAATAAAATTTCCTGTAAGAATATTTAAATGGACAATTAATAAAATAACTCAGGTAAAGCTTGATAACTTTAAAACTGCATTGCAAACTATGCCAAAGAATTGTATTGAGCAGAAAAGCTGCATATGAATTTAGTGTAGCATAAATGGCTTCATTTTGTGCAGGATTTGTTAAAAGATTTATGCTGACATGAGTGCAGAACTGATGGAATTCTCCTTGGATATTTCCACATCACATAATCATGATACTCTGAAGCATAAATTTTGAAAAACCAGCTCACTTGGCACTTGTGTATTCATTTTAGAGATGAAACCATTTGTGATATGCCAAGTGAAGCCAGAGTCATGACAGAAATGTGTGGAATATGCATTTTCCATTTGGTAAATCTTTTAAATTCAGTAATGTGATTACAGTCTTTTGGCCAAATGCAGCTTAAAAGGCAGTGTCTTTAATTGAGTGTTTATAAAATATTTCATATAAATTTTATTTCATTGTTTTATTAGCATTATAAAAAACTAGGAAATTTCAATAGTACACTTAGTTGATGACCCATATGGGTTTTAACAAATGTCACCATTTATTGTCCAATCACTGGTTTCCCAAGACCCAACCTAGGATACAGTTGTATTTGTTGAACATTGAAGGAATAAGTCCTCAGTAATTCTTTTTTTCCCATAGACTATTTCTAAGACCTGAATTTACATGTTCGTTTCAATTCATTGAAATTATTTAATCTCCCACTAAATTAATGGATGTCCCTATTACATCTCAGATATCACCTTACACACTTTCCTTGAATACCTCAGAATCTTTCAAATATTTGTTCACATGTCACCTCCCGAGTAAAGGCTCCCTTTGGCCACAACCATTTGATATTTGAAAACCACTATCCAATATTTGTTAATAATTTCTCTTGCTTTATTTTTTCTACTTAGTGCTTGTTAGCAACTTACAATAATTTTGTTTTACATTTATCTTATTTCCTGTACTCTACCAGAAAAATCTGTTGCCTATAGCAGAAAGTGTTGTTTGTGATCACTGATCACTTAAATGTGTGTCTAACCTAAATTATAAAAAATGTTGATTTATTAAATAAAGTCCTGTAATCATTCTAAAGCTAAATTTTCATTATCTTACTCATGTGAAAGATTGTAGAAAATTTTTATTTTATTAAAATGGGGATTGAACACAGGGGAGTTTTTAAAATTCCATTTATAAAATTAGGTACCCTAGGTCCAGGGGATCTAAGAAATTCCCTATGGTCAGCCAGAAAGTTAAAGTCTTGGCAAGTTCTACCTTATGATGACAGTTCTTCTCGCCTGCTTCAATGGTAAACATTGATAGTTTAAGCCAATTATCATAAGACCTTCTCTGGACACAGCTGTTGTTTCAGGAGTAGATATGGACAACCCCAAGGTTAGTATGTTAGAATGTTAGGGTGGCTGGTGAAAATAGACAGAGAATACTTTACTAGATATTTAGAAAGCAACACGTAGATTGACAGTAACTGGTTCCCAATCAGTTACTCATAGTAACTGTTATAACATACACATACATGTAGCACAACAGAAAAAGATACTTAGTCCCATGACATACCAAAGAGTGAATGGGAATTGCATTTAAATTAATTTACATTTTTATTGAAAACAAAGAAAATTGTTTTTGAACCATTTGGCTGTTTTCTGTCCTTCTTTACCTAACTCAGATTCTAGGAGTCTCAGAAACAATAAAGAATAAATAGTACACTAAACAAGCAAGAAAAGGAAGACACAGCTACCCCTCACTACTGGTGATTAACATAAAGACTGGGAAGACTCTCAATAAAAGTTGTGTCTACATATGGATGCATGTCCATGTGTCTGTTGATTTATTTCATTGACCTGGACATGTTAGTTATTAATGTTGGATTCATATATTCCCTAATAACAAGAAATCTCATAAGATTTTTTAGATTTACAGCTAGAGGCATCAGCTGGCATTGAAATTAGACACTCTGGAATATGGAAGCAATAAGATCACTAATTATTTGCACATGATTATTATTTTCATATTACTCAGTATCTGATTACAGATTCCATTCTCTGAGCTATAATCCTACTTCTGGCCACAATGGATGTGAAAATATGCAGGAAATCGGCATTGACTTATTCGTTGGACTCAGTCAGTGTTTTGCTATGATCTCTTCTGGTTTTTTGAAGTCACCAGTATATGGCAACAAAAAAGCAATTTGGGTATCTATTTCCTCATTCCCCTAAATTCACTACTATGGTAACCTGAAGTTGGACCAAAATTTGTTAATTCTTTTTCTACATTTCAAGAGAATGCATACAGAAATGGGCAATAACTCATGTTAATATTAATATATACACATGATACCATTAGGATCAAGGCATATGCAGAACTCCTATACTCTTCATATATAAACTTCAATATCTATGAAAAATAAATATTGATGTAATATTTCACTTATAGCTGGTTTCAATATTGATTGACACTCTTTGTCTTATTTGCTATTTTTTTCCGAACTCCTTTGTTTTTCTTTGTTTTGCTATTATTTCCTTCTTATTTTATTATTCAGTTTTAGACTTATAGACATTCATCACAGATAAATGTACAATGAGTACCCGTTCATTTTTCTCTAAGGTTTACATTTTAGGAAATTTATATTACTGCAACTTAAAAATTAACATTGGCATAATATTATGAGCATAACTGCAGACTTCATTTAGGTTTACCAGTTTTTCTGTAGTAGCATTTCTGATTCCATATTATTTCTATTTAGTGTTTTTCAGTTGAAAGTTCTTATTCTTTAAATTCCATAAGCTCTTGTAGAATAGTCCTTACATTGGGTTTGTCAGTTGTTTTCTTATAAATGAAATACTCAATCTGGAAAAAATATCATACAAGTGACGTGCACTTCTCACTGTGTCATAGTTTTTTATTTTTAAAAATTTTTTAACCTTAACATCCCTTCTGCACTGTCATGGCCTAATTTATGAATTTTTTCATTCCATTATTTTCCAGTTTAAATAAATTTGTTTCTATGGATAAGATTTTTATCTAAAATTAATATATTATATTTAGCATCCCAATGCTTAATTAGCATATTTTGAAATGATTTAGAGTACACCAATGTCTTCCAACAGCTTTTCTAAAGATGCATCTTAGCTCTTGAAATAATGAATTTAAGATCTAATTTCCTCCTTTTCAATGGTTGAATATTGCAAATTTTGTGTAAGAAAAAAAGAATTTTGCAATGATTGACATAAATTGGTAATTCCCTTGATAACCTATATAAATCTTAGTTAATATAAAAGTTTTATAATAAAAATAGACTTAATGACACAAATTTTAATAATTGCTTTTTATAATTTTAATGCTAAATAAGAAAATGTATTATCAAGGGACTAGATTGCCAAAGGGCCATAATTCCAGCCTTATAAGTTTCTTCTAAAAGTTATTTTGAGCATTCGGCTATATCAAGGTTGATTGAAGGTTAACAACTACTGCTCACTAAATCAAATCAGATATAATGAGGACTTGTTCTTCTCTACTTCTAACTTTTTTCTTTTAGCTTGCCTAAATAAGTAGGCTTACAGTTGTTTTCACTTGTGAGAGATGTATTTTTCAAAGGTAGTGAATTGTAGTAATAGATCATACATGTTCAGCATTTTAAGTGATGAAATATTTCACTTTGTGTTTTTTTATAATGTAGAGGATGTTTCATTTTAGAAAACAAGTGGAGAACAAAAATAAATTGTTCCTATAAAGTTTAACACTTGCTATAAATACTATTATGAT